>NC_050576.1:430699759-431019759 GCF_011100635.1 Trichosurus vulpecula
TGACGTCTCGTTTTGCGCTTCCGATGGGGGGGTGGGGAATAATTGGGAGGAAGGGCTCAAACCGCTGGTGCGTGTCAGGGGTAGGATTTGAACCCAGGCCTTCCATACTCCGAGTCGCCACCCCTTCTCACTTGGTCTAGTACGATGGCCTGACCAAGGCACTCGCTCCTTCCCTAGCAGGCTCAGCCCTAGAAGTGCCAGGATGCGCCTGGGGCACGGAGCCCTTGGTTCAATAGGCCACTTGCATGTCACTCCCTCCAGGACCGAGCGTGTGTTTAATCATTCCCCTTTGGCAGCTGGCCTAACCCAGCGGAATGCCCGTTACAAATCTCACTCCCCGGGGCATTTCCGCGCTGCGCGCCTCTTCTCGCCAGCTGAAGCAGCCATAGGGGCCTCTCTCAGATGCCTTTGCACAAACTCCCTTGCAAGGATTTTAATCATATCTCACATAACAAAAAGAAAGCATCCCCTGGGTGATGGCGAACCCCCCCATGACCCCGCGGGCGTTACTACTGTAACTGAGGGGCGTCTCCCAAGTCAGCCTCTCTCCGCCTCTGACTTTCACTCTGCGGCCTTGGAGACCCCCTGTAACTTCTCAGCACCTCAAATTCTGGGCTCCAGCGTATGAGAATCATCATTCCCGTGAAGCCCCCTCCTCCCCCGCCGGCAGCGACCCGGCACCGGAGGAGCCAATGGCTACCAGGCATTTGCCCGTTAGTCCTGAGATCACCCCACAGAGCAAGGCATCCAAGCACCTCCCGGAGGAATAGATTTTTCTAAATTACAAATTCCAAAAATGTTTTCTATTAAGAAAGGGAGTATGGTAGAATGAGAAGACCATTGTCTAGAGACTCAATCCCTATTCGATTACTGAAAAGCCATGTAACCCCTTTGATCCCCCAGGTTTCTCATTATACACTGGGCATAAAATAGACTCAGGCCATCACTTTATAACTCCTGGGTGCTGTGCTTCTCTTACTATGACCGTCGTCGTTGCCTGGCTGCCATATCCTACCACTGACTTGGATTGAACTTGAAGGTCACTGAAACCCCCAGATCTTTTTCAGACAAAGAGCTTCTGGCCACACCTCCCCCTTCTGATGCTTGTGAAGTTGATCTTTTGAGCGCAAGTGTAAAATTTTACATTTGTCCTTTTCTGGTTTCACTGAATCATATCCGATCTAACGTTCTAGCTCCTCTAGAGATACTTTGGGAATCCCAAATATTACCCACCTAGGCAGAAGGGCTTGTGTAGATAAGAGGTTGTGTGCTAGACCTGGAGCATGGAAGATCCGGGTTCAGATTCCACCTCTAACACTCCCTGTGTCACCCTGAGCAAATCAATGGAGTTCAGTGACCTCAGTGTTCTGCTCTCCGAAATAGAGATAACAATACCTATATTACCACATCAGTCTTGCTGTGAGTTTCAAAAGAGGAAGTGGATGCAAGGCATTACACACACATTAGTTAGTATTATTATGGCAACTAAATGTCAGCCACAACGTGTCACTTATTTACCTACCTCTTAATTAAAAGGCCTCCCGGACCCACGGCAGTACAGTGTTAATACACCACCTGGCTGTCTCTCAAAATAGCCCTCAGGAGGACCTTTGGGAAACTGATATAAACATCTTCTTATTAACTTCCCTTCTGGCCCTGGAGCCCTCCCTCCAGGCTCCAAATCTCATACTCTCACCAAGTATTCTGGGGGGCTGACGATCATGCCACCTTTTCCTTTCCTCCATCTACCCCTCCCAGATGCAGACAAAGCTCCAATCTGCAGAACAGCGGCTACGCCAGTCAGAACATGAGTACAGTTCAGACTTGGATGAAGCCCTCACTCGACTGGAAGAAGAAGAACAGAGGTAAGCCTCTAGCCACTTGAGGAGGACATGCAAGAGTCACAAACCTAGGGCCAGAGAGACACTTAGAGGCCACTGAGTCGAACTCCCCCCAGGCCCAGGAGTGGAACCAGCTTGCCCAAGGTCATACAGGGCAGGAACAGAACTGAGAATACTTCACTCTCCTGCTTGGAAGGGGACTCACACCCAAGCCCTTCTCTCCAGATACATTCAGCCACTGCCCTGGGTCAAGACCTCATCCCCTCTTGCCTGGACAATTGCAACAGCCCCTAAGAAGGGTCCCTGACTCTGGTCTCTCCCATGTTCAGTCATTCCTCCATGCAGCTCCCAAAGTCACTTTCCTGACCATGTCCCTTCTTGGAACAAAACTCCTCGGTGGGTCACATGTTTAACACGTCTGATTTAGTCCAATACTGTTCTTTTACAGAAGAAAGTTAAGACTCAGTTTGGTGAGGGGACATACTAAAATCCTACAGTAGCAAAGTAGAAGCATCCTTTTTGTGCCAGTCACAACTTTCCTTTATTTGGAATCTGGTCGCCCAGTCCCACTGTCTGCAGGATAGACACTCTGATGGTCTTGTTTGTGTTGTTCCCCAAACTCCCAACCCTACCAGGAGCTCAAGCCTTTCCCAAGTGAATGCTCTTCTCCGGGAACAGCTAGAACACATGAAAAACTCCAATCAGAGGCTGGCTGAGGAGCAGGACAAGATGGCCAGCAGCATGAGCAGGCTGAGGGATGAGCTGGAGCAGAAAGAACTCCGCTGGTGGAAGGAGAAAGAGGTGGTTTTTGGAGCTTCCCTTTTCCCAGTCCTTAGAGTCAGGGAAGGAGGGATAGCTGATAAGACTCCTAGCACTACCATGTCCAAACATTCCTACTGGGACCTTAGCAAAGTTCTATGCCTGAGTCAAAGTCAGGATCATTTGTGAGCTCAAGGCATGGGGCCCTAGGAGAGAGGAATTCATAAATGGAGCTAGGAGACACCATTGGGATTCCAGGTACATCCCCAACCACGGCTTCCCCATGATGAAAACTCCTTCAATTTCAAGCTCTCAGACCAAGGGGAGGAAAAACGTGGCAGGCTCCTAGAAAGAAGAACAGGAATAGAAGCATTGATTTTTTTTTACTTGCTTTGTGAGTCTTGCTTTCTCATATATTTCCATTCCTTTTAGGTGCCCAGGATGGGGTGGACAGGAGAGGGACAGAAATACAGTGATATGGTTCCAACAGCGTACACTTGGCTGGCCCTAACCGTCACCTCTTTCCCTTCTCCTCATTCTACAGATGTAGTCTACTAGTCCCAAGGACTAGTTGTGTGACCAGAAGTAGGTCAAATTAACCTTCCTGGTACAAAGTGTCCTCATCTGTAAAATGAGGGGTGGTCAGCAGTGTCAGACTCTAATGTGAGGGATCCCTGCAGGCAACAGGATGACTTGGAAAATCAAAATTTACATTATCTATGTTGTATAATATTTTTATTTATTTTGTCAAGTATTTCCCAATTACATTTTAATCTAGTTCAAGCTATACTAGGAGACATTGAGTTTGGCACCTCTGGACAAGATGACAACTAAGGTCCCTTCCAGCTCTAGATCGATGATTCTGTGATTTCCCCCAGACAGACATGTAGTCCCCCATGCATTAACCAAAAATGTTAAAACAGCTGTTCCCAACCTAGAGCTCTGAGGCACTCTTATGGAAAGAACCAAAAGGGATCCTAATCCTCTGGAGACATGCTGTGGTTCTCCGGAGCAACTTTGCTGAGCTCCAAGCAGCCGCTGAGAGGTGAGCTTTGCAGAACATTTCTAGGACCAACAGAGAGGGGGATGAACAAGTGTACAAGGTGTAGAGGTGAGAGAGTCAACCAAGCATAGGCTAGAAACCACTTGTTGGGATTCTTTCCACTTTATGTTTCATTCGATGGCTCCTGAGGTCCATTCCAGTCTCAAATTCTAGAGATTCCTTGACCAGACTCACTCATACATCACTCTTCAGCCTCACCACGACTCTTGCTAGATTTACTTTAGTCATCCTATGTTCTAAAGAAATCCAAGGTCATGATGAGATAGCTTCTTATTAATTAATAAAACTAAACTCTCAGTAATTAATAAGTTGCCTCAAATCTCCACCCCAGTTCATTAAATATTATTTATTGAATGAACTAGGGAAATTACCTTTATTCTTGCACAATTTGCTAACAAATGAAATCAACAATGAAGTGAAGGCATAGATAACTATTTACAATATCTTATTACAAGGAAGTTCACAACCAGCCTTTTCAAACCTTTGATATAACAACAGATGACTCCTCTTCACACCCAGAAAACAATTTTACCATTCAACTAATTCCGATATAGATTAGAGTCTCTTAAGAATCTTCTTCACACAACTCCTCAAGATAATAGTTAAATTCAGTTTCTCGGGAACTGAATTAGTCCTTTTCAGTAAAAAGGTAACCTTTCTGCAGTCATTACAGGAAACAAGCCATCAAGAATATGCTGTACTTGCCAGCTTCTCACAGACTCTTCAAAGAATCCTCTTTACAACACCACAGCTAAAAGAGATCTGATTAAGAAGTTTCTCCTCACATTCTTCCTCTCTCTCTTCTCACAAATCAAGAATATCAGACACACACACACACACATACACACCCTTTCCCTGATTACATAGGTAGGCAGTTCAACTGTCAACACAAACTACGTTTTCTGCAACATTCCATTTGGCTCTTAAGGATATGCTAACAGGATCTTTAGTCTCAGTAATAGGGCTACATAGAACAGGTGTAACACAGATAAACACAGATGTGACTGCTAAACTAGATGTTTGTAACATTAAACAAACCAATAAAAATAGACTTTATCTACGGAGTACCAAAACACTTGGAAGAAAATTGCAGCTATTAGTCAGTCATCCAGTTATTTAGTCTCTAATGTGGTTGTTTCAAAACCTCTGAATAATTTGGAATTTTTACCTTTCGGTTGTGTGTTTGATGATGCAGAAGGTGAAGATAATGATGTTGATTACAGCATTTTGAGGGTCAAGAGCTCTGATGTACAGAGGTAGGGAGCTGCAGGACATGGAAATGTAGATCATCTACTCTTCTACAACTAATAGTCCCATCGAGAGTTTTCTGGTGGTACTAAAGGGTTAAGTGTTAGAGTCACATAGCTAGTAAACATCTTTTAACCCAGGACTTCCTGACTCCAAATCTAGAACTCTATCATAATATGATAGAATGATGAACTTAGAATCAGAAAGTCTTGGGTTCACATTACCCCTCTGACATTTAAAATCTGTGTGGCCACAAGTAAATAAATCACAATCTCTCTGAGCTTCTCTTGATTTTTAAAGATGGATCAGTTAGAGACAAGTTAAGATTTACATTAATGGAAGGAGTGATTATCATAGATTTAGTGCTAGAAGGACCCTTAGGGGACACTGATGCCAACCCCATAATCCCTCAAATGAAGAAACAGAGACCAAGGACTTGCCCAAGGTCACCCAGATTCTTGATATATCAATCTTTCATCACTTAAAAATATAACAATGAAAGATAAGTTGATTAGTCTATTTAGTTTTTTAAAAATTAAACCAACTCCAATCACTGATTATTTAGCATCCTATGGATCAATTCAATCACTGACGACCCAAATCTTCTACTGTCTTGGTGGCACAGTCTGACCCCATAAGGTCATTGAACTTGTGTCAGCATTTTCTGAATGGAAACTCCTAGAAGGTACATTGGACCTTGCCTGCAGAAGGACCAAAAGGTAGAGTCCCCCATGGTATATGTCCCCACTTGCTCACTGATGTCTGAATGTCCTGTAACAGAAAGTATTTCATTTTGCCACTTGATATAAGACTGGCAATGCAAGTATCCTTGGGAGAGTTTGACTTAAAGTCAAACTAAGTTATAAATAAATGCAATTTGATCTTTTCTAAATGAACAATAAAGTTTTTAAAAATCATAAAAAAATTCCACTGATAATAACAATAAAAACTACTCACCACATGGGAATTAATTTATCTAGAAAAACGCTATTAGGTTAAAAAAAACTACAAAACTGTTGTGACAGATATAAAGAAACATTTTAGTAACCTAAAGGATAGTCAATTTGCATGGATTGGTTGAATCAGCTTACCAAAAATCATGATTCTCACTAAATTAATTTACAGATTTAATTATATATCCACAAACATGTTAATGGATTTCTTTTTAAAATTTGAATTTAAAAGATTAAATTTGCATGAGAAAGCAACTAGATGAGAATATCAAATGGAAACTGGGAGGAGGGGAGGAAGCTTAGGAAGGTGAATTTTTATCTCCAGACTTCAAATCATCTAACAAAAAAACTAATGTCAAAACTATCTCAAACTACTAGGGGAAGACTATGAAATACAAGCCCCATACATTGAAACAAACTGATACAAAAATAATTTTTGATGAGCCTACAGAAAATAAAAACTGAGAAATGGTTCATTATTCAATAAGTATAGTTGAGGAAATTAGCAATAAGGTGAAAAATAAACTCAAATGCATACCATGTACCACACTAAATCCTAGCTAGATTATAAGCTAAAACAAATATTAAAAGATGGAAGAACATATAATAATATATTCTCATTTGTTTAGAGTAGATTAATTTGATCTAATAAGCAAACAGAAGAAATTATTAAAGACAAGATACCAATATTTGATTATATAAAATTGGAAATATCTGTACAATTAAAATGTCAGAGTTAAAAGGAAAAGAAAAGAAAGGGAAAAGAAATGAGTAAAACATTATTACCGATATAACAGTTAAAATCAACATTTGAAATCTGTCAAGAACTGGACAAAATATTCAAAGGTAAAACTCAACTCCTAATGGGAAAATGATCAAAGGATATGAACGACATATGAATACAAATCATAGTAACATGAAAACCCATAATAATCCATAGTAACCCACACATATCCAGTGCTTCAATGCAAAGCACTTTACATATATGATATATATATATATATATATATACATATATATCATTTGAGCATCATAATAACTCTAGTTCCTATAGATATTAGTAGTCCTATGTTACAGTTTTAGGCACCGATGTTCAGAAAAATTAGGTGATTTTGCTATGATCACACAGTTACTAAATGTTGGAGGGGGGAATTTGATCCTCAGATACTCCTGACTCCAAGTGCAGGACTCTATTTACTATATTATGTTACCCATTTTTATATCAGCTCCCTCTGGACTTGGGCTACTTTCCTAAACTTTTTAAAAATATTTCCCCTAAAAATGAAGCAATGTAAATTAAAATAACTTTGAAGTATCACTTCAAACCCATAACAATGCTCCCTCCCTCACTCAAAAGAAAATACAAGGTTGGCAGAGCTGTGGAGACATATGCACTCAAACATTGTTGGTGGAATTGCAAATCAGTGGAATCTGTTTGAAGAACAGCCTGGCAATGTGCTGCATAAGTTACAAAAACACTCATAGCCCTTGACTCAACAGTCCCATTACTTAGAATATAAATTTTTCAAATACATTCACAAATTTCAAATAATGTTTTCTTTTGTACGGTTTAGAATTGGGTCCACCTTGGCCAAACGTTTTATTTTAAAGATGAGGAAACTGAAGCGGGGGTAGGGGAGTGGGGGGGTGGTGTAGTGATGAGCTATAGGCAAAGCCATCTCTTCAGTCCCATCTCTCTTCCCCCAGCAGAGGTCTAACAGATATGAAGTCGGACCTAGCCAGGACTGCACGCCGACTGCAAACTGCCTGTCTCAACCTCGACTCCAACCTGCGGCTGTCTGAGAGCAATGCGCTTTCTTCCATGGAGAAGCAGGCACGCTACAGCAACCGGCTGGAGCAACAGCTTCGGGACAAGGTGCGAGAGATGATCCAGCTCCAGAGTCGCTGGGACGCTGAGAAAGTAGAGCTCAACTCCAGGTAAGAGCAACAGGCGCAGAAGAGCCCTGGAGAATTGGTCAGTCACCAACAAGCATATGTTAGGCACCTCCCACGTGCCAGGCACCACAAGTTCAAAGACGAAATCATTCCTCCTCTCAGTGAGCTTACATTCTAATGGGTGGCAAGGACATACAAAAACAGAGGCAACATAGATATAAAGAGAATAAACACAAATGGGGACAGGGGCTCTGGGAAGGAGGCTCTATCTGGAATCCCATGGTTTGCATGTGCCCATGGAATGTACTTTTTCCTCATATGAGTCAGCCTGGCATTTGGCAGCCAGAAAAGATCCCTTGACCTTCGGATGCTCTAAGGGAGGCGTTGCTCCCAGGCATAAAGAGATTATTATCCCAGGTCAGACCATATCTGGAGTACCATATACAATCTGGTGCACCGCCACTTAAGAAGGTTATTGAGAAATTGGAGAAGGTCTAGAGGACAACCAAGGGGTTAAAAGACCTTGAGTCCATATCATAGAATTGGTTGAAGAAAATTGGCACATTTAGCCTAGAGAAAAGAAGACCCAGAGGGGACATGATAGTTGTCTTCCAGTACTAGAAGGGTCATCATTACCCTTATTCTGCTTGGCCCCACAGGACAGAGCCAGTACCGATGAGTAGAATTTACAAAGAGGAGAATTTAGGCTCGAAATCAGGAAAAACGGTCAAACAGAGCTGTCCACAAAATAGAATGGCTGTCTTGGAAATTAGTGGGTTCTCCCTCCTGGGAGGTCATCAAGAACAGGCTGGACTAGTACTTGTTGGGGATGTCATGGGGGGAATTCTTTTTCAGTTACGGGTCATACTTACACCTGAGGTTCCTCCCAACTCTAGAATTCTGGGAGCTCCTCTTCTCAGAATCCTCTTCCTCCAAGACCCAGCTCCTATGCCACCTCCTCCATGCAGCCCTCCTTGATCTCCCAGTGGCTCATGTTTGGTCCTCTGTACTCATTTACATGCCTTTTGTCTCTCTTCTCTCCCAGTAGAATGTAAGCTGCTTGAGGTCAGGGACTGCTTTCTTTTTGTGTTTGTATACTCAGGGCC
This sequence comes from Trichosurus vulpecula, assembly GCF_011100635.1. Lineage (NCBI taxonomy): Eukaryota > Metazoa > Chordata > Mammalia > Diprotodontia > Phalangeridae > Trichosurus > Trichosurus vulpecula. The sequence continues at coordinate 430,708,626 of NC_050576.1, forward strand.
CAGTAGGTCCTTAAGAAATGTCCACTGAATCTAAACGAATTTCAGGTTTCTCCCATTTGAATTTGGGTCTGGCCACCATCTCTTTCAGCCTTTGCATTCCTCTCTCTTTGGACAACACTGTCCTGCTCTGCCTCTGGCTTTCCCCATCTAGGCTCAAGGAGCTGACTCAGCTAAGAGAAAGGCTACAGGAACAAAATGCTAAGAAGGAGAAGACCATATCTTCTCTAAAGCTGGACATTCAGAAGCTGGTGCGTGTATTTACTGAGACTTTTCTCTTGGGTATTTGCTTTCACTCATGTCCCCAAGGCCTATTCACATCATTAAAACGTTCCCTTCTCTGAATCCAGGAATCCACCCAAACTGGAGATCTCCAGGAGGCAGAGGCTTTAAAGGAAGAAGTGGAATCTTTACGGCATGTTTTAAACCACATCACACAGGTGCCATGTTACTCATGGGGAATCACAGGAGCATAGATCTAGCATAAGAAACTTAGAGGCCGAGTTCAATTTCCTCATTTTAAAGATAAGGAAACTGAGGCACTGGAAGGCAAAGGGTCTCTCTCAAAGGTCACATCACTGGTGAATGTCGGAGGCATGATTTAAATAGCAGAGAGGACAGTTTGACCAGAGCATAGGGTATGTAAAGGAGGAAAGAGAATAGGAAAGAAAAGGAGAGACCAATCAACCAAGGAGGGGTTTTTTTTCCTTGCTGTAGACCTACTATGTGACCAATACTGTGAAAGGCCCTATCAAGCCTACAGGATATATGAACTAACTTTTAGTTTAGTTGGTGATATGAAAGTGATGTACCTGGTGCAGTTAGCCAAAAATATAGGATGGCTCATGAAAAGAGGCTCCATCATATCGTGGAAACTAAATATTTAATCATCTTTTCACATGTCTGTGACCCTAGGTAAGTTACAATATTTAGGATATAGATTCAGCGATGGAAGTCCCCTCAAGCCTAACCCTATCATTTTACAGGAGGAGAAGATTGAAGTTCAGAGAGTTTAGGGTGCTTGGGCCCAAGGTCACACAGATAAATCACTTGACTTTATTGTACCTCATTTTACTTGTCTGCAAAATGAGGAAAAAGCTACCTGCAGGGCCGACCTTCCCAGGTCATTGTGAGGATTAAATGCAATGAGAAATGCAAGAGGATTTGTAGATAGTGAAGTGTTTGATGCGTCTGTGATGAGGAAGATGATGGTCATTCATCCATCTTCTCCATTATCTGTTTTCCCTGAAGTTAGTTCTAGCTGATGCTGAGAGTGTAGACCTTCCCTCAGCAGAGAATCAAAGGAGCAGAAGGCAGGAAGATCCTGGAAGACAGCCATCCCCTGTGCACTCCGGTTCTCCTCCACAGCGGGCATCCCTGACCCAACCCTACTCTCCACTACACCAGGATACAGCTCTGCAGACAATCCAGGGAGCCCTCCAAAAGAGGCATCAATGGGAACAGGTTGGGAGGACCCCCAGTGCGCAGGGCTGCTTGTGTCCAAAGAGCAGGCCAGTCAATGGAATCTGGGGCATCCCCCAAAGCAGTGCTAGAGAGGACAATAGTAAAAATCCATCTCCTTCATTCTGTGTTTCCCAAAATGCTACAGTTTGCTTGCTCAGGTCAAGGTGATGGGCAGGAAGGGAGGGTCTGGAGTATATTGGAGTAGAAGTGTGTTTTCACTGAGAATCAGGAATGCTTGGAACAGACAACCGCGGGTAGCAACAGCAAACCATGTCTCCTACAAGCCATGGAAATCAATAACACTTTGTTGTCATAGACTTCTGCAGAGGACCTTGGAGACCACCTAATCCCCCTCCCCCATTTTACTAACTAGGACACTGAGGCCCAACTAGGGGAAACGAATTTCCCAGGGTCATATGGCTTATAACAGAGCCTGTGTACTCCACTCCCAAATCACAACTGATTACACTGTACTGCCCTGTCTCACATAGACATTTCCCACAAGGGCTGACTCAGGGCAAAATTCTAAATTGATGACTTGTTTTCAGGGCCAATCCCAATTCCAGAACCAACTATCCCCCCTGGTCCCCAGGACCCCTCACTGCCCTCATAGTAGCCCATGCTCTAGATCTTTCTTTTCTTACTCTGGCCCTTCAGAACTTACTATCCTGTCCTGCCAACCATTAACCATAATCCTCAGTGCTCAAAGGAAATATTCCTCCTAGGTAGCATGTTTACAGTTTCATAGGGCTCCTCTTGAGACAGTTTCTGAAGCCAACACAACAGTGATCGTCGTGCCCCTGTGGTGTGGTGGGAGTGAACAGAAGACAAGACCTAAATTTTATAATATCATAGATCTAGGACAGGGGGAGACTCACAGGTTATTGAATCCTACTCTATAATTTTATACATGAGGAAAATGAGACCAGAGAGAAGTGACCCAGGAGGGCAGGAGCCTAGATTTCGAGCTGGAAGGGACCTCAAAGGGACCGTCTCTGTCTCCTAGATTTGCTCTTTCTGTACGTTTAGAGTGCATCATGAATGAGAATGTGGCGTAAAAGGCGTTATCTAATTGGATTCATAGCTCAGCCTTGAAACAGTGAGGCAATAATAACAACGTAGATGACAATTGTCAAAATGCCTCTGTGGTTCTGTACAGCAAAGTATACGAGACCCTCCACATAGAAGGTAGAAGGAGTGAACCATTTATTCAGACACCAGAGAACCAGGTCCCATAAGCCATCTACCCAACAATCCGTCAGAGCAGCAAAGCATTCAATACATACTATCACAACCTGGAAACCTCTTCGACCCTCTGCTGGGGGCTTCCCAAAGACAAACTCACAGTACAGCTAAGTCAGCCTGTTCAGGTCTAAGAATCACAAGGGCAACTTTTAGCAGCTGTAACTGCTCTCTCACGCTTTCTCTCTCTCTCTCTCTCTCTCTCTCTCCCTCTCCTTTTCCTGTCAGGAAGCTCCTCCAACCACTGTGTCTTGGGCTTCCTGTGACATAAGCAGGTCACATGGCCTATTAATGGGTAGGAAAGATCTTCAAACCTAAATTGCTACTACAAGCCCCCACCCCTGGCAAACACCACCCTCTTCCCTTGTTGCATTGTATTGGAATCAGTTGTGCCAGCATGGCACAGTGGAGTCTGTCAGCCAAGTGTGATGACATAACTGAATATAATTCTTTACCTATAACAACAGAAGAAAAGGATTAAACCCAAAGGCAGGAAAGGGCTAGGTACCCCCAGCCTCTCTCAGACCAAGCAGCCCACATGCTTTTCAGTCCTCAGGGAAACCAAAGTGTAGGAAGGAGCTCAGATTTAAACCCTTCCCCCAGTGCAGCCACCGTAGAAGCCATGTGGCCATGCCTGAGTTCTCAGCTGGATCCAGCTTCTGGGCATCTCCTCCAGCTCTTCCCTGACCTCTGACCTGCCATTGGCAGGGCCTTCCAATCTTGCTCTCCCACTGCTTCCAGGCACAGTTCGTTCACCACCTGGGTCATGACCACTCCTCCATAAATGCTCCTCACTAGCAGAATAGGAGCCAGGCTCCAAGGTAGGCATGGGCACAGAGCCCTGAGACGTGAGCTCCTTCACTGGATATTATTGCATCTGGCCCTCAAAAAAAGCAACTTGCCAACCATAGATCCTGCAGATTCTCCTGTCAGCCTGAGAGGAGGATTGGGGGGCACAGGCATAGCCACTTCCCCCGTTGGTAGGGAGAGTTTCTTTATATCAATGAAATCACAGGCATCATGCTCCCAAAATAAAAAAACAATGAGTTAAGGAGGGAAACAGCAGGCCCTAGATTGGAGTGAGATGCTAGTGGCATTGATAGACTAGATCATGCCCGGCTCAGTTCCATTCCTTTTATAGATGACGAAACTGAGCCCCATACAGGTTACGTGGCTTGCTCAATCTTTCTCTCCAGTAGAAGCCACTCGAACGCAGGGACTATTTGATTGTGTGTCCCCAGAACTGAGTCTGACAGTGCCCCACATCTTCATAAGCTGCCTTGATTAAGTAGGGTCAGAATTTGAACCCACTGGAAACCCAGGGCTCTGTCCACTGAACACTGCCTTCTGCACGGGTCTCCCTACAGGGATGAATCACAGCTCCTTGAAGCATTGAGATCCAAAGCCCAGCTTTTGACTTTGTGCCAAAGGTGCCATACTGGCCCTCACATGTCTTACCAGCTGGGAAGGTAAGACACATTCACTAGTGACCAGTCTCCAGCCAGAATGTGAAGAACTCGGAGTCAGGACCAAGTGCAGCGAAAAGCTGGAGGAGGGGGTGATCACTACCAGAGGGAGCTGGCGGAGGAGGGAATTGAGGAAAGGCTTCAGGAAGGCTGTCACCTGAGTTAGCCCTTGAAGGAAAGGATTACAAGAGTCAGGGAGGAAGCTGACGGGGCAAAGGAAGCCATGCCAGCTCCCTGCTGATAATGGTCCGGTCCAGTCTTCCATCCCCTGGAATGCCTGGCTTGGTAGCGGGGGTCCAGGGGGCTGCAGGCCAGGCTCTCCCAAGCTCTCACGCAAACCCATTGTTCTCAGGGCTATTGCATCATGGGGGAATGAGGAGGGCAGCCTTGGCTTCAGCAGAATCTGTTGCATAATGTTCAGTGTATTTTTCTAGGAAATCTTTGCTCTCTGTCCCTCCTATGTGATTCCCTCATTCCCCCATCTTAGAAGGAGATTTTCCCCAAGAGTCACAGGGGCGGGTTCCACAAAGCAAGTCCTCGGGGGTGTGTGGGAAGACCCTTGCATGGCTCCCATCCCTAGAAATGGTTCATTGACTAGAGATATTCACCATCCCTGAAGAGGGCAAAGGGCCTGGGTCAACCAGAGGTGGGGAGTGGGGAGGGGGAGGGTACAGGAGGACTGTGCTGGAGGCAAAAGGCCCACATCTATGTCCTTGTTCTGCCCCATCTATGTCCTTGTTCTCCATGTTGCCATTCATAGAATCACAGAACTTCAGAGTGTGATTGAGAGGCCCCAGTTAGCCCAGACCAAACACACAAGGAATCTCCAACATAATAATATCCCCAGCAAGTGATTGTCCAGCCCATGCTTGCACACCTCCAAAGAAAAGAAACTCAATACCTCACCAGGTGGTCCCTTCCACTCTTAGACAGTTCTCATTGTTTGGAAGTCTCTCCTAACACGGCATTTATCTAACCAAGCTTCCTCCATCTTGAACTTGTGAGGGTTGATCTTTCTGTAGCCAGGTGCGAGGACTGACATTGATTCCTGTTGAGTTTCATCTCAGTAGATTCAGCTCAGGGCTCTGAGCCATCAAGCTCTTTTGGGGGTCCTTACTGGTGTTCACTGTGTTAGCTCACTCTCTCAGCTTGGTGTCATCAGCAAATGTGAGCCCACCATCTTTGCCTGTATCAGAGTCAATGATAAACATGCTAAACCAAACAGGGCCAAGCGCAGGGCAGTGGGCTTACTCCACTGAGAACCTCTTTCCACAGTGGCAATGTACCAGTGATGACTTCTCTTTGAATCCACCCACCCAACTAGCTCCCAACCCATCCAGTTGTCTTATCCAGTCCACATGTCTCAGTCTCCACCTTAAGGACAAGATGAAATATTTTACCTAAACCTTTGCTACAATCCAGGAGTGCTAGCATTTTTCCTCATGTATCTTTTTAGTAATCCTGAAGTCAGGAAGGACTGGGTTCACCTACACACATGCACACACACACTTATTGTCCGAGTTTCTTCCCTGTAAAATTGGGGTACCTCCCTCCCAGAGTGCTGTGAGGCTTCAATAACATAATGCATTCAAAGAAGCATTTTGTTAACATTAAAAAGATAGGTCTTGTTAAAAAAGATGAAGAAAGAGACATGAGGGAATGAGAACCAGGATGCAGAAGGCAGGGGATAAGTTTGTCAAAGACAAGTTTTGCTGATCTTAAAACTATGCTTTGGATCAAGTCCTGGTAGAAAGTCCCTTTTAGAGCATAGGAATCTTAGAGTTATCTGGAGTAGTGAAAGGCTTAGTGACTTGCCCAGTATATGTTCGTTGGTCTGGGCCAAAAACCAAAACCAACAAAAACAACAAATAAATAAATCTGAAATAAATCTATGGGTAACGCCCAGGAGAAAACATTAACAATAAGCATAATAATCATAATTCCCATTTATGATGCACTTTAAGGTTTACAAAGGATGCCCAAGTTTCATTCCTGTGTGTCCTTGGCTCACTGTCCCATTTTCTCTTTGGCTGGGCAGGAGCTGCGGCTGCAGCTGGAGTCCTCTCAGGCCACCGTGACAATTCTCCAGAAACAGCTGGCCGACCATCAGAGGGAGGTTCAGGTCACAGAGTGGCAACTACAGGAGCAGAGACAGGAGCAAGAAAAACTTCTGGTCAGGCTGGAGGACCAGAGGCGAGACCTGGAATGCTGCAAAGCCTCTGAAGAGATGTTGGGAAGGTGAAAGAGGGTAGACTGGTCCTGAACTGGATTAGCAAAGGGCAGACCAAAGAGCAGACAGTTTAGGGACCCCAGAGCCCTTCCAAACCCAAAGGTACATGGGTTGAGCTATGGACTTGAACATGTCTAACTTCCAAAGGGTATAGCGAGGGTGGAACAGTGGAAATTTAGGGGGATACCAACAGCAATTACACTCTTTCATGAGGTAGAAATAATTGATCTTATCACCTATTTAACAGTAGTTGTTCTTGTCGTTCAGTCGTTCATGACTCCATGGACCACAGCACACCAAGTCCTTCTATCCTCTGCTATCTTCCAAAGTCTGTCCATGCTCATGATCGTTGCTGCCGTAACACTATCTATCCATTTCACCCTCTGCCATCTCCTTCTCCTTTTGCCATCAATCTTTCCCAGTATCAGAGGCTTTTCCAATGAGTCCCATCTTCTTATTATGTGGCCAAAGTATTTAAACTTCAGCTTCAGTATTTGACCTTCCAGTGAATAGCCTGAATTAATTTCTTTAACTATTGACTAGTTTGATATCCTTGCCATTCAAGGACTCACAAAAAGTCTTCTCCAGAACCACAATTCAAAAGCATTGATTCTGCAGTGTTCAGCTTTCCATATAATGCAACTCTCACAGCCATGCAATGCTACTGGAAAAACCATAGTTTTGACTATACAGACCTTTGACAGGAAGATGATGCCTCTGCTTCTTAGTATGCTGTCCAGGTTTGCCATAGCTTTCTTTCCAAGGAGGAAGCGTCTTTTAATTTCATGGCTACAGTTGCCATCTACAATGATCTTTGAGCCCAAGAACATAAAGTCTGATACTGTTTCCATTTCTTCTCCCTCTATTTGTCAGAAAATGATAGAACCAATTGCCAAGATCTTAGTTTTTTTGATGTTAAGCTTCAATTCAACTTTTATACCCTCTTCATTAAGAGGCTTCTTAATTCCTCTTCACTTTATGGCATCAGAGTGGTATTGTCTACATATCTGAGATCATTAATATTTCTCCCAGCAACATTAATTACAGCTTTTGATTCATGCAACCTGGCATTTCACATGATGTACTCTGCATATAAGTTAATATAATATAATATATTTTATATGAATAATGTAAGATAAACAAAATAATAAATATAATAAGGTGACAATATAAAATTTTGTTGTACGCCTCTTTCAATCTTAAACCAGTCGGTTGTTCTATGTTCAGTTCTAACCGTAGTTTCTTGACCTGCATACCCATTCCTCAGGAGACAAGTAAGATGATCTGGTACTGCCATCTCCTTGAGAACTTGTTGCATTTTGTTGTGATGCACATAATGAAAGGTCTTGGTGTAGTTAATGAAACAGAGGTAAATGTTTTTCTGAAACTCCCTTGCTTTTTCCGTATTCCAGCGAATGTTGACAATTTGGTCTCTAGTTCCTCTGCCTCTTCAAAAACCATCCTACTTTTCTGGGAATACTCAGTTCACATATTGCTGAAGCCCAGTTTACATAATCTTAAACATAACCTTATTGTGTGAAATGAGCTCAATTGTTTGGTAATTTGAACATTCCTTGACATTGCTCTTCTTTAGGATTGGAATATAAACTCATCGTTTCTAATCCAGTAGCCACTGTTGAGTTTCTTGCTGACATATTGAGTGTAGCTCTTTAACAGCATCATCTTTTAGAATTTTAAGTAGCTCAGCTGGAATTTCTTCACCTCTACTAGCCTTATTGTTATCAATGCTTCTTGAGGCCCACTTCATTCTCCAGGATGTCTGGCTCTAGATCAGTAACCACACCATTGTGGTTATCAACACTGTTAAGATCTTCCTTGTATAGTTCTTCTCTATATTCTCTCCACCTCTTCTTAATCTTTTATACTTCTATTAAGTCCTTACTATTTTTGTTTTTTATCATACCCATTTTTGCATAAAATTTTCTCTTGATATTTCTAATTTTCTTGAAAAGATCTCTCGTCTTTCCCATTCTATTGTTCTCTTCTATTTCTTTGCATTGCTCATTTAAGAAAACCTTCTTACTTCTCTTTGCTATTCTCTGGAATTCTGAATTCATCTGTGTATATCATTCCCTTTCTCCTTTATCTTTCCCTTTCCTTCTTTCCTTTTCCATTCCTTATCTCTTATTCCAATTAACTTTTGATTTCCAATCAACAAGCATTTATTAAGTGCTTACTACGTATCAGACATTTGCTGTTCTCTCCTGATATCATGGTCCTCTTCAAGAATGAAGGAAAAACAACAAGACTGCTTATGTGTACCACAGAATGGACAGTCTTAAGTAACCTATAGTTTTAATAAGAGAGATGCCAACTAGTTCTTCCATTTTTAACTCAAAATTAGTCAAAAATAAGACCTTAAATTAGTAACTAAATCCAGACAACTGGGGCTTTGTTCTGGGATAACAAATTTAGAGGACACTTGCAGCCCTTGCAGAATTTCCATGGTGAAAATGTGATAGAGTTTATTACCTCACTAGTTAAAAAAAAAAGAGTTCAAATAAAAGCTACCAGAGGGCAGGTGGGGGTGACTTCTACCCTAGTCCAGCCAAACTCCATCATCACTCCCAAAAGTAGCCTCCTTGTGGTGTCCTAAGGTTTCTGATTCCCTCAAAGTGTGGTATTGCTGCCACTCTAGCTCCTTGTTCAACTGAGAGTTCACTCCTCGGAACTTGTCCCATATGATTATGGTGCTACATGCACTGGGCATAAAAATCCCTATTAAGGCTCTGCAAAATCTGACCAGTGTATCAGAGACAGATGAGTGAATAGGTAGGTGGAAGGGGGCAAGGGTGGATAGATGGATGAATGGATGGATGGATGGATGGACGCATGGATGGATAGATGGAAAAAGTTTGTATCGTGCCTTGACTGCATATCAAGAACTCAGCCAAGTACTAAATATATGACAAGAAAAGGAAACATAGTTCCTGCCCTTACAAAGCTAAGATTTTACTGGAGTAGGAGGGCTGCAACATAGATACTGAAGAGTGGTGGCCAAAGAAGAGCACCTTGATTTGGGAAGTTCTAAATGTGGTAAGGAGAGCCATAGGGAGAGCAGATTGGCACGCCCTTTCCCCTAGCTGAGGATTAAGACATCCAGACTTGATCTTGATTTTGACAGTTGATTAAAAGATGGAAGAGGAATAATTGAAGCCTGGCTGGAGCACTTAGCATAGTGCCTAGAATGCAGTTGGTACATAATAAATACTTGCTGACTTGATTTGCTGACTTGGAGCAGCTGCCCTGATATAACGTTTCAATGGATAAATGAATTCATTTGGAAGCAAATGTCGAAAGCAGATCTAGGTGCTTTGTGAGGTGCCCCTGGAGGGCTCCCTGCCTCTTTTTCCTCTGAGTATCATGGCCAGAGGAAGATAAGTCTTACCACAGAAAAGCCACTGATCACAAATTCATACCCATCACAGCAAAGTTTGTCAGATTTGGGGATCATAATATTCATAAAGGACTGAATGTTCTCCAGGTCAGTCACTGACTTCCAGTCTCTGGAAGTTACTTACTTGGTCCTGTTGTCTACCAAATGAAAGAAAATTTCTCAAGGTCAAGGTTGAGAAATAAATACCCAAAAACATGTTAGGTCCTCTTAGTTCTAGATCTAAAGCTGTGGTCCTAATACCATCAAATATCATTTGACCTGTTCAGGGATGAGTGGGCAAGCAGCAATCATTCATTTTAGGGACATTCACAACATCCATGGTATTCCTTGTAATGTTTGAATGACAAGTCATTCTTGGATCATGTGACTATGCCACTAGTAACCTGCAAGAGGAAGATGATTTGTCTGACAGAAAGTCCATTTGCCTCCCATGCTGGAGAGACTGAGATCAGAGCAATGGCATTTTCAAAGTAACATGTACATAGCCAAGATTGGGTTGAGTTCCATACAACATTGACGTTAAGTGTGAATTAATTGGGACAAGCAATAATTTTGATATGTTTTCATTCTATAAGGACAGTAGTCACATGTGTGTGCTTCTACTGACACTACGCTGATTCAAAATGTCTGTTTTGACAAGATGAAACCAGACCAAGCTGCTTTCCTCACCTTTAGTTAGTTCTCTGTCCAAAAGTGCTATATTTTGTTCCATATGCATGTGTTTGTCATTTTTAAATTCTAAGGCTTTTAAGAATGGGCACTTCTTCAAGGAAATGTGTAAAAGTTGCAGCTCTTACAGAGCACACTTCAGTGACTGTTAGAGATATCGTAGGGGCTCTTGGTATGAGGAAGTCAAGTGAAACAAGGATCATTCAAACTCACAATAAAATGGAATTAGTTGCAACAAAGCACAAAGAAAAGTATGATGGGAGGAAAAGCCATCACTTTGGTTTTTCTTTCCCCAGTAGTGCCTTACACATAGATATTTCATCAAAGCTTATTGAATCCATAAGCAGTGATTAAGCACTTACTATGTGACAATCACTGTGTTAAGCTAGGGATTGGGGATACAAAGAAAGGCAAAAGACAGTCCTCTGCACTCAAGGAGCTCAAAGACTAATGAGGGAGACAACATGCAGACAATTGTGTACCAACAAGCTACAGACAGGGTGACTGGGCATGGAGGGGACTTCCTCCCCAGAGAGACCTACTCTTTCTCTCCCTTTGTGCCCCACAGGGAAAAGGAGACCTTGGAGACCAGGATGCAGGATTTGACCCAAAGGTCAAATCTTTCCTCACTGGAAATAGAAAGGCTCAAAGTCACCAACACTGAGCTGCAAAAGCATCAGAGTCTCTTAGAGCAGCAACAAGAGGAGATGTCAAGAAAAGAGGAGAGGAGTCAAAAGGAATTGGAAACAGGGTGAGTGAGGCTGGATTCTGGAGGTTTTCACTTTGCCTGTGCTGTGCTGAGATGAGGAGGTGTGGGGGTGAGCCTCAGGACACCCCCCCAGGGTACCATCTGGGGTGTGAAATCTCTCAGTGCTCCCTGGCACCAGTTAGAGGTGTTCAGGGCTAAAAGAAAGAGCCTTGTTGTTGTTTCAGTCATGTCCAACTCTTTGTGACCCCATTTGGGTCACTGGAGTGTTTGCCATTTCCTTCTCCAGCTCATTTTACAGATGGAGAAACTGAGGCAAACATCAGCCCAGGGTTGCACAGCTAGTAAGTGTTTGAGGCCAGATTTGAACTTAGGAAGGTGAGTCTTCCTAACTCCACGCCCAATGCTCTGTACACTATGGTGACACCCAGCTGTCCCAAAAGGCAGCCTCAGGGATCAAGTATCTAGTCCAATGCTCTCCATCACATGGAGGAAACTGAGTCCTATAGAGAAGAGACTGTCCCATGGTAGCACTGGGAATCAAGGCACTGGATCTTAGGATCATAGATTGTAAGTTAGAGGGGCAGCTAACTGGTGCAGTGAGTAGAGCACCTGCCCTGGAGTCAGGAGGACCTGAGTTCAAATCTGGCCTCAGACACTTGACACATTTGCTAGCTGTATGACCTTGGGCAAGTCACTGAACCCCAATTGCCCTGCCTTCCCCTCTCCAAAAAATATTTTTTAAAAACATCGTAAGTTAGAAGGGAATCTGAGACACAGAGAAATTAAGTGATCTTCCAAACTGACAGCTCTGACGAGTCTGAGTCCAGGCTCCTGTACACCATCTTCTCATTGATAATTCCTTCATGCAATTGACCAGTCAACAAGAGGCACCGTGCTGGGCATCGTACAGTGACAAAAATGAAACAGTGCTTTCCCTCAAGGAGATTCCATTCTAAAGGAGACACTGCCTCAGTGTTCTGTGGCTCGTGGGAGTGGCCCCGACGCCGTCCAGAGTTTGGGGTGGCATGCTGCTTTGACCCTAACAACAATGGGCGATTTCATGGTTACAAAGCAGCTCCACATATATGACCTCACACGAACCTCAAAAAACAGCATGAGGCAGGTATGACAGGCATTATGCCCATTCTTCAGATAGGGAAACTGAGGCTTGGGGGGAGGGATGGGCCCAGTCCAATGGCTTTGCACAAGGCAGATGAGGAGTCTATCCCAGGGCTTCTGCCTCCAAGCCTTGTGATCATTTCACTTTCGTTAGAAGAGTGAGAGTAGATACTTAATTCGAGGGGAAAGTTCTTAACAATTAAGACCATCTCAATGTGGGATGGGCTTTCTCAGCAAGCGGTGAGCTCCCCGTCACTGCAGGTCAGTAAGCAGAGGCTCGAGGACCATTTATCAGAGATGTGCTGTGGAGGGGAGGAATTCTTGGGAATCAGTGGGAGCAGATGTCCTCAGGGGCCCTTTCCACTGTGACTGTGCAATAAATGGCTCACACCGATGAGTGTTTGATGTGCACAAGCAGGTCCTTCAGTGAGGACCTCCTCTACCTTATACATAAGGAAATGGAAGTTCTTAGAGCTAACATGACTTGGCCAAGGTCACTCAGCTAGGAACCCATGTCCTCCTAACTTCAGTGCAGCACAATTGATACTCCATCACACCTTGCCTGTCTAGCCCACATTGCTTCGTTCAGCAACATTTATTAAGCACCTCCAGTGTGCACAGAGACCAGAAGTGCTGGAAGGGATGAGGAAATGAAACCTGTTTCCTTAGTTTGACATGTCTTGATGGTCGGGGTTAGAGTGAGATCCCACCAAGCTGTAACGGTCATGAGAACCTCTGGACCAGTGTGCAGGGCTGGCTTTGGGGCGTGATGAGAAATGTTTGTGCTCAATGTTTGCTTTCTTCCTCCCCTCCCCCATCCCCGACCTTTCCCCCATCCTCCTCCCCCCATCCTCCCCATCACCTTCCCTCTATCCCCATCCCCCTCACCCTTCTCCTGTCCCCATCCTCTTTCCCCTCTCCCTCCCCCTCTCCTTCCTACTCCCCCTCCTCATTCCTGTCCCCCTCCCCATCCACTTGTCTCCATCCCCCTCACCCACCATCCTCCCTCGTACCCATCCTTTCCCCCCTCCCTCTCCCTCCCCCTCCAGCCAGAGGACCCTGAAGCAGTTAGAGGAGAAGATTTCAGGCCTGAAGAAGGAGCTGGTGATGGTGAAGGAGTCCCTGAACCAGACAATACTGGAGAAGGAAGTCCTGGAGAGCCAGAAGGAAGGTCTCCGCTGCTCCCTCACCCAAGTATGGCCAGCCGAGGCAAGGCCTCCAGGGGCCATCGGCATCAGCTTCCAGGGGCTCACATTTCCACCTCGTGTTTTCTTTTTCTTTCCTTCTCACCCAACGGCTCCCCATCTCCAGCCTTCTCTCCCATTCTGCTCTCCTCTCCCTTCCTTCCTCTCTCTCTCTTCCTCCCTAGGCTGTCAGCCTCAGGCTCATGTTCATTTATTTTTCAATCCCTCGAAAAAACAAACTCCCCAAATTACATTAAAACAAGAAACAAAGGGCTACATTGACATGTGCCTTGGCCCTGACCAGCCCAAGGTTGTGAAATGCCAGGGTGAGCATGGATCCCACCAGAAAGCCAGTCTCAGGGATGCAGAGGGAAATTCTGTCCAGATTGGCTTCCTCTGGAGAGCCTGGATGGACTGAGCAATTGAACAACCTTTGTTCTCTTTGGCCATCAGAGCAGGACTCTGTGAGGATTGCCATGCAGGCTGGGTGTGAAAAGGTCAGATGGAGGTCATTAGCCAGTGATTTCATGAAATGGTGTTAGTGGTTCTAAAAACCCAGCCCAGTTCTTTCCTTGCTGCTTTGCAGGGTACAACACGGACCCCCTCACCCAGTGGGCAGAGCCATAACCAGGAGTTATGACATTTGAGGAAAATTCAGTTGAGGGAAGGTGGGCAAGCACCAGGATCCCAGGCCCTTGGAGAGAGGAAGGCAGAGCCCCCAAGCTTCTCCCCGGGAATTGTAGACAGTCACAGTGACAGTGCCCCCATGAAAGGTGCTGCCTGGGTCCCCAGGATAATCTGCATGTCCCCACCCTGACATACTAGCTGACACCCAAAGGACTGACACCTTAACCCACAGGAAAATGTATAGAGAAGGAAAGTAGAGGAAAGGAGAAGCTTCAACACTACTTCCATGGCAGATAGGTCTTAAGAAGAAAGATATCACAACTGTGGGACCTCATGGTTGGCAGTCCAAGGCTAGCCCAGGGATTGGAATCAGTGGAGTGCCAAGAAGTGCAAGGCCAGGGGCACGGAAGAATGTAGAAAGAAGGGTGTGCCCCACACACATCAGCACCGCAGAGCAAGGCCCCAATTGTCCAACCCTAGTTACAGCTCTGCCTATGGAGGAAGGAGGAGAGAAACCAAACCTCCTGTCCCAGCGTAAGCCCAACTCCACCTCTAAACCGCAAGCAACAAGGTGGCATGTGGAAAGCACTTTGGATTTAAAGGTGGAAGATCTGGATTCAAGTCCTGCTCCTCTGCTTGTTAGCAAGTGACTTCACCTGCCTAATTTCAGTTTCCTCTTCTGAAAAAGGGAGGGGTTTGGATTAAATGATCCCTCAGGTCCCTGCCAGCCTCAAGTTAGAGCTGGGTACAACAGCAAAAGCAGCCGTGGGCAGGAAGAGGGCTCTTCTCCCTTCAGATGGTGACGTCTGACCTGACCCTCTGCTGCCTCATTTCGAGATCAGCAAGGAGTCACAGGATCCTAGATCCCTGGCTAGGAGGGAGCTTAGAGGACAGTTCACAAAAGGGGAAACTGAGGCCCAGAGATGTGAAGCCACTGGCCCCAGGGCACACAGCTGGGGAGCAGGCAAGCTGAGATTTGAGCCTGGCTCTGTGCTTCATACCTGGATCAGCCCAGGAGAAAGTCATTGTGGATGGAGGGTCCCCTCTGCTTCCCCAAGACTGGCTTTCTAGCAGGATCCTTAATCATTCTGGATTTTGGCAACCCTTGCATGTCCAGGGCCAGAGAAACATTCTCCCCTTTCAGTGCACACCTCAGCCTCCTCCTGTACAGAATGAAAGGGTTAGACAAGGCCATTTCTAAAGTCCCTTCCAGTTCGAAAGCCGCAATACTGTGGCTCTTCCCTCTGCACTCTTGGACACATTGTTCATAGTGCTAATATATCCTGTGGCTTGCTGCAAGGCTGACAGAAAGTGAGTGCTGGGCTCAGGACCTTGTGACCTCCCATCCTCAGTAAGACAAGCCTTATGGGGGGCCATGCTATGGGAAACAGTGAAAGCCTTTTGGTGTTTCAGTAACAAAATCTCCTTGGATGGAGTCCAAGCGGGGGGCACTGCCTTCTTTATAAATAAGTAAAACCCAAATATTTGGGTTATGGAAACAGCCTGCCTTGCACTGAACTCTGTTCTGCAGCAAACAATAGTTGCCCTGAGAGACCCAGTTTGCAGAATGCCTCCCCGGGGCTGAGAGCTAAGAGCCTCCTCTTCTGGTCCCCTTGGGACGAGGACAGAGTCCCCAGCTTGCTGATGTGAGTGTGCCTAAGAGGCCACCTGGAGCGGTTCTCTCTCCACTCCAGGCAGAGGCCAGCAGCACCCAACTAGAGTCACAGATAACCAAGATGAGAGCCGAAGACGCAGAACGAAGGGACTCCTTAATCAAGATGGCAGCCCTGACGGAAAGCCTGGCTCAAGACAAGGTCAACCTGAACCGAATGATCCTACAGGTAAGAAGTGCTAGCATCACCCAGCCTGGCGACTGCCCCCAAGTTTCCACTTGGAAGCTCAAACTATTGTCTCTTTCTTTGAGAACCATAGTCTAAGTGGGAAAAGAGTCAACATGGGGAAGACATCAGAAGCCCCTTCACCACCCATGCGTCATGACCACATCTGTTCCCAAACTCCAATATGTCCTTTAAGGCAAATATTCAAACCCAAGTCCTCTGACTACATACCCAGCATACTTTTCCCCATACCAACCTTTCACCCTACCTACAAATATTTCCCCCTTACTCTGTAGGTGCCTTAAATTCCTTTAAAACAGAATAAGGCCATTCATTCCACAATGAGAGATCAGGATGAAAATTTAGGGATTCTGGAAAGGTAACTGGAACCACTTCAATTCATACTAAGGTGTAAATGACCATATCCTTCCCTGAGGGTAGACTTTGAGGAGGAGAAGCAGAAAAGGCAAGAACCACAAAGAGGGAACAAAGAGCCCAAGGGAGAGTAGGCAGGCAGCAGAAAGGCAGCTTTCCAATTTCCCCTTTGGACTCAGAGACTCTACTGTAGTTATGGAGAATAGACAGGTCAGTATCACCTTCTGCATTAGGCAATGTTCTCTCTCAACCATTGTGGACTTTATTTAGGTTCCATAGACTTCAGTTCCTTGTTTGTCCTAAATATTCTCCTTGTTTTCTTTTGGCCTAAACAGTTGGAACAGGAAAAGAACCAGTGGCTAGACCAACAGTGGCAGCTGGAACAAGAGGTGAGCCGCCTTCAAGATCAGCTTGCTCATCTGGGCCAGGAGCTGGACCACATCCAAAGGGAAAAGCAGGGCCTGGACCAAACCTTGCAGATGGCAGAGGAGGAAAGAGGGAACCTGGAGGAAGACGTGATGCTGCTTCAGAGAGAGAAAGCCCAGCTGCATGAATGTCTCATGCAGGTGAGAAGAAATGTAGGCTGAGTGCCCCTGATCAGAAGGGACAGACTCTCAGAGCTTTGCACGTGTGGTTGTTGAGGTCCTTGGAGATTTCTTACTTTCCTTAATCTCTTGATTCTTGGCTTTCTCTGCAGTTCAAAGCGAGATATCTAGAATCCTCAAGAGCTTCTTACACACACACATACACTTTTTAAAGCATTTTTTGCATACAAGAGGGGTCTTTAGGCATATTTGAAGGACGATTTAGTTTACCTGTCTGTTTCCATCACAACAATTTCTCTTTTTTCTGTTGCCTTCTTTTAAATCATAATCATAACTCCTCATTGAGGGATTTATCTGAAGTACAGTGATTTTTATTCCAGCCCTTCATTTCATTTTTTCTTTTTTATTATTAATTTAATCATCGGCCAGTGCAAACATGTCAAATACACAAAGGACAAAAAAGAGGATCATATATGAGCCTCTGGGCTTCCAATTAGGTACAGTTTGTATTTTTAAGTACATACTAAATTTAACAAGGTAATAACAAAATGGTTTTGTTTGTGTCCCCTTTTGAACTCTTTGTTTTCTTCTGTGTATTTTTAATGTTTTATTGATGCTATTTTCTTCATTTTTTCCTCCCTGTTAACATCCAATGACTCATTCTCCCAATAGAATTTCTCCCTTGTAACAAATAAGCATCAATATGTTGATTGACCCTGTCAGAAAATTTATGTTTCTTTCTAAACCTCTAGTCCATCAGCTCCCTACCAAGAAGCAGGAGACATGCAACCTCTCATTTTAGTCCTGTTATATAGCTTTATATTTTAAGCTTATGTTTAATATGTAGCAAATCTCGGGGTTCTGTTTTCCAATCCATTCTCCATTTGATTTCCTTTTATGAGTAAGTTTAATCCATTAACATCCAAGGTTAGGATTTTCATGTTTCCCCATCAAATTCTCATATATTACTTTTTATTTGTTAAAACCACTAGTCCTTGCAGTTCATTTTGCTTGAAACAATCATACTTCTCCCGTCCCATTTTGAACTCTTTTGTCCTCTCTCTCTCCCTCGTTTTCTACATTCCTCTCTCAATTTCCTGTTCTCCACTTTCCTCTCACTTTCATATTCTCTCTCTTTCATCTCTCCTTCACGTGTTCTTTACTCTTCTCTGCCTCTTTTTTCCACTTTTCTTTTCTCGGTTTTCCACTCTTACCTTTTTCTGCCCCTTGCTCTCCATTTTGAAATCCCAAAGGTAAGCTGTCAGAAGCACACTTTGGAAGGGCAACTAGACCACAGCCAGCAAGAGATAAAAATGCAAGCTGACTCTCTCCAGCAAACAATACTAGAAAAAGAAGAGATGACCAAGGAGAAAACAAGACTTGTGTTGGAACACACATCCTTGGAAAGACAGAATCGAGTCCTGGTGGAGGAGAGGGCTGCTCTCAGGTACCTTGATCTCCTCTTCTCAGTGCCCAGATCAGAGCTCTAGTTTCCCATTCAGCAAGACTCCCATGATACCATCCCCTAATGATAGAGTTGAGAGAAATCCTAGACACTATTTAATTCAACACGCTGGGGAAACCGAGTCTAGTGGATCTTGTGGCTTCTCATCCAAAACCCACTGATTTTCTAGTTGTCATCAGCTCTTCCCTCCAGACTACTCAGCTTGACTTTTCCTTCCCCTATTCCTCAGAAACAAGATAAAATCCTTCTTTTCTGGAATTTGAAAAGCCTTTTACTGGTCTGCCCTACAGGACAAAGAATAAACATTCAGCAAATAAAAAGTTACAAAACATATTACATTCTTTTCTAGCAAACCTAATCTTCTCCGAACACTTACAATCAGACCTTGTTATTTCTTAGATTAGATAAAACCTTGATTAAGTGCTCGGTAAATGTCAAACACTGTGTTAAGTACTAGAGTACAAATGCAAGCAAAAGGAAATGTGATCTCTGTCCTCCAAGAGCTTACATTCTAATGGGGGAAATATCCATAGAAGGGGAGCTGAAAAGGGAGGGGAAACGGGGAAAAAAGTAATGTGGAGAGTAGAAGCTGAGCTGGGTTAGAAGTGAGCATGACTGATGTGGCTACTTCCTCAAGTAGAGGGTCTCAGATGAACTCGTGCATTGGAGGAAGAGCTCCTACCTGGACTGTGTTATGTTGGCAAAAGTTTAACAACCAGCTCTTGAAGGGAGCAATTACACAGGACTCACTTTTAAGTCTGATCCACGTCATAAACATTTTATCTGTCATCTTATTAAATCTAGACAATGAATAAAGTTATCCGTTAAGCCCTGGTTTATAACATT
Source organism: Trichosurus vulpecula (assembly GCF_011100635.1). Taxonomy (NCBI): domain Eukaryota; kingdom Metazoa; phylum Chordata; class Mammalia; order Diprotodontia; family Phalangeridae; genus Trichosurus; species Trichosurus vulpecula. The sequence continues at coordinate 430,727,820 of NC_050576.1, forward strand.
TATCATTTCCAAAATGTAAATATAGTGAACATTTAACAATCAACTTGAGCTGGCTCTAGCACATCCCAGGAGGGAGTAGATGTATTGTCATTGTGAGAAAACCATTAAGGCAAAGATTGAAAAGTCATCCATGGGCTTGTGGGCTGAGTGTGATAGAAGTGCAGTCTTTCCTTCATGGACTAGGGAAGACCTTAAAGACCATCTAGTTCAATCTTTGCATTTTACAAATGAGGAAACTGAGGCATGGAGAGGGATAGTGACTTGTCTGATGCTTTCTCTGGCTCATATCTGGTGCCCTTTCCAATACCTCATCCTACTTACCATTTCTCCCATTTTCTGACTGACTCCCCCCAATCCCAATCCAGCCTCCACTCAGCTGCTAAATTGCTATTCCTGAAGCACAGATCCAACCATGTTACTCCTGTGCTCAAAAAATTTCAATGGCTACCCATTGCCACTAGGATACAATACAAACTTGCCATTTAATTTAGCTTTTCACAATCTAATTCCAGCCTATAATTCCAGACATTTTGCATTCCTCCCCCTCACACATTCCACATTCTAGTCAGACTGGCCTGCTTGCTGTCCCCTGTACCTGACATATGACATTAATTTAATCTCCCACCTCCACACCTTTGCCTGCACCGTTCCTTGTGTATGATGCTCTCCCTCCTCACGTCTGTCTCTTGGAATCTCTAGTTCCCTTCAAGGCTCAACTCAAGGACCATCCCCTCATGAGGTCTTTCTTTATTCCCCTGTTAGCAACCCCCTCCCCAAATTTCTTAGGATGTTTTTATATTTATGGGTCTGTGTATACAAAGCATTCCCAGTGGAATGGTGGCTCCTTGAAGGCAAGGGACTGCTTTGGTTTTGCCTTTGTGTGCCCAGTGCCTAGCACAGTGACGTGCACACAGGGGCCACTTAATAAATGTTTATTGAGTTGAATCTCATTTCTCAGTCTCTCAGTCTCTGTCCAGGAGAGATATTCACACAGATGTTCCTATCTTTAACTCATGGAGTCCATTTGGCAAAGCTATTGGTGGCTCAGCCCTTTTTACATTCACACCCCAGTCCTTACCTATAGCCTTGACATGTAACCCTTGTCTATGGTCCTTCCAGGTGAGCCTCCCCACCACCTGCCCATAGCCTGGGGCAAGGTGTCCTGCCTTTACTTCCTGCTCCCTGCCTGAGAAGGACCCTTCCTCTCCAGACCCTCCAGAGCCACTCCCTGCCTTGGCAGACTTCTCTGAATGCAGAGCTTCAGGACCTCATTTTCTCCTCCCTGCCCTGGGAGATGGGCTGTGGTTCTAGCTAGGATGGATGGCAAACACTGCCTTTATTTATCACATTAGCTTCTCTATTCCATGACTCTAGTCTGGTGCAGGCTCCCCCCCCCACCCTAGTGTACTGACCGTTCCTCTTCCCTGACCAAGAGGTCTGGTCTGAACCAAGCCTGATCCCCTGCACTGATCTTGGCTTCTCCCTTGATTCTGATTCAATTGCTGTTGTGTTTGTCCTTCATTCTTGAAGAGGACCATGACATCAGGGAGATGATGACATGACTTACAGTTGACTTATTTGAGTGAGGGAGGGCTGTGCAAGGTCACCAGCCTCACTTTCTCCTCCAGAGCCATCTGAGTGCAGTGGTCAGATATTCATCAGGATGACTGGAGATGGCCCAGATGCAGTGGGAGACCATGGCCCTTTCTTCTGGTTCAATTAATCAATCAACAAAGATGTATTAAGCAGAGTGTGGGGCCTGAAGTCAGAATGATTCATCTTCCTGAATTCAAATCTGGCCTCAGACACCTACTATCTGTGTGACCCTGGGCAAGTCACTTAACCCTGTTTGCCTCAGTTTCTTTATGTGTAAAATGGGGATGATAATAGCACCTACCTCTTAGGGTTGTTGTGGGGATCAAATGATATAAATAATTGTAAAGCTCTTAGCATAGTACCTGGCACATAGTAGGTGCTTTATAAACATTAGCCATGATTATTCTAATGGAGGTGACATATGTCCCCATATAGAGTTGGATACAATATGGACAAATCCAATACCAGGTCACCTTGGAGGGGAAGGCAGGTCCTTGTAGCTGAGGGATCTGGAAAGGCCTCCCACACTGGGCTCCTCTGTGCTGATGAGTTTCACCTCTTAGAAATCTGTCTCTGTGTCCCTCTTATTGGTGGGATGGGAGATAACAGATGCCCCTGGGCTTGGTGAACATTAGCCACTTTCTTCCCCCTCCCTCTTCCTCCACCCTCCTCTGAGCCTCAGACCTGTGACTCAGGGCTCAAACCCTTCCCCTTGGGGCTTACTGTCTAGACTCCAGGCTTCACAGTAAACAAAAAAGATACCAGGCACATTCCAGACATTGTATGAGACATATCTCTCAGCCCTGACAAGCCCCAGTAACCGGGGCAAGATGAGGTACTACACCTGCATTTTACATGAGAGGAAACTGAGGCAATGAATGGTGAGTAACATGGCCCAGATCCCACAGCTGGCTGGTGATAGAGTAAGGAGTCTCAACCCAGGTCTCCTGGCTCCTAGTCCAGAGATCATTTCCCTTTCCTTTTCTGGAAAGACCTGAAAGGTGCTTCTTGGTCCTCTGCTCAAAAAGTCCTCAGTGGCTGCTGTGCATGTGGTTTGGGGGTGGGAACCCTCAGTTGTGACTCAGAGGACCTGGACTCTAGTCTCAGCTAGGATACCTATCACTTATGTGAGCCCGGGTCACTGTCTGTGTTGGCGAAGAGTCCCACAGTGATAAAATCTAAGATCCTTGATAAATGGACATATGTATATGGCTCAATCTGTCTGTCCTCCATATTTCTGTCTATGAATGTATACAGTGTGGGTGTGATATATGCAGAGATACACCCAGAGAAACCGAGTTAGCTGAAGTATGTCACCTACATCATCTTGGGTGCACGCTAAAGTCACAGGGGAGGAGAAGGCAGAAAGTAACTAGGCTACCTGTAATTAGAAAGGCAAGAAAGCTCAGAGAAAAGAACATGAGATTAAGTGTCAGGGCATGGGTTCAAATCTAACCTTGTGACCTTATTCCAGGGCACCACCCTGTATCCAAACCTGGCTCCCCAACCTTGGAGTCATCCCGGACCCCATGACCTCATTCACACTCCCAGTCCCATCACACACCAAATCTGGTTACTTCTGCCTTCACAAGGACTCTTGCATCCGTCTCTATTCCCACCAGCCTGTTCCCAGGCTGCATCATCTCTCACCTAGATTTTGGCACAAGTGTCTTCATTGTTTTCCCTGTTTCCAGTCTATCCTTTTTCCCTTCCATCCTCCAGAAGCTGCCCAACTGTAAAGGGCATCTCTGACCCTGTCCCTTCCCTATCCAAGAAGCTTCATGTCTCCCCATTGACTCCCACATCCAAAAAACCACCTGGGCCATAAGAAGGTGTTCACAGTCTGCAGTTGGTCTTTCCAGACTGATCACGCCTTCCTCCTGCCTGCAGTCTACTATCCCACCAAATAGCCCTGCTGGCTGTTTCCTCCCCATAATATTCCATTTCCTGATTCCATGATCACTATGCTCTCCCTCCTCACCTTTGCCTCATTAAATCTCTGGTTCTCCCCCAGCCCCACTCAGGTGATGCCTTTTCCTGGCAGTTGGCAGGTTCATGCCCCCAGACACCCCAATGACTATGCACTTAGTTTTATATAGTTGACATTTATTTATCTGCACACATGCATAATCCCCCAGGGGAACATAAGCTCATTGAAGGGAGAGACTGTTTCACTCCTATTTCTGTATTGACAGCATCTCCCTGCAAAGGGAGTACCATGTTACTGGAATCTCAAGTTGGCTAGCTTTGTTGGAATGAGGGAAATAGTGGGCAATCTGTCAGAAAGCCTGAGCTAAGGAGTCTGTGTTTTATTCTAGAAACAATAACAAGCAGTGAGGGGCACATGAGACACGGAATCAGAAATACCTGAGCTCAAATCTGACTAATTGGGTGATCCTGGGCTAGTCACAACCTCTGTTTACCTCAGTTTCCCCATCTGTAAAATGGGGATAATAGTAGCACCACCCTCCCAGGGCCATAACGAGGCTCAGATGAGACATTTGTAAAGCATCATGCTGACAGCAAAGCTCTGTTGAGATGTCCATTGTTGTTACTGGTTCTGCCTCCCCCAGTCCATGAGGAGAAGTTGAGGTTCTGTGATCAGCTTATCAGTTCTGTCCAGACTCGCTGCCCAGAAGTCAGAAGGGAATTGCCCAGATTATCAGTTCTGCTTGTTTGACCCTAACCTGCAGGGCTGAGAAGGAGTCCCTGGACAGCAGCCTCTTCTCAACCCAGCAGCGAGTGATTCAGCTGGAAGCCCAGAAGGAGCAGCTGGAGGAAGAGCAGCAAAGTCTCTGCCTGGCAAAGCAGGCACTCCAAGGTATTCTGAGCCTGTCCTCTGGGGACTGAGACCTGATCAGGAAGCCCCTCCTAACATCCTTCACACTTTGCTTGAAGACCCCCAGGGAGCAGGAACTCATTGCCTCCTGAGGCAGCCCATTCCCTTGGAGACAGCTTCATGGCTAAGAAATGTTCCCTGCCATCAAGCCTTAACTTGCCTTGTACTTCTTCTACCCGGTATTTCCAGTTCTGCCCTCTGAGGCCAAGTGGCGTTGGACTAATCAGTCTTCCTTCAAACACCTGAGAATGGTTAGCATGCCTCCTCCAAGTCTTCTCTTCTCTAGGACCCATGACCCTAGTTGCTTCAGTGAAGCCTAATATTATGTGTTCCTTAATCCTCTGACCAGGGCAGGCTGTACTCCCCTCCCTTGCTCTGGACACCAAGACTCTACTAATGGAGCCCAAGATCAGATTCGATGCTTTGATGGACTATAACGTTGTTGGCTCTTACTGAGATTGCTTTCCACTGAGACCTTCACACCATTTTTTCTCATGACTTGCTTTCCAGACACACTAATCCCCATCCAGTACTTGTGCCGTTGACTTCTTATGCCCCAGTGTACTTTGCACTACTCCTTTGAAATTTCATCTTATTAGATTCAGTTCTGAATTCTAGTCTTTCCCTTCATTAAGTCAATGGCTTGGATTTGTTCTCTTATGGAGTGGAAAAGAATCACCAATTCTCTCCACCTCCAAGGTTTATGGAATCAATGCCTCTCCCTACCCCCATATATACTATGTGAGGGAGTAGCTCCCAGTACCCACAAACTGTCATAATGATGAAGAAGAAGAGCTTCCAAGAATGGAGTTGGATGTCATTGGCTGGTCCCATATTGACAATCTTTTTTTCCCCATAGTGGAAATGGAGAGGACCCAAAATGAACTGGAGGCTCAAGAAACCAAGATGAAGTGGGAAGCAGAGCTGCTCAAGCAGCAGATGGCTCAGCTAGAAGAAAACACTCAGCTTTCTCTCAGGAACCAGGCACTGGCCCATGGAGAAGACATGGGACGCCTGAGAAAAGAGAAGGTAATTCCTTCCAGCTGCTCATTTCAGCAAAGTCAAAGGCATGGGGTCCATCATAATCTCATTAACTGCTTGTTCATTTGACTAGACCTAATCTTTCCCATTCCTCCAAGCTCTCCTCAACCCCTTCCCACTCTGACCTCTGCTGAAACTGCTCTCACACATGTGAGCAATGGTCTCCTGATGGATGAATCCAACAGCCTTCTTTCAGGTCTTATTCTTCTTGGCCATCTCTTTGCAGCAGACCACACCGTGGACCTTGATTTCAAAACCCCACACTTTCCTGGCTCTATTTCCACATCCCAGTCTCTATCACTGGTTCCTTTTTCTCTCCCAGGTTCTGACTTTGGACTTCTTTCTTTCTCTCCTCCGTACCAGGAATTCTTAATCTGGGGGCCACAGAACCCGAAGGAACCCATATATAGATTTCTGGAGGTCTGTGAACTTGGATAGGGAAGAAAGACATCTTTGTTTTCACTAACTTCTAACCAAAACTCAGCATTTCCTTCAATTATGAATTTTTAAAAACATGGAACTGAGAAGGGGGTCCCCAGGTTTTCCCAGACTGAGAAAGGAGTCCATGCCACAAAAATAAGTACAGAAGCCCTGTCCCACATTCTCTCACTCTACTGTACAACTTCTGATCACATGCTCCATGAATAGCCCTCCCTGACTCTTCTGAGAACCAGACCTTTGTGCCTATTGTACCTGAACTGACCATGTCCAAACCCAGCTCATCTGTCCCTTGAAACCAACTCCTCCTCATGTCTTCACTATTTCTGTCACTGACTCCACCAATCTCCCAGTCTCCCATTTCTCAAAATTTGTCTTTATTTTTCCCTTCTGTCACCTCCCATACCCAATAAGTTATCAATTAACAAACTTATTAAGCATTTATTCAATCAATAAACATTTATTAAGCACCAACTACCTACCAGGCACGATGCACAATTAGCTGCTCACCTAGAGTAGCTCATACCATCTTCAGATGCAGGTAAAGGAAGGACCATGGATCCACACTGAGATCCACATGGATCATAGAATGGCGACTGGAAGGTTTCTTGACCTTAGAAGCTAAACAGTCCAATCTTCTTATTTTACCGATTAGTATGACTTACCCAAGGTCACAGAGGTAGTAATCAGAAGAAGCAAGATTGAAACCCAGGTCCACTGACTTCAGATCCAGTCCTCTTCCCATTCCACCACTTTGACAAAAGTCCATGTCAGTGGCAAACATGTCATGGTCCTATCCTGCTCTCCCTTCATCTCTATGCCCACCTTCACCCCATTCTAGCCCCAACACCTGCCCTTGATCTTTCTAATGGTCTGTCCCACCATTTTGCCTCAACTCCTCAGGAGAGTCTGCGTCTGGCATTGACTGAAGAGAAAGAGATCGCCATAAACCAACTTAATCAAGAAAAAGAAGAATTGCTTTCAAAATATGAAACTGAGCGAGAAAATCTAAATGAAGAAATACTCAGTCTGAAACGGGAGCAAGATGAAAGGCTTCTCCAAATGGAACATGAGAAGCAGAAGGTGAAGAAGAATGGGGGCCACTCATATTCAATGAAATTCCATAAACCCTTATTAAGCACCTACTGTGTGCAAGGTCATAAGGTATAGCAGATACAGGACCAGTCTTAAAGTCAAGAAGACCTGGGTTCAATTCCTAAGATACCTTGTCACCTTGAGCCCTCAAACCCCAGCAACTAAGACTCAAAATTCCAGAAGAGTTGCTATTCTAGATCTGTGAAGGGAGTTTCCACACTGGGAGTTTCCAATACAGATGAAATCACAGATTTAAACACACACACACATGCGGGCACATGCACACACACACACACACACACACACACACACACACTATGTTCAAAGCAGGACCTACTTGGGACAAAAGACAAAACCGACAAATAGTACTCTCAAGGAGCTAACATTCATGAGTCTGCAATCTACTTATCTACTGCTTCCTCCTAATTTTTTAAAATTAGGTGCCAGTACCATGGCTGATGTCTAATTATGAAGAGTTTCCTTCACTCAGAACAGAGCCCTTCCCACGAACTCCCAATATCAAACTCTGAGTAGGAGGGAACTTAAGAACCACCCTAGTGGCAGTTGCGATAGTCCAGGCATAAGATGATAACAGTCTGCACCAGGGTGGTAGCATATCAGAGGAGAGAAGGTGGCATTTACAAGAGACGTTAAGAAAATAGAATCACCAGGTCTTAGGAAATGAGTGGATATGGGAGAAAGAAGAAGGAGTCAAGAATGTCTAGGCTGCCAGCTTGGGCTCCTGGGAAGATGGGGGCACCCTCAAAAGTAAGAGGAAGGTTAGGAAGAGCTGAAGTGGGGGAGGGTGGGGGGAGAATACAATAAATTCGGTTTTGCACGTGGTAAGTCTAAGATGCCCATGGTAAATTCATTTTGAGATGACAGGTTAGGGCTAGCTAAATAGGTACAACTGGATCCATCAGAGCTGGTGTGATCACCAAGTGAAATAGTATAGAGGAAAAACATAAGAAGGCCTGAGACAAGACCCTTTGGGACACCCATGTTTAGATAGAGTGGCTAGGTCAACGATCCAGCGAAGGAGTGTTCAGAGAGGTAGGAGGAGAATCAGGAGAAAGCAGTGGCATGAAAACCTAGAGAGAAACGAATGTCAGGAAGAGGGTGATCCAGAGCGTCTAAAGCTACAGAGAGGTCAAGAAGGATGAGGATCAAGAAGAGGCCATTGGATCTGGTCATTAAAACCATCACTGGTGACTTTGGAGAGAGCTGTTTCGGTAGAATGAGGTTGGAGCAGAGAATATGGAAGTGAGAGGAAAGAAGGTGGAAGGATCAGTTGTAGGCACAACAAAATGGAGGAGAGATATGGGAGGGTGCCAAGTGAGGGGGTTTTGAGAATAGGGGAGGTGAGGGCATGTTTTTAAGTGATGAGGAAGCAACCAGTAGCTGGGAAGAGACTGAAATTTAGTGAGAGAGTGGGGATGATAGAGAGGGCAATCTGCTGGAGAAGACGGGAGGGAATGGGGTCACTACAGAAGATGAATCAACAGGAAAAATTCCATAAGAAGAAAAATTTTAGCCTTTCAATGAGCCTCCTTCAATCGCTCAACATAGCTTTTAAAAGAGTTACTTTTTAAATGCCGCTTCCATTCTTTCCCGTTATTTCTATCTGTGTTCAAAAATTAAAGACTGTACCAGCTAATAACTCAAGCAAGAATCCCAGTTCTGTTGATTCTCCATGTGACCTTGGCCAAGTCGTCTCCCTTCTATGGGCTTCAGTTTTGTCATCTGTAAACGACGGGCTGGTACTAAGTTCCCTTCCAGCCCTCAATCCTGTGATGCTATAATTGGATGGGGGTCTTCCTCAGCTCATTGATGATCCATAGTTCCCCGCCAGCATGTGTTTGCTTGGCTGGCAAAACCACTAAGTTATCCAGATTCATTTTCCTTCCCTTCTAGCTTTGGGGTCTGGACACTTACTGTTTTATTCTAAATTATTACTTAACATTGAAGCACATTCTCAGTGCTACAACCCTTTTCTTCAAGAGGCTAGATTCTTTTTCTCTTCTGAATTCACTTAAATATTTTTTTCACAGATCTAGAACATAGTTTCCTCTTCTCCCTTTTCATCCCTTTTCTAGGCCTTATCTCTAAAGGAAACTGAGAAAAATATGTTGTATGAGGAGCTCATTGAAGCCCATCGAGACCTGGAGAATGCCAAGCTGGAGACAGACCGTGTGAAACAGCAAGCACTGAACCAGCAGGAGAAAGACAAGGTGAGCTCGGAGCTGAGCTACATTCTGCTCACTGAAGGCATTGATTGGCCTCTGCAAAGTCCAGGTCTGGCTCACAGTGGAAGAATGCTAATTGGAGGATGGGCCAATGGAGGGGAGAACACCTGGGGATGGTCGCTGTCCAGATTTCAACTCCCCACCATCCATAGCATTTTTCTTCCTCTGTCACTCCTTCTTTTGCCACATCAATACTTAAAGTAGCAGTGTGGCACAATGCATAGATAGCTGCTCTCAGAGTCAGGATGCCTCAGTGCCACCAAGCAACTCCTCGCCCAACTCCCACCACCAATTTTGAAAATTATGTCTTGGGTTGTCCCCTATTGTTTCATATGTGTTAGTCTTCTCTCTATTAGAACATAAGCTTGCTGAGGGCAGGGACTGCCTCATTTTTGTTTCCAGCACTTAGCGCAATGACTGGCCACAGGGTGAGCATGGGCACAAATGCCTATGGATTGCTTGAGTGATTGATCGATTTCATTTATAAGCCCCTTAAGGTTCTGGATGTTAGTTATACGTATTTGCATCGTCCATGGTGTCCTACGGTGCACAGAATCACAGGTTTAAGGAGTGGAATTCTACCCCCCCACCCCCCACACACACCTTTATCAGGTGAGAATGCCTCTTTGATTTAGTTACAGAATCAATCAATTAATCCAATGAATATGATATGTAAATACATTCTGTATAGTCTGAAGTGTGAATGTCTTTGATTGGATCAAGAAGAGAAATCCAGTGTCTAGTGATGGAAGATTTCAGTTTGAGAGTTGAGGGTTGCAGTTCAAGCCAAGCCCCTGAGAGGGAACCCATTATTGGGGGGAGGAAAGAATCCTGCTTCAATCCTTGCCTCTAATCAAGGAGGTCTGGAGGGAGCAGGGTTACAAGGACACTGGGTCCTTGGGACTAGAGGTAGAAAAACAATGAGGAGGGCAGGGAGAAAGTCCCAAAAGATTCCCTACTCCTATTGGAAGGGGAGGATCACTCTTCCTTAACGGCCCCAATGGATCTTTGACCAGCCTTCAGGTGGGAAGTGGGTGAGATGAGCACCTGAGCAAGGATGAGTGTGTGGTGTCCTGCGAGTGAGGAACAAGATGTTTTCTGACACTTGGAAGAGTCTTTCTTAACCAAGTTCTTGGGAGTAGAATCCATGGCCTTTTGGTATGACTTGGGCCATGGATTTTTATCCTGATAGATCAAGCTCATTCATCAGCAAAGACAGCTCAGAGCTTCTTCCTGCCACCAAGGGCAGAGCTGTTTGGTAAACTGCCCCGAGATCCCTGTTCCTGAAGAGATCTCCAAATACTGTTCCTAATTAGACTTCCTCCTTGTTTCCACTCTCCCATACCCCCAAAAAACCACTCTGTAAACTTTTGGGATCAAAAGAAGTTCAAAAACATTTCCCCTGCCAAGCCACAGTATCCTAAATGTTGCCCATCACCAGGCAGCTTTGAGGCAGAGAACACAACTCATGTTTTCCCAAGCCACTCATCTTGTCAGTGAGGACACTGTAACACTACACTGTGGGGTGGGGGGGAGCTCAGCAGCTGACTCAGCAGCCTCTCCACCCTCTCTGTTTCAATGTCTCCTGAAATCAAGACCATCAGAGGGTTCCTCAGTCAAGTCATTTTCATGGGAAATGAGAGCCTCGGGCTTGGAAGTGGGTGAAGCATTGGACCAAAGAGGTGCTCTGTAAGAACTGGAGAATGGGACCCCTTTGAGGTCAAGGACATTTCTTTTCATTTTTTTCTTTGCCTCTTGTGCAACATGGTGCCTGGCACATTGTGGGCTCTCATAAGATGCCTGTTGAACTGAACCTGGTTCAGTTGAGCTATGTGTTAGAAAGTTACAGAGGAGACATGCTCAGGAAACTCCCTCTGCCCAAGAACTGGGAATGGAATGTCATCTTAGTGACAGCATCTGCCCATGACTGGTTTTTATGAAGCAGCACTTGCTAGAGATCTAGAGGTAGGGCTTGTTATAAAGAGAAGTCCTATTCAGGCACTTGTTGGACAAGATGCCCTCTGACGTCCCTTCCTTCTCTGGGGAGGCAGCCATTTAAAGTGGGAAGAACATTGGTTCTGGTGTCCGGGGACACAGGTTCAAATCCTGCTTGGGACACATGCTATCTGTGTGACCTTGGGCAAGTCCCTCAAGCTCTGCAGGACCCAGTTTACTGTTCTGTGAAATGTGGGGGGTTGACCTAGATGACCTGGAAGTTTCCTTCTAGCTCCAGGTCAATGGTCCGATGATCCTATGCTTGTCTCTGGGCCTCAGTTTCTTCATCTGTAAAATGAGGCTGTTGGACCAGGTAGCTTCTGAGATCTCCTCCACCTCTAACCCTATGATACCATGCCCCACGACAGTTGTGCTTCTAAACTTGAGAGCAGAGCGAGGGAGGATGACTGGAAGCTGCCAATGGGCAAATTCAGGCTTGATGCCAGGAAGAAATTGGCAGAGGTGTCCAAAAGGAGCATGGGAGGTCAGTCAGCATTTATTAAGCTCCCACTGAATTTGAGGTATAGAGAGGGGAAAACATGATCCTTACTGTCCAGGAGCTCACATCTGAGTCGGGGAGAAGACTGCAGATGAAGGGGCACATACAAGATGTAAAGAGAGTGGATGGAAGGAGAGCTGAAAAGAAAGTCACTGCAGCCTTCTCAACCACCCCAAAGGGCCAGGGGGCAATGGTTATTGTGCCAAATGCCCTCACAAGGAAGACCAGGCCGGCAGAGGGAGGTGCTTTGCCCAAGGTCCAAGAGCTAGGGGGTGCCCAGCTGGGGTTCAAGCTCGGATCTACTGGCGCCAAGCTCTGGATTCTTTCCACTACCCCTTACCAGGCAGAGCTCTGGTCTGAAGCATCTCTGGTTTTCAAGAATCTGGAAAGAGCAACAACTTAGCTAGAAATGACCCGAAGTATCTAACCTGCAAAGCCAGCTGCCTCCAACACCAGACCTTTCCTGGCGAATAGTAGGCGCTTCACAAGCGTCTGCTCACTGACTGACCCTGTAGTTGTGAATGCGCACTCCCACTGCGAATTAATTAGTGTTGTTCTCCTTGTGTGCACATGGCGTGCCCTGCCCCCTCTCTCACCACTGATGGGCTGCTTGAGAAAAAGGACAGTGTTGGGTTTTGACTTTGTGGTGCCAGTGCCCCACACAGTCCCTGGCCCATTGAAGAGGCTGTTGGATTGAATCAAATCAGGGAAAAAAGAGAAACAAATGTATACATGAGATCACTTGGATTTAACTCACTTGAGAGATCAGTTCAAAGGAAGACATTAAACTGGGAGGAGGGTGGGGGGCAGGGGGGAGGGCAAAGCATAATATTCTAGAACAAATTGGCATTTACAAAAAGGATTAAAAAATCCAAACCAAACACATTTGAAAGGCATTTGAATTGGAAAGACTACTTAGAAACCATCAGAGGACCCAAATAAACAACCTCAACTCCTCATGCTGCAACAAACAAAAGCCCCCGACTTTTATAACCCCTGCTGGGCCAGGAGAAGGAAGAGGCTGCTCTCCGTGGGGAGGCCTGCTGGTCACTTGAACAGCCTTGGGCCTCCTCCTCCAGCTTGAACCCTTTGGTGTGTCCCAGCCCAGCACCCTCCAGACCCGGAGTCTGCTTACCTTGAATGTCCGGAGCTCTCTCCCTTGGGAGGAAGCATGGCAGGTATGACTTTCCCTGTTTTACAGAAGGGAAAACTGAGGCTGGAGAGATAGTGTGGCTCAGTGAGGAGCATTGGACTTGGAGTCAAGAAGACCCCAATGCAAATGCTGCTGCTTCCTCCGGGTAGGATCCTGGGCAGGTCACAGTAATCCCATCTCTAAAGTGATGAGAGAAGCCCTGTTGTGGGAGAAAGAGTGCCTGGTCCTGTGTCTGAAAGGCTGACATGTGGAAGAGGGATTAAGCATTTCTGCTTAGAGCAATTAATGGGAGCTAGAGAGAGGCAAACTGATGTTGGGAGATCAGGAAAACCTTGCCAAAGACTGGAGCCTTCCAGAAGTGGAAGGCGCTTGGTGCTTGGCTGCTCGGCTGCTCAGTCACTGGCGGTCGATATCTTGTCCAGGATTGTGAGAAGGGCATTCTTGCTCAGGGAGTGTTGGTGCCAGATGGCCACTGGGGCCCCTTCTAGCAGCCTCTGTGATTCTGAGAGGTCCCGGCAGAGGAGCGAGAGCCTGGAGTTTGGTGTCTAAAGACTGAAATCCTGGCACCACTAGTTAAAAGGGTGCCAACTTTTGGCAAGGCAGTGACCCGGGTTGGGCATCATCATCATCTTCTGTAGAGTACAAGGACAGGACCAAGCAATCTCGAAAAACTTTTCCATCTCTGCCTTGTCTGAGTCTGTGATTCTGACTCCGAGGGTTTGGCCGTGAGGCCAGACTGGCCCCCACATAGCAGAAGCTTCACTGGGTGTCTCATGCACACAAGCAACCAAGAGGAACCCCAGTGGGGAGGTTCCACCCAATCTCAACCATCTCCTTTTCAAATGCTTCCTCTTCTCACGCTGGATTCCAGCCAAAATGGCCTGCCTGCTGTCTCCCACCTCCAGGGCTTTGCATAGACCATCCCTCATGCCTAGATTGCTCTCCTTCCTATCGATCAATCAGTATTTATTAAGCACCTACTATGCACTTGCACTGTGCTAAGCACCGGAGGCATCTCTTGGAATCCCTAGCTTCCCGCAAGCCTCAATTACTGTACCACCTCCCAAATGAGGCTCTTCCTCGATCTCCCAGTCATTTCTTTACTGCCCTCTTGCCTATCTCCTCCCACAAACTGCTATTTACTTTGCATTAATTGAGAAAGCTAGAATCATAGATTAAGATTTGGAATGGAGTTCGGAGGTCATCTAATGCAACCCCTTCATCTTACAGCTGAGGAAACTCTTAGCCGAGTTTGGCTAAGAGACTTGCCCACTTACTACACAGGCAGGATTTGAACCTGGGTCCTTGCACTCAGTACCCTAAACATTGTCAGATTTCAGAAACAGCCTCTCCTCTCTTACCCCACTCCATCTCCCTTGGCCATCAGCTCCATGTGCTCTTTCTGTCCTGGTGTGGCTAGAGGGAGGCATGCACCAAGACTGAATGCCCTAACTTGTCTGGACGGGAAGGAATGTTGCAATTAGGTGCTGGACGCTGCTGCTCAGCTTCCTCACCCAGCTCCATGCTGGGCCTGGGATCTTGAGTCCTTGGGGGAATCTGGTGTAGCCTGCAGCCCAGCAAATGAGCTTCTGGCACCAGAAAAAAGCAGAAAGAGCCAAAATAGTCTTGCCTAAGAGCCTTTGGCTTCCTGGAGCCTCCCTGGCCCCTGCTCTGAGTGGAATCGGTCTGCCCCAAGCCCAGATGGTGACCTTTCAGGCTAAGGCTCCACCCCCAGGGCCAGGGCCCACTCTGGGCCCCAGAACTCTGTAGGAGAGGTCTCCCCTGGCCCCTGACATTGCCCAGCTGCCCACAGGACAGTTTGCAGCTTTGTTTTTTCCTTCTTTCATCCAATTTTCTAGTTAGAGGAAATTCCTTGGCTGGCCTGACTCGATGGAACCATCACCCAAGGAGAAGGCTGATCAGCCCTTTGGGATTGCGCCGCGGTCCCCGAGTGAAGCTTGGTTTTAGGTTTTCCTGGCAGCCGGAGTTCCCATTTTCACTGACTTTGACATTTCTCATGGGGCTATCAAACCACAAGGTGCTTCCTGAGGGCCTCAGAGACTGGAGTGGGGTTCTCGACTTCTCCACTCTAACTTTGAAAATGGAAATGCGAGCCCACTGAGATAGGAGGAAGGCAATAAGAGGAAACCAAACCCAGAGGAGGGAGGAGGCAGCTTGCAGGGGTCATGAGCAAGGCAATGGCCCCTCAGGCTTCATGGGTACCAAGTGCCCCAACGAGGCCTGAAATGGTTGATCCAAATGGGAGGTGGAGGCCTGGTCACTGAAAAGATAAGGATTCATCACTACTACAGAGACAGGAGTTGTCTTCCCAACAAAGATGAAAGCATGGGCATCCATCTGACTCATTCAACTGTAGGCTGCCCTGGGTTTTAATCACATCTCTACTACTAACTCTCTGTGTGATGGTGGGCAAATCACTTCACCCAGCCTCAGGTCTCAGGTTCCTCACAAAGGCACTGAATTGGATCACTTCCAAGGCTGCTCCCAGTAGTAGGATCAGAGACAGAGCTGGAGAGAGACTTTGAAGACTTTCTTCTGTGACATTTGTGATTCTCTATCCTAAAAGCAGAGGCAGATACCTGGGGCATTGACTCTCAAAGCTAAGGCTGACCCTCAGCCCAAATGAATGAAGCAAAGGTCATCATTCCCACGAGACCACCAGCTTTGCCCTGGTTGCCCTCCCTCCAGCACCACTTAGGGTGCCTGGGCTCCTCCGCCGGGGCACTCGCTCCCACATGGGCCTTTCCCTCAAGCTAGGGTCCATTTATTACAATTATTTCTCCTCTGCCCTCTCCCTAATTAGTTCAAATCACTCCTGGCTCAGCTTGAGACCTGTCTTCCTGGACTACTTCTCCATCTCTGCCTCAATAGTTCTCCCATGCTGGCAGACCCTCCATCCCTATAGCTCCCTTTCCTGATGAGCCCCTCCTCCCTGGAACCTCTAGTAAAGGAAGCAGCCCACCCATACATTCACTTTTCACCTGGCTCAGCCCTCGTCTCTCCAGACTACTTTTGTTTTCACATTCATTTATTTTTTTTATTTTATGGGATAAAACAAGCATTTCCATGCCATAGTATAATAACAAGGTGATTGCACATGACCACTTTTCAGCATGACCCTATAAAGGCACCATTGCTCTCTGCCCATTTTCCAGCTTTCCTTTCTATGTTGCCATCTTCCATTAGAGTATAAGCTCCTTGAGGGTAGGGACTGTCCTTTCTCTTTGTCTCTATTTGTGTTCCTAGCTGTTCGAAGGGTGCCTGACACATAGGAGGTACTTAATATGCCTGATCTTTAACTATCTAAACCAATGCCATTCAGGGCATTTTTATTCAATGAGGCTGACTGGATGCCCATGTGTGCAGGGCGCTGTCTTGGGTATTTAGAGAAGAAATGTTCTCCTGCCTCATGGATCTTCTAGTCTAATAGGGAGAGAGGACATATACACAACTAACTCTAATATTAAGAAAATAATACATGAGAAGAGCAAAGTGTCGTGAGAGCCTGGAGAGAAAAAAACCATCATTTGTTATTTTTCAGTCGTGTCCAACTCTTCGTGACCCCATCTGGGGTTTTCTTGGCAAAGATACTGGGATGGCTTGCCATTTCCTTCTCCACCTTATTTTACAGATGAGGAAACTGAGGTAACAGGGTCAAGTGACTTGCCCAGGATCACGCAGCTAGTGTCTGAGGCAAGATTTGAACACAGGAAGATGAATCTTCCTGATTCCAGGACCAATACTCTATCCACTGCTTCCCCAGATGGCAGCAATCAGAGAAACCTTCGTCAACATGGTAGCTTTGAGCTGGACTTTCAAGAATAGATGCAAATTGAACAGACAAAATTGGGGAGAGAGGAGGGAATTGTAGGTACGAGCAAATTCCAGTGTGAGCAGACATGTGGATGTGGGAAAATGAAGAGAACACGGAAAGAGAACAACCAGTGGCCGAGTTGGCTGGATAATCATTGACCTTTCCATAGCATTTCAAAGCTTACAAAGCTCGTCACAGAGATGATCTCATCTGAGCCTCGCAAAATCACTGGGAGGTAGGTCTTCTAGGTATGGTTATGTCCATATTACAGAAGAAGAAACTGAGGCTCAGAGAGGTTGCACAATGGTCACACAACTGAGAAGTGTCAGAGATGCAGTTTGAACCCAGGTCGTCCTGACTCTGAGTCCAGCACTCTGTCCTCTGGAGGATAAGGCACAGGAGGAGCAGAGTATGAGATAAGGTGGGAAGAAGAGTATGGAGCCAGTTTATGGAGGATCTGTAATGCCCAACTCTGGCATCTGAATATTTAATAGAGAGCTATTGAAGGGTAGTGAGGAAAGGAGTGACCTGATCAGGTCTGCACCTGGGCAGAAGCGTCCTAGCTTGTGTGAGGGACGTGGAATCCTAAGTCTTGACCTGGAGGGAAACTGAGTCATTCAGTCCTAGCCTTTCATTTGATAGATGAGGAGACCGAAGCCCAGAGAGACTAAGTTCTTTGCCCAAGATGGTGAGTGTCAGAGGCAGGAATGGATTCCAAGTTCTCTGACCCTGAAACCTGGGCCTCTTCCATGGTACTATGTGGCTTCTCTGAGAATGGACTGAAATGGGGAGAGTGTGAAGGCAGGAAAATCTGTCAGGCTGCAGAGACAAAAATGTCACACTGCATGTTGGACTCATTCAGGGTGACTAGCTGGTGCAGTGAATAGAGCATCAGGCTGGAGTCTGGAAGACTCTTCTTCCTGTGCTCAAATCTGGCCTCAGACACTTACTAGCTGTGTCATTTGACTCAGTTTCCTCATCTGTAAAATGCGTTGGAGAAGGAAATGGAGAACCAGTACAGTATGTCTGCCAAGAAACTCCCCGATGGGGTCGTGAAGAGTCAGACCTGACTGATCAAAGTGATCAAGAGCTACCAAGCAAAGGTTAGTTCCAATTGTGTTTAATGGAGCCACTGTAAAATTAGTGCTTGATAATTATGATGTCATGTCAAACAGTGCTCCCAAGTTTAGTTTTTCTTCAAATCAGAAACAGCACCTGATTCAAAATCCAAAAGTTTGCTGCATCCTAGAGTTCATGAGCTCATAGATTTAGAACCAGAATGGACCTTGGAGACCATCTTTTCTAATCTCTCATTTTACAGATGAGAAAACTGAGGAGTTAAGTCCTTTGGGTGGGCTCATACTGCTCATGAGTTTCTAGGGTGGGATAAAAACCCAGGACTTCCTGTCTTCTAGTCCAGAGCTCAAGCCACATGGCTTATCCAACAGTACCATTTTAGGATTGAACTCTTCCATCTCAGGCATCTGGAGGCAGGGAGACATCATATCCAATTTAGTTCTGCCCCACAAACATTCAATATTAAATGCCTACTGTCTTCCAGGCATTGTGCAAGGTTAGGGAACCAAAGACAAAAAGTTAAAGCAGTCTCTGCCCTCAAGGAGTCTCCATTCTCCTCGGGAGAAATGACAGTCCTGTAGTGGCCAAGGCAGGGATGGGGGACGGATGTTCTGGGGCCAGGCTGGCTAGAAAAAGGCCAGGTGTGGAGAAGGTCATCACCCTCCCTCAGGTCAGGCTGTGCCTCACTCCAAAGCGGGGCTGATTATCTGCTCCCAATTATAGCAAATATGTTTCACGTCTGCATGAAGAAAGACCATTAAGGTTTGGGTCCTAAACCTTTCACATACTGTTCACTTATCAACCGTTAGAAAATTTTTGCTTAGATTGAGCCAAAAATCTGCCTCTTGGCAGCTTCCACCTGGTTCTGCCCCCCAAGGACTATCAGAGCAAATATGTTACTTTTTTCATATTAGAGTATGTCTCAGCCACATACTGCCAGTGTGCCCACTGCACCTTGGTTTCTTCATCTGTAAAATAAAAGAATTGGCTTCTGATGAGGTCCCTTCTAGCTCTATGTCTAGCATCCTGGCATCCCAGCCCTTCAAATATCTGAGGACAAACATCATTTACATGCCAAGAATGTCTTCCCTCGTCCAGGCTGAATGGCCCTCCATTCTTTTAACTGATCCTGGTTTAGCCAGGTTTTAAGCAGCCCTGCTCTCCTGATCACCCGTCCCTGGATGCTCTGCTCCTGAAAATATCCTCACCAAAATTTGGCCCCAGAACTGAGCCTGAAACTCTGGATGGCGTCTGGCCGGGGAGAGGATGGAGAGACTCTGACCGCTCAGTTCCGGACCCTCTGTTTCTAGGAAGGAGGCCTCAGATCACATCAGCTTTGTTTGGCTGCTGTCATGACATAACCTTGACTTGTATTGAGCTTGGCCCAGTCTACTAAGACCCCAAGTTCTTTTCATATAACCCAGGACTCCCTCATCTTGTTCTTGAACAGCTGATATTTTTAAGCCAAATTGTAGGACTTTTCATATTATTCATCTCTATTAAATTTAATCTTATTAGATTCCTTCCTTCACTCTTGCCTTTTGAGATCTATTTTAATCCCAATTCTGTCTCCAAAGCATTAGTTATCTCCCCATGTTGTGTCATCAGCCAATTTCACAAGTGTGCTATCTCTGTCTTGATCCAGATCAGCATAAAAAATGTTGAACAGAAAAGACCAAGGTCATAGCCACTGGAAAATCTCTACCAGAGGCTTCTCTCCAAGCTGACATCTCCATTAATCTCCACTCTTTGGGTCCAATCACTCAGCCAGGTTCTAATCCATATAAAAGAACCTCCATCTAAGCCACAGTTCTCCATCTTGTCCCTAAGAATGTCATCAGAGCTTTGTCAAATGGCTTCCTAGAATGCAGGCTTACTGTATCAATGGCATTCCTCTGATCTTTCCATCTAGGAACCCTGTCAGAAAAGGAAAAGAGAAAACTCTGCCCTGACTTATCTTTGAGAACCAATGCTGGCTCTCAATGATCACCACTGGCCTTTCCAAATAGCCACAAACCACTCTTTTAATAGTACAGTGTAGAATTTTACCAAGAACCAAAGTCAAAATTACCAACCTATTGTTTGAAAAATCCACCTTCTTCCCCTTTTTGAAAATCAGTTATTTTTTTCCACCTCAAGTCCTTCAGAAACTCTGCTGCTCACCACAATTTGTGGTTCAGTGTTTCTGTTTCTAAATGATTTCAATCCCCTGGGAGGTTGGTTATCCAGGCCCCAAGTCTTAAATCTTTTGAAGACAATCTTTCCATCTCACTTATCCCCAAATCACAGAACTTCAGAGTAAGAAGATACTCGGTGATCACCTAAGCTAACCCATACCTGAGAAGGAATCCCTTCTATTACAGCCTAGTAGGTGATGAGAAGGAACTCGCTGCTTCTGGAAGCAGCCCCTTCTTTTCTGAGACAGCTCTGATTCTATACTCATAGTGGGGAGGAGGAGGAGGAAGAAGAGGAAGAGGAGGAGGAGAGGAGGAAGAGGAGGAAAAGGAGAAGGAGGAAGAGGAGGAAGAAGAAGAGGAGGAGGAGTAAGAAGAGGAAGAAGAAGAGGAGAAGGAGGAGGAATAAGATGAATAAGAAGAAGAGGAGGAGGAGGAAGAAGAGGAAGAAGAAGAGGAGCAAGAGGAGAGGAGGAGGAGGAAAAGGAGGAGGAGGAGGAGGAAGAGGAAGAAGAAGAGGAGGAGGAGGAGGAAGAGGAAGAAGGAGAGGAGGAGGAGGAAAAGGAGGAAGAGGAGGAAGAAGAGGAGCAAGAGGAGAGGAGGAGGAGGAAAAGGAGGAGGAGGAGGAGGAAGAAGAGGAAGAAGAAGAGGAGGAGGAGAGGAGGAAGAAGAGGAAGAAGAAGAAGAGGAGGAGGAGAGGAAGAGGAGGGGGAGGAGGACAGGAGGAAGAGGAGGAGGAAGGAGGAAGAGGAGAGGAGGAGGAGAGGAGGAAGAAGAGGAAGAAGAAGAGGAGGAGGAGAAGAGGAAGAAGGGGAAGAAGAAGAAGAGGAGGAGGAGAGGAGGAGGAGGAGGAAAAGGAGGAAGAGGAGGAAGAAGAGGAATAAGAGGAGGAGGAGGAGGAAGAAGTTACTATGTGCCAGGCACAATGTTTAGCACTTTAACATTATTCTCTCACTGGATCTTCCCAACAATCCTGGGAGGCAGGTGCTACTATTACCCTCTTGTACAGAAGAGGAAACTGAGGCAAACAGGGTTAAGTGACTTGCTCAGGGTCACACAGCTAGGAAGTGTCTGAGGCCAGATTTGAATTCAGGTCTTTCTGACTCCAGGGCCACTGCTCTATCCACTGAGGCACCCAGTTGACCCCAAGATCTCATAAGCCTCCCCATCCTGTGTGGCTTTCACCCAAGTCCTTGACAGCACACACGTACACACACACACACACACACACACACACACACACACACACAGTTGTTCTCTGCTCCAGGTCCTTCCTTCATGTGGCACTAGCTCAAGGCCCTTTCCTATTCTGGTTGTCCTCTGCTGGACCCCACTCCAGCTCATGAATTTCCTTCCTAAACTGTGGATGCCCAGAACCGATTGCAATTCTCCAGGTGCAATCTGACCTAACTGGCAACAGTGGGACTGTCACCTCCTTAATCCTGGGCACTTTTAACCCAGCTCAAGACTGGATGATCCTTCTGAGTCAGCACATTCCACCAGGTTCTTGAGTTTCAATTCATTCTTATCCCTTGTGGTTCTGCCTTCTCTAGTCAACAAGTCAAGAGCATTTATTAAGTGCTTACTAATGTTTGTGTCAAACACTGGAAATACAATTACAAGCAGAAAGAAAGACAGTTCCTGCCCTCAAAGAGCTGACATTTGGACGAAGGAAGACAACAGTCTGTGAAGTCCAAGTCTGATGATGGATGGGAGAAGGAACAGAAGCAAAAAGATAATTGATTTGTTCTGCCTTTTGCCTGCTGCTTTTTGTTTTTCCTAGTCACCACCTCATCTCTCTGGAGTAGCAGTCCTAGCCCTTTCTGAGCGACCTCTTGTTTCCAAAACAGTCACAAATCCCTAAACTTTTCTTGCCATGTTCAGCTCATCCAGAGATTTAGCATGATTGGCATCAGTCCTCCCAGGTCTGCTACCCTTTTATGTTTATTACCTATTGCCTGTGCTAGTTTCCATCTTCCATATATATGTTTTAGAGTCTTAGCTGGTTTGTGGTCTCCCTGTGCATCCACATCTCAAACAGTTGATTTCTCCTCTTCTCCCTCAATGGAATCATCCCTGGTTTTGTTGTCAGAATTTTGTTCATAAGAACTTCCCAGTCCATCTGAGCTAGCTTCCTCCTAGGGTACAGGATCCCATGTATCTTATCTCTGAACTCATAAGAATGAATCTCCCAATTCCCAGAGTGTTATTCTAGCAAGCATATGCCCTAAGGAATGGTGTCTTATTATCTTGGAACCTGTTCAATTTATGCCACCACTCCCCAACAGCTGACATAAGCTTGCCATCTCCTCCTGCCCCCGTGAGGCTCCCAGCCAATTCCTGTTTCCTGTCCAAAGGACATAGCTGCTTGAGTATCACAAAAAATACAGTTAGGGAGACCCAAGATCCAGTGAGATGTCTGAGGGAATAATGAGGGTATGAAATTGAGTGAAGATAAAAACTTAACATTAGGGAACATTTCTCCACAATAAGGTCAATTAGTCTGGAATAACCTTCCAAGGACAGAGCTGGAATCTCCATCGTTGGAGTTATTCATACTTGGTCTAGACAATCCATGGGGGATTGTCCTGTAGGGAGTGATGCTTCATTGGCAAAGGGGTAGGGAGGAAGGGAAGGGGGCCCGAATGATGTAATAGGTCATGTTCCATCTCTACCTTTCATGATTTTTTTTGAATTCCAGTCAGTTCCACTAGAAAAGCAGGAAAGAAAATCTGGGATTGACCAAAGACAATGAATGAAACCAATCACCTTGTCCTCCTTTTCAGGCTTGGAAGAGTTGACTCATATGGCCCATTGCCTAAGCTCTGGGCTCACTTGGACCCAGATTCAATCTTCAATTACTGTCAATAATTAAATACTCTCAATATACCTCAAGCTCCCACTCAGATGGTATAACCCACAATAATTCAGTTCAATAAAACAAATATTTATGACCCACCTGCTTTGGGTAATAAATCAATCAACAGCCAGCATTTATTAAGGGCCTCCTATGTGCCCCAAGCTGGCAATATAAACATACTGAATGAAACAATCCCTTCTCTCAAAGAGCTTACATTTTAATAGTGGAGACAATAAGTATAGAATAAATTTAAAGAAAATTAATACAAGGTAGTAGGGGGGAGGGGGTTGTTAAGGTAGGGAGAGATCAGGAAAAGTTTCATGTAAAAAGTAGGGCTTGAGCCGAGTTGGGAAGGAAGAGGGGCAGGAGTGAGGAAGGGAGGGCATTCCAGGCATGGGGCACAGCCAGTACAAAGGGATGAAGATGGGATACAGTACCATGTGTGGGGAACAGAGAGAAGACCAGTGTGGCTGGATGGCCGAGTGTAAGAAGTGTAGTGTGCAGTGAAAGACAGGCTGGGTGTATCTGCATGCTCAGATGGATCTGCGATCTTCTCCAGCTCTCCAACGCCCGCTCTTCTCCAATGACCCTTGTCCCCGTCTTCCAATGAGCTTGCCCAAGAGGTTCACCCAACATGTTTGAAGCACACACACAAAATCAGCAGATGGCTGCCCATTGGTTACACTTTCCCCTCATGACCCGGCCTCCATTTTTCTCTACTTCTTCATAATATTTTATTTGTAATGTGTGGTTACCTACTTATGCCCATCTTACTCCTTTCCTTGGCTCTCAGACTCGGAGTCAAGAAGCCTTGAATTCAAATCCTGACTCCTGAATCACTTCCTAGCCATGTGATCCTGGGCGAGTCATTTAACCTCTGTCTGCCTTACCTTCCTGAGGATAATAACAGTACCCACCTACACCTCAGATCTGTGAAGATTAGTCAGTCAGTCAACAATGCATTAAGTCTTTACTTTGTGCCAGGCATTTTGCAGGGAAGGAAAGGGAAGGGAAGAGAAGGGAGGGGAGAAAGGGGAGTGGAGGGGAGGGGAGAAAGAGAAGTGGAGGAGAGGGGAGGGATGGGGAGGGAAGGGATGGGGAGGGCAGGGATGGGGAGGGGAGGGAAGCAGCAGAAACAGCTCGATACCAAACTTCAGAGACATCCCATCTTCTTTCCTTCCTGCTCATTCCTTCACAGGATGCAGTAGCCAGCATCAGCAGAGAGCTGAAGGCCTTCCAGGTCCAGTTTGAAGCCTCCATGGCTGCCCACCAGGAAGAGGCCAAGACCTTGAATGAGCGCATAAAGGAACTAGTCAGAGAAAAGAGCACTGTGGGCAAAGAGGTGAGTGGCGCCAAGTTCTCCATTCTAAGGACAAACGAAGAGGTGGCACAGATGGTCAGCTAAGGGCAAGGGTGAAACTAGGGAGGGGCAATAGAACCCTTGTCTCAGGACCCTGAAATTTAAAGCACCTAAAAATTCAAAACATCTTTCTTGAGCAATGTAAAAGTAGCAGAACTTACACCTAATTAGCCAAAATAATTAGAATAAAATCATCCTATGCATATCAAATGACTGGTATGCACCAATGAGCCACTAGAATAATTAGTTCCTTTACACCTCAAGTGATCTTAATTACTTCTTTCCTGAAATTTTATTTTTATTGTGAGCTTAATGATAATAAGTAACACACACACAGCACTTTAGAATGTGCAAGGTACTTTACATATGTTATCTCCTTTTATCATCACCACGACCCAATGGGAGAGCAGGTATTATTGTCTCTATTTTACAGATGAGAAAATTGAGGCTGAGAAAGGTTGTGATTTGTCCAGGTCAGGAAGCTAGTAAGAGTCTGAGGCAGGATTCAAACTCAGGAATTCCTGGTTCCCAGTACAGCATTCTACCCAGAGGCCTCTGAGCAATCATCAGCACAAACATTTTAATATACAAAGAAAAACAAGAAGTAGGATCATAGAGGAAATTGCGTACCTTTGTTGCACAGAGTAAAGACATATGATTTTCACATCATGAACTACAAAGCTGTTTTCTTTAATCACGTGAAAAATAATGGGGTTCAACTAGATGACCCCTATGGGTCCCTTCCAGCTACAAGCCCATGATTTAAGGGCTCACTGTCCTTCATGTTGTTTGTCCCAAGCATGAGATGAGGATTACCAGTTATAACTCTGGCTCAGGATGAGCAAATCCTATTCTGGAGAGGGATAACTGTGTATTCCTATCAAGTGACTCTTTCTCTCCCCCTCCCTCTCTCTGTGTCTCTCTGTCTCTGTCTCTGTCTGTCTCTCTGTCTCTCTCTGTGTGTCTCTCTGTCTCTGTCTCTCTCTCTCTCTCTCTCTCTCTCTCTCTCTCTGTGTCTCTCTCCATATCTCTCTCTCTCTCTCTTTCTCTGTCTTCCTCTCCTTCTCCCTCTCCCTCCTCCTTTTCTCTTTGTTTCTCTCTATCTATCTATCTATCTATCTATCTATCTATCTATCTATATATATATATATATATATGTCTCTCTATCTGTCCTTCTATCTCTCTGTCCCTCTCTGTCTCTGTCTCTCTGTCTCTCTCTCTGTCTCTCTCTCTCTCTCTCTCTCTCTCTCTCCCCTTCCTCTATCCTCTCCCCCTCTCTAAAGTATAGGTCCAACTATGTTACCCCTCTACTCAATAAACTCCAGAGTCTCCTTGTCATCCCCAGGGGCAAATACAAAATCCTTTGTCATTCAAAGCCCTTCATAACCTGAACCCCTCCCACCTTTCCAGTCTTCTTAGACCTTGGTCCCCCATAGGCACTCTTCAATCCAGTGACTCTAGCCTCCTGGCTGTTCCACAAACAAGACCCTCCATATCTTACCTCCGGGCATTTTCTCTGACTGTCTTCAGTCCCTTGGAGCATGCCTAATGACTGCCCTGGTTAAGTTGCAGCTAAAACTCCACCTTTTACAGAAAGCCTTTCCCAACCCCTCTTAATTCTAGTGCCTTCTCTCTGTTAATTAGTTCCTATTT
The DNA here is from genome assembly GCF_011100635.1 of Trichosurus vulpecula. Taxonomy (NCBI): domain Eukaryota; kingdom Metazoa; phylum Chordata; class Mammalia; order Diprotodontia; family Phalangeridae; genus Trichosurus; species Trichosurus vulpecula. The sequence continues at coordinate 430,753,681 of NC_050576.1, forward strand.
ATCCCATACATAGCTTGTTTGTTCATATTTACTTGCTTTCTCCCCCACAAAACTGTGAGAGCCTTGAGGGTAGGGACTGTCTTTTGCCTCTTTGTATCCCTAGGGCTTAGCACAGTGCCATAGTAGGTGTTTAATAAATGTTTATTGACTGACTGACAATGCCCCCAGTGACATCTAAAGGGTTTGGTCCAATCCAATCAAAGAATCTCAGAGTTGGAAGGGACCTGGAAGGCTGCATCTGATCCCTCCTGTCCCCATATAAACGATTCCCTCTGTAAGCTCTCTGAGAAGTGGTCATCCAGCTCTCAATACAAACAAGCATTTATTAAGCACCACTTATGTTCAAGGTCTTTGGCTATGCGCTGGGGGTGAGGACAGCAATTGAAAATGTGATTTTGTTGGTGCAGAGACCTCTCAGATGAGGAAATTCCCTTGACCAATCAGTAGATGTCCCTGAATCACAGAACCTTAGAGTTGGAAGGAGCCTCAGCAAGTACCTAGTACATCTGCCACACAGGAGTTTCCACTGTAACCCACTGAACACACAGTCCTCCAGCCTCTGCTTACAGACCCCTATGAAGGTCTATGGAGCATACCATTCCAGGAGTGGCCCATCACCTCTCAGGAGAGCCCTCAAATCTTTCCAGCCATCAAACTGTCCTCTACAACTTCTGTTCCTGATCCTGGCCTCTGGGGTCAACCTGAATGAACCTGCTCCCTCCTCTATGTCCTAGTCCTTCAGATAGCTGTTATCCACCCCCAGAATATCCTTCAACTGGTCCTTGTACACTATGGACTCCTCTATTCTACAACTGCTAGTCTCAGGGACTCCCAGAGTGGCCCAGAACACTCACAGGTGGAGTGACTTGCCCAGAGTCACACAGCCAGACCTCATCAGAGGTCATCAGGTTTTCAGGCTGCCTTTCCTAGGCCTGGGGATAAAAAGTCCAATTATAAAACAGTCTCTGCCCTTAAGAAGCTTCTGTTCCCCTGGGTTAGACACCTGGGCACCAGGTTCCCTTAGGTGGCTCCCATTTTCAGAAGCAAATGTATTGCTCTGGGCACAAAAATACCAGCAACGAGAGGGGGATGGGACAAAAGAGAAAACTGAAGGACAAAAGCAGAAGAAAGAAAAATTTAACACGACAGCCTGTTTATTTTGGCAGAGAGAGAGAAAAAGAGAGAGAGAGAGAGAGAGAGAGAGAGAGAGAGAGAGAGAGAGTGAGAGAGAGATCTTTTTTCAACTGATTTCAAAGTCAGAGCCTGAGAGAGACCACACAGGAAAGTCAAGAGGGGATTTGAACGTGGGGACAAGGGGCGGAGCAGGAGAAAGGCCAGGAGGGGAAGGGGGAAGGCCTTCATTTTGTTAGAATGAAGAAAGGAAGGTTCTTCAGAAAGATCCATCATGGGAGTTTGGGGAAAATTGGAAGTAAACAGAAACAAACACAAAAAAGGGAAAACCATTGAGAGGAAGAAACGGGCACCACAAGGGAGGGAAGGAGGAGGGAGTTAATTCTGGGGCAGAGGAGAAGGATCCCAGGGTCAGAAAGCGCCCAGGGCACAGAACCCCGGCACGGCTTGGCTCTGCCCATCCCCAGGGGGACTCGAGGCTTTCAGAGAGGCTTTGAACTCAAGCGGCTTTCAGGCCAGTTCCGCAGCCCGCCCTCCAGTCCACACATGCACACAGAGCCTCCACAGTCACACACGGCTCCCTCCACCCCCTCTTTCTTCCCGTCCAAGGCTCAGCTGGAGAGCTGGCTGCCTGCATGGGATTGTAGCAGAGGTTGTTTATAAAATTTCTAGTAAAGAAATAATTAGTATAATCATATTAAAGGATTTGGCTGTAAAATTCCTGTAAGAGGGACCGCTCGGCTTTGCGCACGGAGAGCCAGGCTTGGGGTTGTTGTTGATTTCTGTAGGGGGTGCATTTGCTTTTTTCATTTGTTTTGGGTTTTCCCTCTCCCCCCTTCCTGGGAAATGCAAACAGTTTCCTTTATGATGGATGTCCCTTTCTCTGGTCACTGACCTTCTGGGTGAATTTCTGCTGAGCTTGGTGGAAAACCTTGGGCCCAGTTGTGGATCCCATATGTGAGGGCTGGGGGGTCCTCACCCTCATCCTTCTCAAAAACAGAACAACAGTAACACAGAGCGGGACAGAATGAATCAGGCCTGTGGGGAGGCTCTGGACAATGTTACCGTGAAAAGAATAAAGAAGTGGCCTTTTTTTCTTTTTTTCTTCTTTTAGAAAAACAAGATTTTATATCCCTATGAGTTTCTAGTATTTCCTGTGCGCACGCACACACACACACACACACACACACACACAGTAACCATCAAGCCTTCTCCATCTCCCGGGAAATGAAGACAGAGCCATATCTAGGAAATTTTGTGTCTTGGGCAAGGACAGCAAAACCTGCCCCTGGAAAAACAACTTTTTAAAGACAAATTCGGTTGAGGCATGGATGGGGGTAGACTCAGGACAGCACTCTGGAAGGGAAATAGAGTCCCTAGAACACCAGGAGGTCAAAGCCCAAAGCCACTGCTGGGGGAGGGGGGAGTAGAGTGGACCCAGGCCTGGGAGAAGTACAACCATGGGGAGCTTGGGGGGTGGGGAGGGGGAAGGGGAGAAATCAGACCATCTGGCAGCCTCTATTTTAACTAATTATACTGGCAGTGTTTTAGAGAATCAGCCTTGGAATGACAAAGAACAGGGTTCCAGTCCCACTTCTGACACATAACTGATTGGGTCCCTGGGCAAGACACTTAGCTTCTAAATGCCTCCAGGCAACAGTCTAAGATTAAAAATGCAAAGAAAGTCCTATTTGTCATTGACTGAGGAAGCCTTCACCCAAAGCTCCAGGTGCTGATAAAATCATGTCTCCTACCTCTTCCTCCCCACTTCTGTCCTCCAAATCTTTTTATGGGATGTCAGTGTACCTCCACATGTTGGGATCATGGGACACAGTCCTGATTGCCCAGCCCTAGTTACCTTTTAGAAGAAAGGAGAGGAAATGCCACCAGCACAGACCATTGACTGGGCCAGATAGATCATGTCCTTCCCACAGCTGTCATGATGCTGCTACTCACCCGACAAAGAGGCTGCCACCAATGGGTTTCTAGGTAGCCTTTCCCTCCCTTAGTAGAGGGAGTCCAGAGCCCATTGGGTTTGGACCTGGACAGGACCTCTGAGACCACTTAGTCCAGTGCCTTCACTTTACCGATGAAGTTCAAGACAATGCCTTGCACAAAGTCACAGGGGTAGAAACTGCAGTCAGGCTTTGAGCCCAGCTCCTCTGGCTTCAAGTCCTTCCCACTGCACTGCAGCTGCTTCTGAACTGAATTGAAGAGTCTAGTTGAGTTGAATTGAAGAGAACAATGGCCAGAAAGCCCTACTGACCCAGTCTCTGCTCCAGAAATCCCCCAGCCTTTGATGGTTCTGTGGGGAGGGAGGGCGGATCTGGTGTGTGTGTGTGTGTGTGTGTGTGTGTGTGTGTGTGTGTACCTCAATATGGAAGACTGGAGGTCTTCAAGCAGAGCCTGGATGACCGCTCCTTAGGTGTCATCATGGGGATTTCTCTTTGTTGGATTGGATAGCTTCTGAGCCCTCTTCCAGCTCTGATCTCAAATCCGTACCACAACCCCATTTTCTGGCCTTTTCTCCTAGTACTGTCCTCCACCTACTCAAAACTCCAAGCATCTGTCTGCCCTCCACCCCTCACACACTGGCCCCTGAGCGAGCTTTGATGGTGGCCTTCCCTGTGCCTGAAATGTCCTCTCCTTCCTTCACTTGTTGAATCCTTGCGGTCTTTCAAAGTCTTACGCATGCGCTGCCTCCTCCACGAAGCCATCCCTGATAGCCTGCTCTTTCCCCCAGGATCTCTCTTTCTCCCCCCCAGTCCCCGTCCATCCCCGTCCATCCCCGCCTGCGCTTTAGCATCGGCCGGGCTTCTCAGAGATTTCTCGCCTCTCCTACGCAGGCTGAAGAGATAAGAACTCAGCTCCTCCGGGCGGAGGAAGGTCAAGAAAGGACCCGCAGGGAGCTGGCCGAGCTACAGCGTGAGCTTCAGGAGTCCGAAGAGGCCCGAGAGCTCGAGCGCAAAGAAACGATGGCCGTCCGCCGAGCCCTGGACGATGAGAGCCGAGAAAAGGACACGCTGCAGCAGTCCAACGCAGGGCTTCGCGAGGCCATCAAGAAAGTGGAGAATGAAAAGATCAGGTACCAGGCAGACGGTGGGGCCGCCAGGACCGCCCCCGCCCCTCGCCCCCGCCGGATAGAGTGGGCATTGGAGGTCCTGGGTTCAAATCCCACCTTTGCCCCTTACGGGATCTAGGGCAAGTCCCTGCCCCAATTTTGTTCTGTTTCCTCATTTATAAAATGAAAAAGCTGGACCAGATGGACTCTGAGGACCCTCCAGCTCTAGGTCTGCGGTCCTGTGTGACCTTGGGCAAGTCTCTGGGCCTCAGCTGCCTCCTCAAGAAAATGAGGAGGTTGGACCAGATGGCCTCGGATTGTGATCCTATGATCCCAGTTTCCAAGCAAACAAGGGACAAGGTCCCTGCCCTCAATCCAATCCCACCCAACAATCCCCCAAGCATTCCTAATGTTTAGGAGGTTTTCAGCCTTCTTGAGAAGATTCACAAACATGAAATAAACACCCCTGTGTATAATTTAGGATCTCAAGAGGTGAGAGGAGGTTGAGCACTCCTTGGGCTGCCAAGAGGAAAGGCAACTTGAGTGATCCCTTGAAGAAGGAGCAAGATATTCTAAGGAAATAATTCTTGTGCTTTCCAAATCTACCTCCATGGCCATCCCAAAAAGAGACAGATGGATTTACTCTGGATTCTTTGTCCCTTCATTAGCTCATGCTGCCCCTCTGGGTCTCAGTTTCATCATTTGTAGGATCGACCAGACGGTAGATTTAGAGCTGGAAGGGACCTTAGAGTTTATCTAGCCCAATCTCCCCATTTTACAGATGAAGAAATGGAGGCAGGGGCAGTCTGCGACTTCCCAAGGTCACACAGACTCTCAGGATCTGAACTGGGATCTGAGCCCAGGTCTTTGGACTCCAAATGCACAAAAATGGAAAGATTGAACTGGTGGACTTGAAGGCCACTTCTAGCTCCAAGACTCCATGATCCCAAATATTTGAAAAACGCAAATTCAAAGGCAATTTGACAAAAGTCATTCCCCATCATTGAGACAGTGTAAAATAGTAAACCTCCACAGGTCATCCCAATGGCCTCAAGAAGCAAAAAAGTCAATATGGCAGGTTTGGGAATGAGGGAGGATGTTGGTTGTCTTGAGCCCCAGGAGGGTCATGGGAAGGGTCATATCTCTGTCTGTCTCCCTCTCAGTTTTAAGAGGGCCAAAGAAGAGAAGGAACAGAAGCTCATCATCTTGGAGGACACCAAAGCCTCAGTCCAGAAAGAGGCTGGGGAGCTCAGAGCAACCCTTCGAGAGGTGGAGAGGTCAAGGATGGAGGCCCGGCGAGAAATCCAGGATCTTTGGAGACAGGTACCCAATGAGGGCTGGGTTTGGATGTTCCCTGCAGTGAAGCCCTCTGCCCCATGTTCTCATGTCCCCCATCAGAGTCCCTGACTGAGGCTCCAAATAGATGAGATGAGGTGACCCTCAGTGACACAGAAGAAGGCACTTGGATCATCAGTGATGACTCTACCACTTACTAGTGAGGAAAATGCTTTGTCAACCTTAAAGCACTCTAAAATCACAAAATATCCACTGAGCCAGCCTTTATTTTACTGTTGTAAAGAAGAGGAATTGGGTTTGTTCTTTCTGGCCCCAGAGGGAAGAACCAGAAAAAGTGGGCAGAAGCTATCAAGAGGCAGATTTAGGTTTGATTCGATAGCAGTACAAATGTTCTTAAACTTGGTACTATCCAAAGTGGAAGGAGCTGCCCCAGGAAGTGGTGGGCTCCCCTGCCCTGGGGGTCTTCAGGCAGAGGTCAGATCATAGAGCCAGAAGGGACCTCAGAGGTCATCTAGCCCAACCCATGCTTTTAACAGATGGGGAAACTGAGGCCGAGCTAACGGAAGTGACTCCCCCTGGTCACAGGGGGAATCATCAGCTGAGGTGGCTTTTGGATGCTGGTCTACCGACTTCAGAACCAGCGCCACCTCCTGGTCAAGCCGGTGGTAGTGGGGAGTCCTTTCCAAGGTATGGCTTGGACTAGACGCCTGTTGGAGTCCCATCCAACTCTGACATTCGGGGGTGTTGTCCTTAGTGGATCCAAGGGAGTTTCCCCACAAAATGTGGAGCAGTCAGCAGTGGGCCCTACCCAACCGAGCTGGGCTCCTAGGGAGGCCTCCCTCTGAGAGGGGAGAGGAAGAGGAAGGTGGATACACAAAGAGCAGCCACCCAGCCACCTCAAAAAGGCGGGCTTGTGTACATAGACTAACAAGAATGGTCACAATTTTTAAATAGAACAGCTACAATCTGGAGGTTAGCACAGAACTACCACGGAAAAAGAGTGTTAATTTGTCCAGCGCTGGTAATCAGAACCAGATTGGTCAAGCAGGGGCAGCTGGCCTCCCTCTCAAGAGAGGAAAACAACGTTGGTGTTTAGCCTGGAGGAAAGACTTGGGGGGAGCACAGAGTGGTCTTCGATCGGTGGAAGACCTGTCAGGAGAAGAAAGCTTGGCCTCATTCTGCCTGGGCCCAGAGGGATGAACCAGGAGCCACGGGTGGAGATTATAGGGCGAAGGACTTCAGTTCAACCCTGGGAAGGAACGTTCCAGTAACTCGAGCTGCCCCCAAATGGAGGGGGCTGCTTCTAGAAGGGAGGGAGCGTCCCCCCTCGACCCCATCTCTCTCAGTTTTCTGATTGAGGTTAGATGGGTGACAGCTTTATGGGGTGAAGCATCCCCGCATGAAGAGATCTGCGGTCGAGTGCAGACGGGGGCCATTTAGTCTTTGCATCCCCCAACAACAAACAACAACGTTACAACAACAGACTTCTCACCTCAAGGTCAGCAGAGATTTACTCATTTGGTTCTTACAAAAATCCATAGGAGGTCAGTGCTACTATCTTTATTTGACCAAGGAGGAAACTAAGGCTCAAGGGGGTTAAGAACTTACCCAGTCACACAACACTACTTAACCAGTCACATAACTGTTACTTAATCAGTCATAGGTAACCACTACTTAACTAGCCACACAACCACTACTTCTCCTACTTAACCAGTCTCACAACCACTACTTAACTAGTCACATAATTGATACTTAACCAGTCACACAACCACTATTTAATCAGTCACATAACTGATACTTAACCAGTCATTACTTAACTAGCCACACAACCACTACTTCCACTATTTAACCAATCACACAACAATTTAACCAGTCACACAGCCACTACTAAACTAATCACATAACCACTACTTAACCAGTCACACAACCACTACTTAACTAGTTGCACAACCACTACTTAACTAGTCACATAACTACTATTTAACCAATCACAAAACCAGTACTAAACTAGTCACATAACAACTAACCAGTCACAAAAACACTACTTGACCAGTCACACAGTCACTACTAAATTAGTCACACAACCACTATTTAACCAATCACACAACCACTACTAAACTAGTCACATAACCACTAGTTATCTAGTCACACAACCACTACTTAACCAGTCACACAACCACTATTTAACCAATCACACAGCCACTACTAAACTAGTCACATAACCACTACTTAACTAGTCACACACCACTATTTAACCAATCGCACAACCACTACTAAACTAGTGACACAACCACTGCTAAACTAGTGACACAACCACTACTTAACCAGTCACCCGGCCACTGTGTATCCCGGACAGAGCCATCGTGGATAAGGGGCTGAAGCCGGGTCAGAATCCTTCCCTAGACATGGACGAGCTGTGTGCCCCTGAGTAAATCACTTGTGCTCTCTCAGGCTCAGTTTCCCCATCTGTAAGATGAGGACAGTGATAGCACCTGCTTCCAGGTTCTGTCGTGTGGTTCTAATGAAATCAAATTCCATCTGTAAAGTGCCTTGCAAATCTTGAAGGGCTACATCCATGTTAACTGTGATTACTGCTTCCAGACCCAGCTGCTCTCTGCTCCAGCACCTGGGGCCTCGTGGAGTTTGAGAGATAGTTGTTGGCTCGACTCTGTGGTGTGCTGATTAATAACTAGATCCCATGCCCATGGCATGCTGGTAAATGTTTAACAACTGGATCCCGTGACACACCTTTATTCCATTTTCTCCATCGCTTTCTTAAGTCTGGACAATAGACAAACTGTTTCTGGTTTGCTGATTGCTGTGGTGTTCACCCTGAAAATTGAATGACCGCGCTCTCTGAGGGGGCTTCAGCACTGCCCCCTGCTCCTCTACTGGCCGAAATGCTCAATGACTCTCCAAGGTGCCCGGGCAGTGACCCTCTGCCTTTCACGCAGGTAAAGACCATGGAGGGTGAGCAGGAGAAGAAATGCAAAGAAGTGAGTGACCTACAGGCCAGAGTCATGCGAGAGGAGCAGCGGGTGCAGCAGGGCCGGCGGGAAGCCGTGGAGCTGCAGAAGAAGGTCATAGAGACGGAGGCCAGCTGGGAATGTGCACGAAAGGAGGTGAGAAGTCAGCTGGGAGGAGGAGACCCAGAGGGCCAGCCGTAGTGGGGTCAAGGGCAGGGCAGGCAGAAGTGAATCTGAACTGCCTGATGGAAAAGTGGAGCCTGGGAAGAAGTGAGTTCCAGAGGAATGCAGGTCAGCACTCAGGGAGGAGAGGGGGCTGGGGAGGGGGCAGGGCAAAAGGAGAGGGAAAGGAGGAAAGTAGAGAGGCAATAGTAAGGGACAGGAAAGACAGGGAGGGAGAGGAGAAGGAGGGGGAGGGGGAGGGGAGGAGGAGGAAGAGAGAGACAGAGAGACAGAGAGAGACAGAGAAAAACAAAGAGAGATGAGGGGAGGGAGAGAGAGAGAGGGAGAGGGAGAGGGAGAGCAAGCGCACAGCAGCAGCAGCAGTGCTATGGGGGCTGATTTGGAGTCTGAGAAGCCTCTGACCATTCATTCATTCAGCCAGCCGAGCAGCATCCCTCAGCACTTCCCTGGTGCCTGGCTCTGCTCTCGGTGCTGTGCGTGCACAGATACAAATAAACTGCTCCTGACTTCAGGAAGTTTACATTCTATCGAGTGAAAACCCTTACACCCTGATGATAAAGTGAAGACAAAGTAATGGGAAGGGGGTGGGGCCCATACCCAAATCTGCAGTGCACCCGCTGTCTCTGGGTATCAGGCCCTCATCAAGTTTCACCGTGGGGGAAGGGACTTCAAGAAAGCTGAGTTTGGGGTCAGAAGATCTGGGTTTGAATCCCAATACCATTGCCTTTGAGCTGTTGAGTGACCTTATCATAGGGTTCATGGGTCTATAGCTGAGGGGAAGTCAGTGGAGCTGGGTTCAAATCCTGCTCTGCCAAAAAAATTTTTAGGTTACTTTCTTTATAAATCCATCAGTGATAGAGAATATCTCTACACAGCACTAGGATGGGAGAGTCAGGGGTGGTTTTCTGTAAGATATGGGTTGTGGGAGCATCTTTGAAGGCAGAGAGAGACCAGTGATAGGAGCAAAGGACCTGAGTTCAAATCCCAGTTCAGTCACTTACATCCTGTGTAACCTTGGACAAGTCACTCCCCTGCCTGGGCCTGGGTTTCTTCATCTGTAAAATGAGGGGGTTGGACCAGCCATCCTCTGAGGACCCTTCCAGCTCTTAGCCTGTGAGATCTGTGTGCTGGGACGTTGACCCTCCACAAGCACTTCCCGGATGGAGAACTCTCTTTCTGGGTGATGAAGACAAGAATTGGTCCAGCGCATTAGGGATCCTCTCAGAATTACTCTTGGAAGAAGCTGCCCTTTTGTCTTAAGGGCAAAGGTGAGGCAACGCCCCCCCCCCACCTTTGCCCTGGTCCATAGAGAGGGAAGCCTCAGTGTGGAAATTCAGGAGGGACGGGGCCTCTGACCCATCTCTCTGAAGTCTGTCCAATGGCAGCCCTTGTTGGAACAGTGGAGAGAGGGATGAGAGGTCGCCACGACACAGTGACTGGCCCGTCCAGTCTTCTGCCAAGACCAGACCCCATCTGGATTGATCAACCCCACATGGCAGAAATCTAAGAATGTTAGTGCTAGGTGGAGTTCAGTCAGCCAGTGAATCCACAAGCATTTATGAAGTACCTACTGTGTGCAGGACCCTGGGGATAAAAGGCAAAAATGAAACAATCTCTGCCCTCCAGTCTAGCTGGGGGAGACAGTGTGAGTGCACGAGTGTGTGCGCGTGCGCTGAGTGTGTGTGTATGTGTATGAGTGTGTGAGTATGTGAGTGTGTGTGTGTGTGTGTGTGGACACATGCATATATTCATAGGTATAGATATATGTATATATATATATATATATAGTTAAATATACAGTGATATATCTGGCTTTATACACACACACACACCTACACACACACACGCACATATATCATAGTTGTGGTTCTAGTCATATACAAAATTGAGGCTAACCCCCTCATTTTACAGAGAAGGAAACTGAGTTGCCACAGCATGGCCCAGGTGTCCCATGGGAGAGCCCAAACCAGGTCCTTGGACTCCACCTCCAGGGCTTTCAAGCCCCCTGTCCTTCGGGGCTTTCAGGCTGGCTCCTGCCTAGGTCCCCAGCCCATTCCAGGCTTTCTCTAGAGCCCAGCTACTTCACCTCCCGTGCTCCCTCCCCAGGCTGACTGACCTCCCACCCTGTTCTGTTGCTGTCCTGGCAATGGGACGGGAACTCCCTGGGTGGCCTTGGCCCCAAGTGCCTGCCTTTCTAGGCTCCCTCCCAGGATGTGGAACAAAGCCTCCCTCAGGACAGGACCCCGAGAGCGCCATCTCTGGCCCCAGTCCAAGCTGGGTTTGGCAGGACAGGGGAGTTTCCTCTTGGGGGTCTGAGACCCCACGCCGGCAGGGTTGCTGACCGCTCCCTAGCCGCTCACTGAGCACCAGTCTCTGGTCCAGGTTCTCTTCTGGGTGCTCATTCTCATGGTTTACAAGCTTCGGGGGGCCGTAGTTTGGGAATGGAAAGAGGGTTGGGTGTGGAGGCCAAGGAACTCAACTCAGATCCTGCCTTCCTCTATAGCCTTGGGGGAGTCTCTTCTTTCACAGCCCCATCTACTTTCCCCATCAATGAAATGAAGGAGTTGGATTCGTCCGGGAGACATGAAACTACAGCCTGGATCAAAGTCAGCCAGGTTTTACAAACCATTCTCAGCTCAGCGGCTGTACAAAAACAGCTGGACTTAGCCCACGGGCAGTCGTTTGCTGACCCCTGAACTAGATGATCAATAGGGTCCCTTCCAGCTCCAGGGCCTGCTGTCTTATCTAGAGTCTTTCACTAGAAACCTAGAGTCAAGTCAAGCCAACAAGCATTTAGGCACCTACTATGCGCCAGGCACTGTACAAAGCATTGGAGATACACAGAAAAGCAAAACGAAACAAAACAAAACAAGTTTCTATATTCAAAGAGCTCTTGGTCTCATGGGGGGAACCCCATGAACACAGCTGTGCACAAACAAGATAGATTCAGGGTGGTTTCAGAGGAAGGCATGAGCATTAGAGGTAATGGACAGAGGTGTCTTGAGGAAAGTGTGATCTGAGCTGAACCTGGAGGGAATCCATGGCCCAGCAGGCTACCTGGACCTCCACCTGAACCTTGTAGGTGACCCTTCACCTCATCTTGTCCCCAAACAGACCCCTGGGGCACCTCTCCAAACCCCGCCAGAGTGTGCGCCCACAAATGCCTGCTTCTTCTTGATTAGAATATAAGGTCTCCTAACAAAAAGCCTCCTAAAAAGCCTGCTCCTCCAGCAGAATTCTGTCACCTCCAAGCAGACATCTCAACCACTGGACTTTTCCAACATTCTCCCCAGCTGCCTGCTGCTTACTTAGCACCAAAGTGGGGAGGGGGATAGGCAGTCTGTGTGGTTTGGGGAGAACCAGATCTAACTAAGCCTTACATCTCAATACAGCAAATAACCCACATATTTATTACATGTTTAATGAGGTAAACAGCAGGCCCCCTTGGTCACTCCAGCTAGAGTACATCCATAGGGTGTGAGCCTGTGACCTGGCCACTTTGGGGAGACACCCAGTCCGGTGCTGAAAGGACTTGGGACATTGGCATGATACAGCCAGGGTGGTCCTTTGGTCCTAACACATCCTTCACCGCCCCCCGCACCCCCCACCACTGCCACACTGAGACAGCAGCAGGAACTGTGGAGCTGGGTCAGTTAAAAAGGACACACAACTGCCAGCCTAGTCTCTTGATTCCTTCAATCTCCTCCTCTCTGACAATAGCTCTCCTCTGGGGCAAGAGAAGAGGGCATGACCCTTTCCTCATCCCCAGAAACTCTGTAGCTTTGGACAAATGTAGCTAAAGAAGGAGCTTGTCCAGATGGACCCCAGGCAGCCTTTTTGGCTTTGTGTTTCTTTCCTAAGCACAGGTGATCAAACGATCAAACAGCGATCCTGAGACAGACATTTCCAGCCTCGGGGGTTCAAGAAGTTGGAGCTCCTGGCTTCCCCCGTTGGAGCTGACTGGAAGCAAGATGACCATGACAGGAAGAAGATCCCCAGCCTGGGAGATCCAATCTCCTAGAATGGTGTTATATGAGAGTGTGTGTGTGTGTGTGTGTGTGTGTGTGTATACGTATGCGTGTATATATGTATACATATAAATACAGGCATAGTGTGTTACTTATGTGTGTGTATATGTGTATATATGTGCACATATATAATACAGGATTATGGATACTGTTATTGAAAGATACTAATAATGCACAACTGTAATGCTGGATTTAATTGAATTGGGGAAAGATCCCAAAAAACTGTCGCGCTTGAGAAAGACTTCACTTAGGAAGCAAGGGATTCTGGGAGTCGAAGGGGAGGATGGAGTATATTCCAGGTATGGGGGACAGAGAAATGGCGCGTGGAGGTCAAAGAACAGGCAGTGGCTGGAATGCATAGAGTTCACCAAATGAGGTAAGTTAGATAACTATGGATAAGTGAGTGCGCACCAGATTGTGGAGGGCTTTCAATGCCAAACCTTTCAGACACAGTCACCAGGAACTTCTGATAGACTTTTTTTGTTTGTCCAGACTGGGACAAAGGCCCGGTGGGGAAAGCAGCCACTGATGACTGCCCCCCATCCTTGGGCAATAGCAGTGCTGGAGCTGATCCCAGACTTGTGGGGTACCAGGTCCCTTTGGCCTCATTCCCTGTCCTGCACTCATCCTGTCACTCCTGAGATGACTCCTTTTTCCAGCTCTGAGGTCTGCCTTCTCACTGCCTCTGATGAAAATTCCCAGGGGGTCTCTCATTTCTGTGCTGTCCGGGGTTGCTCAAGCAGTCTCACCTTTCCATGGTGTATCACCTTTAGAGGCAGTCAGAGCCCACAGACCAACCTTCAAAGAATGTCTGAGTTACTACCCTTCCTGCCCACTAGGGAATTCTGTTATCAAAACTTCATGACCCTCTTTCACAATTCTGATGACCCAATTTCCAATTCTTATTTTCCCCTTAACTTATCCTGTGTTCTCACCTCATTATTAATCCTGTGCCCTCAGCCCTCCCAATCACTGAGGTGGGCAAGTTAGAGGCTGCCCAGAACAACTTGCAACACACCTTCTATGTAGCCAAGCATCAGACAAACAAGAGAAGGGTTTTCATCACATTCTTTAACAGAGCCCTCGCACAGAGGAGACCAGTTCTGGCTGTTGTCCCCAACCCTGCATATCAATAGATCTTTCTGGAACTGGCATCCAGGACAATAGTGTTCTCCTAATTACTCAGGTGACGAGCCTCCTGGCCCACCAGCTATGATAACACCCCCCCCACTAGGTATCCACTCCAGTCCTTGTGACAACCACATTTCAACCCCAAACTACTCACATTGAATTCATATTCATTTCTGATGTACATGTTTAAGGGCAAGAGGAATCTGGGAGATAGATCTTGGACTCACTTAAGGGACCAGGCAATGCCCAGCATCTAATACACCAGCAGAATTTCTTGCCCAAGGGCAGGATCTGGGCACCACTATACAATTGGCATGCCCTGACATTGCTAGAAGCTGTTCACTAGTCCCACCTGCTGAAGCCACAGCTTTGAATCAGTTGAAGGAAGAGTCTTTGGGGGGAGGTATCTTCAGGTTCACCGAGTTGCTGATACTGTATCATGACTAGCCTGTAGACACCATAACAGCATGGTCTTGGGTGAAGAAGTCACAAGAGCCAAACTGGCCCTTTGCCAATACCACACCTTCCTCTCACCTACTTGGTGCCAGCACCTCGGGGCTTTAGATAATTTATATGAGTGCCCATCATCTTCTTGGGGTCTGCCAAGCCCATGAACACTGGCTTCCCCTGGCATGGCTTTATGTTTATGCTCCCAGATCATTACATGAGCCATGCTCCTCTTCCCAAGCAGATCCTCAACATCAGGCCCTGGGAGTTGTGTGTGTGCCAGGGCTACCTTCTCAAAGGGTAGGAATCTGATGCCCCATACTGGCGACTGGGTATAGATGGACCTGGGTAGACATCAGGTGGAGCTAGAAGGAGGTCAAGACCCCAGAAAGCACTTGGCATCATTAAACAAGTCCAGCACTGCTTGGTTGGTTGTGTGAATGAATGCTCCAAACCCCAAAGAGGCAGGGACAGAAAAGCAGGGGTGGCCTCCTCAGGCTGTACCACATTTTTCCCTTTTCATCGAACATCTTTTTTTCTAGCAAATGTAGGCACAGCTGTTTTCTAGTGTCCATGATTGCTTCCTCTAGATCCTCAGCCTACAAAGAAAACTGGCAAATACAGAATCAAGAATCCAGGTCCGGGAGAAAGAGCTGATGGAGAGCCTGCAGGAATGCCATGGAAATGAGAAGAAACTCAACGATGAGCTCCATAAGCTGGAGATGAAACTGAAGCAGGTCTGCGGAGAGGCCAAGAACTCCCAGATGCGCCTGAGTGTAGCCACCAGTCGTATCCACAGCCTGGAACAGGAGCTGGACCGGGCTGAACAGACCAGGAGAGAAACCGAGGCCACACTGAGTAGGCTACAGTCAGTGCTGCGCCGGACACTGGGCCTCAACCCACCACCAGGAAGAGCACCCTCCCCAGCCAAAGGTCAGCACCAATATTCTTGGGAGAGATGGCAGACTGATTTAAGTCTAGTCCCTTCAAGGATGGCATGGGGACCCTCTCCCCCAGGTTTCCCCCCTCCCACTTATGATTTCACAGATGGTCTTTGGGAGCTGGTGTGGTCAAAAGATCATCCACTATGACCAACCTGGTGGCGATCTTCTCAGAACTTAGCTGGGCTGGCTCTTAGACAACAGACATTTGGTCAGTTACCAGCACCATCCCTAAAGACTTTCTAGCTTGGCATAAAGACACACTATCTGCGTGGCCTTGGGCTCCCTTGGTTCCTTCATCTGAAAGAGGAGGTGACCACTCAGGCACCTTCTTTCTCTAAGTCTATGATCTATGACCCTCTGCAGGGTTCGAGAGCTCCTCAGCAGCAGATGGACAACAGGCTCCGGCCTCTCCGCCTGGATCCCCAGAGAGGAGCCAGGCCTGTTCTCCACTCAGGTGGCCCTCTCCCTCACGGGGGAGCTTCAGCCCCACAGAGATGGATGTTGGAGTTGTTCGGGAGGCCTTAAGAGACCTTCTGCAGAACCTTCGAGATATGCAAAGAGAGAGGGTAAGGAGAATCTCTCAACTGTGGTTCTAGGTGGTAGTTTCTTCAATCAATTCAATCTGGTATGCATAGATTAAGTGCCTACTGTTTACAGTGCTGAGTGCTGGGGTTGGGATGAAAACACAAACAAAACAGAGGTGCCTCCAAGAAGATGATGTTCACTGGGAGGGAAGGGACCGAAGCATAAGCACAACAGATGAGTGTTCCACCAGGACAGGGAGTGAAGAAGGCGAGAGCCAGAAGGGCCCGATGAAAAGACTGGTGGATTCAGAGACAGAGAACCCGGGTTTTGGTCCCTGGCCCAGCACTGGTGTGACCTTGGATAAGTCACATAACTTCCCTGGGCTCAGTTCCCTCCAGTAGTCTCTGAGCTCCCTTCCAGCTCAAGAGCCGTCTATGAGAATATGTATTAAGGATATTCCAGGGCAGCAGAGTGGGGAAAACACTGGCCCTGGAAGGAGAAAGTCAAAGAATGCTTGAAGCTCAGTGGATCTGGCCAGGGAAGGGGTGGAGAGGTGAGCCAGACTTCAAAGGGCAAGAGAGGCAGAGAAGGAGGAGAGTGCCCAGGCCTGGAAGACAGCTCACGCTGATGCCTAAATGTTGGTCTGTCAAGCCCAGGGAATAGCCAATCATTTGGTTTCTGCATCACAGAGAACATGGAAGGGGGTAATGTGGAAGGAAGTGGAAGAAGTGGGTTGAGGGGTAGAGTGTGAAAGAGAGTGGCCCTCCTTGGCCTCCCAGACTGTCAGCGCCCCATGCCAAGCCTCCTTTCAGAGCCCCAGGCCAGGGGGTCCACTGAGCTCAGCACTGACCCATCCAGAGCGTTTGTGCAACTCAGGCTCCATGACCCTCTCCAGATGAGGCCCTTGTTCATGTGTGGAGGGGCCGCTGGGATCCTGAAGAGGCACACAAACCCTGGCCCACTGGAAAACCATCTGTTGCTGGCTGAACAGTCCAAGGGTGCCGCTGTCCTAGGCTTCATCGGGGGGAGGCTCCTGCCCAGGTGATTCCAGCCACAGCTGCCATCAAATCAGAGGGATAGAAAGGTGACATTCTGCAGGGGTAAAAGTCACCAAGTCTGAGACTGAAAGGGGTCTCCAAGGCCATCTGACCCAACCCTTCCATTCTGCAGATGAGGAAACCATGACCCAGAGATGTCAAGTGACTCACCCAGGGTCACAAGGTAGTGAGCAGCAGCGCAGGATTTGAACCCAGCTCTTCTGACCCCAGAGGACCTGGGTTCAGATCTCATCTCTGACACTTATTACTTATGTGACCTTGGACAAGTCATTTTCCTGTTCTGATTCTCCCCATCTATAAAATGAGTTGCTTCCAAGGTCGCTTCTGCTGGGATGAGGACAGTGATCAAGATGGTGATGATAGCAAGCATTCCCAGAATCCTTTGAGGTTGGCTGTGCATAAGTTGTCATTCGGCACTCACAGCCCTGGGGGTAGGTGCTGAGGAGACAGGCTTTGGCTTTTAGCCCTCAATCACACAGCTGTATACAATAACTCTCACACACACTTGCACACTCACATATACAGGCACACACATGCATGCATGCACAATCCCACATGCTCACACACATAGACATGAATGCTTACACTTACACACTTACATACAGGCACACATACCCTTATACAGACACATACATTCTTGCATATGTCCATGCTCATGCAGAGCCTTATGATAATCCATACATAGTCACACGTGCATGTACAGGCTTACATACAATCACACGGCTGTACAGAATCACTCTCACACACACACACATTCCTGGGACCACGTGAGGCAGCAGCTTTCAGGAGAGCTTGGCTCATGCCTCCCCACTCCCCCCAGGCCCATCCTCTGTCTCGATTCTCCGAGGTGCTGGGGGAGCACCAGGAGATGGGGGTGGGGAGGGAGACTTAGATTCTATTTCAAGTGAAGTAGTGGCATTTTTCTGTTCCTGAAGGCACTGGGTGGGCACCAGTTACCAACATTCACTCAGGCTGAGAGCGCAGGGAAGGGAAAAGGTCTAGATTCTGTTTCAAGTGAAGTATTGATGTTTTTATGTTCCCAAAGAGGCTGGGTGGGCACCAGTTACCTACGTTCATTCAGGCTGAGAGGGGAGCAGTAGGAGAAGGTGTAGATTCTCTTTCCAGGGAAGAAATGATGTTTTTATGTACCTGAAAAAGCTGGCCACCAGAGTACTCGAGGAGGGGGCCAGGGCCCTTCCCCCTTGTCTTTCTGCCAGGGTTGATTAGCCTCTGGACACAGTCCAGCAGAGCTGGGACCAGGCCTAGGCAAGGTGAGCTCCTGCCCCAGGTCCATGCAGCCTGTGGAGGGGGAGGGGTGCACAGCAAGGGACATTTTAAAAATAGGACTCGATGCCCATATTTTTAGTGCCAGAAAATTGCTCTCTCCATGTCACAGAGGTATTTATTTTGTGATTAGTCACATCACGTATGACAAGGATGACTCGAAGCCTCCCACGAACAGTAAGCAACTTACTGTTTGAGGAAGGAAAATCATGTGCATGCTCCTCTAAGGAAAGGGCCTCCTGCAGATGCCTTGTCCAAGCCCTGAATTCCAGTCTCAAAAAAATCCAAACTGAGCCCTCACACCATGGACCTAGTAACCTGGGTCAGGTTACTACGAAGGGGGCAAGGCATGAGAGCAGAGACAGGAGGGCTAGGCCTGGGGGTGGAGGAGGGGGAGGAACGGGACAAGAGAGGGCCAGAGGAAGAGGGCAGAGTCAGAAGGCCTCATCTGCCTGGTAAAGCCTGGCGGCCCCTCCTCCTCCCCCAGACCCATCTCACATGCTCCTTCTGACTCCAGATGGGTAACGCTATTCTTCCTTACAATGATCCAAATGGGAAGAGGTCAGGAGGAGAGCCAAGATGAGTGCAGGACAATCAGGGCCTGGTCCCAGGGCACCAACATGTAGAGAATCTGACAGCATTTGGAATCCTTCCCTGCCCAGGCCTCCACTTCCCTCTCCTCCTTCTCCACCTTCTTGGGTCTTCCCCAGGAGGATTTCTGGGCTGTGACAGTGTCTCCAACACCAACCCCTCTCCATAAACCCCTCTATGGGCTGGACCTGAGAACAAAAATGGAAACCCATAGGTCTGGCTATGAACTCCAAGTCACAGCCTCAGGCTTTGAGACCTGAGAAATCGCTGGACCCAACCTCTTCACTTGACCAAGACCTATTGAGAGGAAAGTTGTTACTCAGCAAGCATCTGTGCCAAGCACCATGCCAAGCAAGACAGGAGCACAAAAACATGGTCTCCAACCTCCAGAACCTCACTCCCAAAGACCATGCAGGTGCCAAGAAGCAAAGGAGGGATCTGAACCCATGTCCTGTTCTTTCCCAGCTGTTTCCTGGGCTTGCTAGCTAGGCTGTGGTAGGATGCTTGGCTTTTTGTCTGTCTGTCTGAGTCCCTGTGGTTCAGAAGTGGACTTGAGATCCCTTCCCAAGCTCAATAGTGGCTCTGACCAACACAAGAGGCTCACATAGCTCTCCCAGCCCTTTCTTCAGCTGGGGCGGGGTGGGGAGACAGGCTTTGGGGACAGACCGTCCCAACCCAGCAGAACAGACCACCAGGCTGGGCATGGACCAGCCAATGGAGCCTGACCCTCTGCGGGACCCCAGGCTGTGTCAGGAAGAATGTTCTCCACTGGCTGGCCCCACCAGGTTCCCTTTGCCCTTACGCCGTCAAGCCCCATTGCCCAGAATGTGTTCCTTAAGAAAATGGACAAATATTTATATAACAACAGTCTGAAAAACAATGCCAAGGCATCTAGGGAGCAGTCTGCTATGGATGTTTGGTAAAAATGGAGAAATCTGTCCACATTGTTCCTCGTCCCCCCAGGGGCACCTTGAGTCCTGGGCCCACTTCTGGAGCTGGGATGACTTTAAGGTGGAAGGTCGGCACTGCCAAAGTGGCCTATGAAGTGCTTTTCTGTTTCTTAAGGGTTAGTAATCAATCCACAGACATTGATTAAGCACTTACTGTGTACCAGGCTCTGAAGATACAAAAATAAATACCAGACAGTCCCTCAAGAAGTCCCAACAGAATGTAAGCCCTCAAGGACCCCACATTCTATGGGAGGGAGGCAGACACATACGTATATACATAAGTACACAAGAGAGATGTATGAAGCAGATACAATATTTATAATGCAGGGGCATGCATTATCCCCAGCTTACTGTTAAAGACTAAAGCTCGGGAAGATGAAGTGACCTCTGGCCTTCTGACTCTTGAAGGAGCCCCCTTTCTTTGGATCCTGGACCTAGGTAAGGGCCAAAAAGCAGGATTCCAGGGAAGAAGTCCACCAGGGGTCCACTAGAGCTCATAGAGCTAGGTTAGATGTTTTACAGATGAGGAAACTGAGGCACAGGGTGGGTCATCAACGTACGGTCCCAGCATCATGGACTTCAGAGGCCAGCTAGTCTGACCTTTTCATCCTTCAGGTGAGCAGCTGAGACTCAGGAGGGGGAGTGACTTGGCCAAGGTCACAGAAGCAGTCAATGAGTGAGCCACAATTGCAGCTTATGCCCCTCACCTCTAGGTTAAGGGGTCTTTCCATCACGGTTTGTCACAAGAAGAGAAATTCAATCTAGAAGAGAACCGCATGTTGTCACAGCCCATGGGCTTCTGGCCCAGCGGAGGCCTCGTGGGGACCAAGGTCAAATGGTCCTTGGGTTCCTGTGCCTTCGGAGAGGAGGGGACTCCAGAGTGAGGCCAGGGCGGAGGCCAGAGAAGCCAAACCAGGCAGGAGAGTCAGGACGGCAGAGCATGGGCAGGATGACTGCACCCCCTAGTCATGTGGCATCATCTGCCAAGTCACAGATGGAATGCTGGGATGGCCAATGAGGCCAATGCCCTCTTTTTACAGATGGGCACATGAAGGCACAGAAACATTGAAGGATTTGCCCAGGCATGTGAGCTGAGATTTGACCCTGGGCCTTCCTCACTCCAGGTCCCAGGCCTTCTCATCCATACTAGGCTAATGGCCCAAGAATTGCCTCAGTAACATCCTTTACTGGTTTTTAGCCAGTCAGTCAATCGATAAGCATTTATTAAGTGCCTACTATGTGCCAGGCCCTGAGGATACAAAGAAAGACAAAAAGACCTTCCCTGCCCTCAGCCACCTCCCAGCCTAGACAGCCAGGCTGCTAACCCCATTCTGCCCAGACTAAGCATCTTCCCGCTGGATTCAGATTCTCTGCCTCAGGAGGCCCAGGCTTGGCTGGCCCATTCTCTGGTGATTGCCTGCTTTCTCTCATGCCAGCTCTCTGGGTTGGTACGAAGTGAGGCCTCTGCCCAGGTCTTCCCTTCATAGTGAAAGTGAACTCAATTGTTCTCAGGCTGCTCCTGGCTCCCTTACTGGGGTAGGGGTGGGGGGAGTGCTGTCTGGCTGCCCCTTCACCATGTCACCTGAGGCAGCTCTGCCCCCACCCACCCCTCCCTGGTGCTGCCAGCTCAGCGGGCCAACCTGGATTAATCCCAACTGCCCCTGGTCTCCCCCACTCCCCTATACCATCATGCCAAAGCCCGCTGGACCCTTCACCTTGGCCTTTCTCTTCACTCCTCCCTCTCCTCCTGGAGCTGTTGGATACAGCCCCAGACTCGGGCCTCTCCCCTGAGGGTGGTGCCCACAGAGAGCATGTTTTCATTGCAAGTACAAACCAAAAAATGCACAGGACACAAAGGAATCAGATCAACACATCAAAGAACCTCGAATCAGGAATCCATGCTGCACTGTGCATGTCCTACCTGAAGCCCTCCAGGGAGGGCCCCTAGCTCCCTCAGAAGCAGCAGCCCATTCCCCTTGGGGGAGTTTCCTCACATCAAGCCCATCTCTGCCACTTTGCAGCTCCCACCTCCCTATCCCCTTTGTTCTTGGGCCAAGTAGAATAAGGCTAACCTGTTCTGGAACAAGCAGGACAAGGCTAACCCATCTTCTGCAGACAACCCTTTCAAGACCTGATGATACATAGCACATCTCCCTGGAGTTGTCTCCTTTCCAGGCTCAAAATGTCAGGTTCATTCAATCAACCATGGTATAGTTTCCAGCCTCCCTCCTACCCCCACCATCATTATCACCACCACCAATCCTGGGTACTCTTACCTGGATGATCTCTAGTTTGTCAATGTTCTTCCAAAAATGGGATGCCTGGAAGTAAACACAGAACTCCAGGCATGGAAAGGTGTGCATAGAGACCTAAGGTGAGTTTTGGTAAAACTGAGCCACTTTGCCCACCACTGGGCACTTAGCCCAGTGCCAGGCACATAGTAAGATCTATAAAAATGGGAGCTAGTATAAAGGAACAATCATTTCCTTCAGTCAAGCTGGTTTGCCTAGTTTGACATTGGCTTTATGTGACTGCCATGCTGCATTGCTAGTGGTCCACTAAGAGCCCCAGATCCTTTTCCCATTCACTGTCTAGCCATGCTCCTTACATGATGGACTTACGAAGCTGTAGCATGTTGAAGACAGAAAGCTGAATTCAAAACCAGGAAGGCCTAGGTTCAAGCTCTGCCTCTGACACCAACTGGCTGAGTGACCCTGGGCAAATGTCTTCACTTCATCCTCTAGGAAACTCACTAAGTTGCAGAAAAGGTATTGACCTGCATCACTGGAGGGATTTTCCCCACCTGGGTGTTCCCTGCACTGATGAAGTCCCAGGTCCAGTCCCTGATGCTGTAGGACTTTACATTTATGGTTCCTTAACCCCACCTTATCAGATTCAGTCCCTTTTTCTAGTCTGTCCCGCCCTTGGGAGGATCCTGACCTTTCTTCCCTGCCCCTTTCCTCCTTGGTTGCCCTAAGATTTCTGCCCCAAGGTCTCAGGCTAGAAGAAGCTGAGAGTATCTTTCCTTTACCCTTTACCTTCTGGCTTTGAAAGGTGCATCTCACCACCAGCCCATCCATTCTGTCCTGATTGGTATGAGATGATCCAATTAGTCACTTACAAAGTCTGGTCCCACTCTTATCTATGAAGTTGGTTTCTGTAGCCCACGACCCTGGACTGACTCTGCAGACCCCTCCTCTTTCACCACCACCCTAGCCTTTTGGCATCCACCCATTCATTATCATGCAGTGTCTTCATCCAAGCTTTTGATAAAACTGTCAAAAGTACAAACCCAAGGACTGACCCCTCCGCTGGAAGCTTCCTCCAAGTAGACATCAACTCAATCATCCATTGACCATTGTCTGAACTCTCAGGGTCAACAAGTCGACACACACTTATGAAGGGCTTACTATGTGCCAGGCACATAGGGTGTGCAAAGCTAAGCACTGGGTAACAAAGATGGCCAGACAGAGTTCCTGATCTCCAAGAGCTCCCGTTCTAATGGGAGCATGCCTCTGGTCATTCAACCAGTTCAGAATCCAATCCAATTGAAACATTTATTAAGCATCTAATTGTGTATCAGGCACTGGGTTAAGAGCACTGGGGATACAGAAAGACAGCCCTGCCCTCCAGGAGCTCACAGTCTAATCCAATGAGCTCACAATTCTCCCCATCTCATCCACAAGGGTGAGTTATGAGCCATGTTTTGCTGGAATCTAGCCATGCTGTGCTGTCTACATTCCCCTCTTCTGTTCCAGAGCCAAAACAAGGGGTAAATGATGGATCGGGATGAGTTGTTCCCAAGGAGCTCATGCTGGCTCTGAGCAATCACCCTTCACTCTCTAAATGCTCCTAAACTGTACCTTTAAAAGCATGCTGTAGGATTTGGCAAAGAGGACACATCAAGCCAGCAGTCTATGGATCAAAAACTGCTTTTACGTGAAAAGATCGTCAGGTCTTGGCTCTGGAGCTAGAAGGGACCCCAGAGGAGGCCATGGAGTCTAAGCCCCTCCTTTTACAGATGAGAAAACTGAAGCCCAGGGACCTTAAGCAACTTGCCCAAAGTCACATGGCTAGATAGTCGTCTCCCTTGGCTAGACTGTAAGGCCCTACCTAGGGCAGGGACTATTTGCCTTTGTCTTTGTATCCCAAGCCCTTAGCACAATACTCAGCACACAGTAGGTATTTTTAAACATATGTGTGGATTGATGAATTGATTAGTCATCACCAGATCCAGAACATTTTTTTGAAAGTATAACATAAAATACATAGGAAAATAAAAAGGAAAACAATGAAATTAAAATACAATTGTCAAATTTTAAAAACATATATATGTGTGTGTATACATATATATATGCATATATATATATACATATGTATATATATATATACATATGTATATATATATATATATATATATATACACCAAGTTTATGGACTCGTGCTCCACACAATGACCTTTTCCTTTCCAGCTCTCTGCAAACAATGGATAGCTCATCTTTGTGGTGTGGAGAGTTGTTTTGTTTTGTTTAGTCAAAGCAGTCCTGTAGAAAAACAGGTCTGGGATTCGAAAAAGAAGATGAAGAGACAGATGACACAGTTACTTGGATGTCACTGGTCAAGCTCTGCCTAAAAACATGTTCATGTCTCTTGCCTTTTAAAACAAAAGCTACCTGACCCTAGTTCCATTCCCCCTTCCTTCTCCTTAATGCTAAACTTATAGAAGATGTTTTCCCCTCATCACCTCCTGTGATCTGAGGTCTCTTTCCACCACTCTATTGAACCTACTCTCTCCATGACCATGGGATTATAGATGAAAGCTGGAAGGGTCCTCAGAGTGAGATCGCCTCCACCATCCTAGTTATCAAATCCAAGGGCCCTTTTCAGTCCTCCTCGCCTTGACTTCTCAGCAATATTGGATAATATTGGCCTCTTCTTCCCTCTTGTTCTCCTCTCTTGCCTCTTGCTTTCTGTAACATTTTGTTCTCTTGGCTCTCTTCCTGCCTATCTGCCCTCTCATTTGTGCTTCATCTTCTTCTTCATGGCCTTTCAATGCGGACGCCACTGGAACCGTCCTTGGGTTGTCTCTCATTCTTATTACATGACTGATTGATGTTTGCTAAGTGTGGATTCCACCCGAGCTCTGTCCTAGGTCCTCTTCTCTCTCTACCCATTCTCCCTTGGCAGTAGAGTCTGCAACCATCACTTTTAGCTGTAGAAGTGCTTAGGAGTCTGGGGCCCTATGGGGAACCTACATGGGGTGCTCATCCTTCTCTCTTCCTGGTTCATCTGACTTATTCATTCGCATTCCAGATTCTAAGGTGATGAAGGAGAATGTATTTGAATCGCTCCCAGATCAGATGACAGCTCCAACCTCTCCACTGAGCTCTGGTGTTAACATTTCCATCTGCCTATAGACCATCTCCACCTAAATGTATGCTTATACCTCAGACTTTACATATCCAAATCCATCACTTTCCCCTACCAACACCATCACCACCACCAAAAACAAAAAATCCCTATTCCACCCCAATTCCACATTTCTCTTGATGGTGCCACCATCCCCCCAGGCTTGGAGTGATTTTCAATTCTTCGGTCTCCTGAACCCTCCCCCTCCATTCATTCCCTACTCCCCAGATGGAGCTCACTGTGCTGGCCATCACAGAATCTCTTGTACCTGCCCCTTTCTCATCCCTCACCCTAGTTCAGACTCTCGTCACCCTTTCCTTGGACTCTCGTTATTTCCCTACCTTACGTTTTCTCCCCTCTCCAATCCATCTTCCCTGGCGCTTCCAGAATAATCTTGTGCCAAAACAGGACACAGGTCTTAGCGTGTCATCCTCCTGCCTGAAAACAACATCAACAAACAAACTTTCGGTGACTCCCTAATGTCTCTAGGAAAAAGTACAAATTACTTTGCTTGGCACGGAAAGCCCTTCCTCATCCGGCTCCAAGCTACTTTTCTAGCCTAACCTGCCATCCTTTTAGCAGACCACCACCCGTTTGCTAACCCTTTCACAGGCTCTATATTCTAGCCAGGCTGGACTCCTAGCATTCCCCAGCCTGATTCTGCATTCTTCTGCCACAATGAATTGGCCTGGAATGTAATCCATCCACATCTCAACCTGTTGAAATTCTTCTCTGTTAAGCTCCTCCTTTGTTCTCACAAAGCCTCTCCTGACCACACAGGCCCCAAGGAGATCCCCTCCTCTGAACATCCTCTACCATGTGTTGTCTGTACCACTCCTTTGGCACCTTCCCTATGGTGCCTTGTCCTCCACTAGAGCCTTTTTCCAAGGCCTCATCATGACCCTGGATTTTTAACATCTATGCCAGCTCAAAGAGCAAGCTCTGGCAGGTTGTACTGGGCTAGAATGGCTTTGAGTATAGACCTGGTGATGGACTGGATCTGAGAGGCAGCCAAGGTTCAGAGAATCACTACCAGGTGGGCAGGTTGGGGATGGATTTCTCAGCCACAGCAACTCTCAAAGACCATTGACTAAGAGACAGGGGGGTGACAATCTGCATCTCTGAAAGGAATGCCCACCATGAAACCATGGATGTTGAAGTCCTGAAGTATATGGTCCTGTTTTATTTGTTCAACTGTTTTTGGTCTAGATCTATGATTATATGGGTACAGGTAACCCCACCAACAAGACACACTGGCATTTCATCTGGTCTTAGAGAGAGAATTGCCACTTGTCCAAAACAGGGCCAAAGTAAAATTTCAACTCAGAGCTTCTTGATTCCAAGGTAGGATCCACCATCCACCACTATTTGCTCTCTCTCATATTATTCCTGTGTCCTCATTTTAAGTTATCTTTATAGATAGAATTAGATTTATAGTTGGATTTGTGATCTTATCATTACAGGGGCTCAACCTCCCACCAGGGCAAAAGGGAGCTCCTATATGCCTTCTCTCTATATATGATGCTTGATTCCTTGAAAAAATCCTCCAAAGAAAACCCACCCAGTGTACAAGATACCTTCCCCAGTCCTGTTAACATTTTAAGGATATCAGTCTGGTGCTCAAGCTGGCCCTCCATATCTCTCATTCTGGCTACAATTGGCCTATTTCCTTACTAGTCATACACGTTCTTTAGGGTATCCTTTATATCATTTTTCTTAAGTAACTTATCTGTGATAAAATGTGGCACTCTGATGGCTCCCAACATTTATCTTTCCTTTGTCTTTTCAGTTACTTATAATTTTGATTAATCAAAATCAATGGTATTCCATAATTCTCAACTGTATAGCATCACTGGGAGACTATATGATTCTAAACCAATGTTGTCTTCAGCTGTTATTTCTCTCTCTTTGTTAAGGAGCTCAAGTGTTTACTGAGGTGGTTTCCAGGTTCATTTGGTTGTAGCAATCATTTTGTATTGGTTGAACTAAGGATAGTGAAAACCAGAGTCAATGTCTTTTCTTTTATACATTTCCTGATTTGAAGTAGCAAATAAGTTCAAATAAGTTAGGTCAGAGCTAAAGTAATCTCAGACTGTGTCTTCTCATCTTTATCCCTCTAAATTTAGCATTTTCTTTGATCTAACCAGTCAATGATGAGACTGCATTCAGTCTGAAAAGATTGTTGTGTCTATTTCCAGTTAGCATGGTATACTGGCAAAGATGCTGACTCTGGAGTCAAAGATGTGGGTTCAAGTCCCATTTCTAATAGATTTCGAGGTGAAAGAGCCCTTAGAGGTCATCTAGTTCAACTTCCTCGTTTTATATGTAAGGATAGAAATAATAGAGTTGTTGCACTATTTGACAAAAACTGCTGGGAAAACTGGAAAACAGTATGGCAGAAACTGGGCATAGACCAATATCTTACACCATATCCCAAAATAAAGTCAAAATGGGTTCATGATTTAGATATAAAAGCTGATACTATAAGCAATCTGGGAGTGCAAGGAATAGTTTACCTGTCAAATTTATGGAGAAGGGAAAAATTTATGTCAAACAAGAGATAGAGAGTATTATGAAATGCAAAATGGATAATTTTGATTACATTAAAATGAAAAGTTTTTGTACAAATAAAGCCAATGCAACCAAGATTAGGAGGGAAGCAGATAATTAGGAAAGAATTTTTATAACCAGTGTCTCTGACAAAGGCCTCATTTCTAAAATATACAGAGAACTGAGTCAAATTTATAAAAATACAAGTTATTCCCTAAATGGGAATAATGGTCAAAGGATATGAACAGGCAGTTTTCAGAGGAAGAAATTAAAGATATCTATAGTCATATAAAAATGCTCTAAATCACTATTGATGAGAGAAATGCAAATCAAAATAACTCTTAGGTACCACATCTCACCTGTCAGATTAGCTAACATGACAAAACAGGAAAATTATAAATGCTGGAGAAGATGTGGGAAAATTGGAACACTAATGAATTGTTGGTGGAGTTGTGAACTGATCCAACCATTCTGGAGGGCAATTTGGAACTTTGCCCAAAGGGCTATAAAAATGTGCATACTCTTTGACCCAGAAATACCACTTCTAGGGCTATATCCCAAAGAGATCATACAAATGGGAAAAGGACCCATATGTACAAAAATATTTATAGCAGCTCTTTTTGTGGTGGCAAAGAATTGGAAATCAAGGGGATGCACATCAATTGGGGAATGGCTAAGCAAGTTGTGGTATATGAATGTAACAGAATACTATTGTTCTGTAAGAAATGAGGAGCAGATGGACTTCATAATAACCCAGAAAGACTTATATGAACTGATTCTGAGTGAGGGGAGTAGAACCAAGAGAACATTGTACACAATTACAGACACATGGTGTCTGTGATGACTAACTTTGATAAACTTGGCTCTTCTCAGCAATGCAAGGTTCTAAGACAACTCCAAAAGACTCATGATGGAAAAAGCCATCCACATCCAGAGAAAGAATTACAAAGTTTGAACGCAAATTGAAGCAAGCAAACTATTTGCGCTCTCTCTCTCTCTCTCTCTCTCTCTCTCTCTCTTTCTCTTTCTCTTTGTTTTTGTTCTATTTCTTCTTTCTTGTGGTTCATTCCATTGGTCATAATTCTTCTTTACAACTTGACTATTGTGAAAATATGTTTAATGTGAAGGTGTATGTAGAACCTCTATTGGGTTAGATGTTGTCTTGGGTGGGGAGGGGGCAGAACAGGGAGGGGGAGAAAATTTGGAACTCAAAAGCTTGTGGAACTGAATATTGTAAACTAAAAATAAATAAATTTAAAAAGAAAAAAAGAAATAATAGAGTTGGCAGACTCTAAGCTTAGTTTTGATTCCTTGGACAATTCTAGGATAAATCATTAAAAAGATGGCTGGTGAACATCTAGAAAGGGAAGCGGCACTTACAAAGAGCCAGCAAGATCAGGCCCGATTGACCTCGTCTCCTTTGTTGACAGGATTATTAAACTAGCAGGTGCTATGGATGTAGTTTACCTACCTTTTATCAGAGCATCCTCTGAAGAAGATGGAGGGATGTGGATCAGACAGGAATTCAGTTGGATGGCTGGACTCAAAGAGTAGTTGTTGATAAGTCAAGCCCATCATGGCAAGAGGTCTCTGGTAGAGTCTCTCGGGGATTATGCTGTACAGCATTTTTAACAAAAAGTTGGGTAAAAGCACGGTTGTCATGCTTATCGAATTTTCAGATGGGCTAAAGATGGGAGAAGTGGCAAACACAGTGGATGAAAATCCATCAGGATTTGACAGGCAAGAGCCCTGGCTTGAACCTAGTAAGATGAAATTCGGTAGGGATTAACGTAAAGTCTTAAACTTAGGCAGAAAATGACCCATTTCCCAAGTACAACATGGAGAAGGCGTAAGTAGATAGTTGGTGTTCTCAAAAAGATCTAGGAGTTTTAGTGGACCACAGACATAGTATGTGTCTGCCATAGAATGTGGGCTATACCAGGAGAACCTTCACTTCCGGTAACAGGGAAGTTGGAGTCTCACTGCACCTTCCCCTTGTCAGACCTCTCCTGGTGGGTTGTGGTTAATTCTGGGTAGCACAGCTAGGGAATCCCCAGGGAAGGGCAAGCAGGATGATGAAAGGCCTTAAAATTAAAGTCATGTGAGAACTGGCTGAAGGACCCCAGTGTGATTAGACTAGAAAAGTGAAGGGGGCGGGGGATGGGCTGTACTTGATAATTGTCTTCAAGTATTTAAAGGTCTATCAGGCAGAGAAAGATCTGATTAGTTCTCTTTGGCTCCAGAGGGCAGAGAGCCAGAAAGAGAATCTGCAAAGGGGCCAATTTCAGTTTGATGTGGGGAACAGCTTCCTCGCCCTCCAGAGCTGTCCAGAAGAGAAATGCACTGCCTCTAAAAGGACGGGCTTCTCTCTCCTGGGATGTTTTCACATAGAGGCCTCATAACTACTTTTCAAAGCTGTGTTATTGGGGAGATTCCCTTTGTGTATGATTTGAACTAAATTACCACCAAATTCCCTTTCGACCTTCACATTCTATGATTCTGTGACACTGAACCCAGATTTGTTAAGTTACTTGCCCAGGACCAAGAAGCCAGGAAGTTACAGGGACAGGATTTGAACCCAGGTCTCTAGCTCCCATTCCTGTCCCCTTTCTCGCCATCTAAGATCCCGTCTTTGTCACTATGCTTCCATTGAGCCTGAAAGATGGAATTCTGGCAGTTTCTTCTTCTCCCCTTGCCCTTATCATCTATCTTTGTCTTTTTCTCCTCTCAGGATGACTCCCGGATCCAGGTAGTGAACCTGAACTGTCAGCTGAATGAGCTGAAGGCTGACCTTGACCAGAGCAAGACTCGCATCCTGCAGCTGCAAAAGTCTTTGGCAGATGCTGAGGAAGGCCAGTCACTCATTCATCTCTCTTCTCCAGAGACCCAATTCATGGTTTCGTCTGCTGCAAAAAAGCAAGATTTATTGCAAAGCACATTGTGGATGGGGCAGCAGGACAGCTGAGGAGCAAACAGATGGGAAAAGAAGGCACTCTTTGAGCTGGAAATCAGGGAGCCCGGAGGGAGGCTTTCTGCTCAGCCTGCTGTAGTTTGGGAGCAGGGCATGACGTGTGGGAGGGCAGGGCTTACTTTAATGATCCTCTTGGGTAGGAGGCCCCAAGTTCACTTTTCTTACCCTTCAAGAAAAGAGAGATTTGTCACCTTCAAAAGATAAGATTCTGCCACTAGCCTGCACCCAAGGAAGGTATTATAAAACTTGTTTCAATGACCTTAGGGGACATGAGGCAGTCCTGGAATTGCCAACACTTCACCTGGTATATTCGATGTGATTCAAAAAGTGTAGTAAATGCTAGCTACATGTAAGGCATCATATTGGGCATTGGGGATAGGAAGGCAAAAATCAAGTAGCCCCTTTCCTCAGGGAGCTTGATTCTATAGGGGTAAACAATATGTGCACAGATGAGGGAATCCAAGGTCGTTTAAGTGGCAAGAGAGAAGAACCACCGGGCAGGATCCAGGACAGATTTTGCATACATCATATGGCCCCTGAGCTGAGCTATAAAGGAAGCTTGGAATTCTAGGGGACAGTGGGGGGGGCATTACAGGAATGGGGACAGTCTCTGCAAGGGCAAAGAGTCTGGAGACACCACATGGAGAATGGATAACAGCAAGTTAGCCAATTTTTTTAAAAAAAGAAAAAGAAGAAACCAAAATCTTCCCACTATTTTTTTGAGTTCTTCGCTTCCCAGAAGTGATGGAGGAGAGAGAGAGAGAGGAATTAGGGAACTGCTAAAGCTTCCTGAGCAAGGAAGTGACCTGATCAGAGCCATATCTTAGGACTTTGGCAGCTGTGTAAGGCTCCTTTAGAAAGGGGACCGATAAGGCGAGGAGATTGATGAGGAGGCTCCTGCTGTAGTCCAGGCAAGCGCCTGGGCTAAGGGAGGGATCTAAAGAGAGAATCAGCAGGCCTTGGAAAGTCTTAGGGGGAAGGGAGAAGGAAGATTCCAGGATGGGGACAGTGATCTCTCAACAGCGTAATTTGGAGGAAAAGAAGCTTTGGGGCAGGGTGCAGGGAGATGGCCTGACGGATTGTTTGGGATGTGTTTGTTCCTTGAGAGTGGGGATTGATTCATTTCCGCCTTTGTTTCCCCTATGGTGCCTGGAACACAGTAGGTACTTAATTGGTGCTTGGCTGAGTGATATTTGGTCATTCGGGACTCTCCTTCATGGTTCTAATCTGGTAAAGAAAGTCTCTGGAACAGTGGGAGACTCTCTGGCCAGGCCTCTGCCATCTCTGCTTTCTAGGGAGCCGAGAATCTTACAAACACAAGAGAGTGGGGGTAGAGGGGCTTTGCGACAAGAGTTCAGCGTCCCTCCGCCTCTGTTCCAAAATAGGTAAGCGAGGGACGGACGGGCGCCTCAGCAGTGCCCAAGCTGCTTTGATGCTGCAAGAGAAGACCATCCGGCAGGTAGAAAGGGAGCATCAGGAGTGCTCAGAGCAGGTGTCGCTGCTAGAACACAGCATCCACACGAGCGAGGAAGAGAAAAGAAGCCTGCAGGTGGGTGGGGCCCATGTGGGGCTGGGAGAGGAGAAGCTGAGCCCAGACATTCCTTGGGACCTGGAACCAATCCTTCTTCCTTTCCATGAATGTGGGAGCATTTGCCATACAAGAGAATCCTAGAGGAAAGTCTGCTCCAGCCCCTCGGTACCTTCTGCGGAACTGAGGCCAATCTCTATTAGAAAGACAGGCCCTGAATGGTAGAAAAAAAGTTTTTCAGGTCACTTGAGGAAGAGAGGTATATCACCAGCAGTCTCAATGCACCCTGCTGCAGATCTGACAGACTCAGAGTCACCCACAGGAGGAAGAGTGGTATAGTGGTTAGAGGGATAGGCTTATAGGAAGAGGCTCCCAACACCCACTGCTTCTTCCCTATGTGAACCTGAGCAAATTCCTTCCCCCTCTGAGCTTCACCCTCCTCATCCATGAAACAAAGGGGCTGGACAAGACTCAACCCAACTCCATAAGCACTGATTGAGGTCCTCCAAGGTACCAGGGCCAGGTCCACATGTCCACATCCTGTGGTCCTCTTAGTCCAAACTGTACCTGAGCAGGAATCTTCCTAGAAGAAACCTGACAAGTGAGAGTCAACCTCTCCTTGAAGAGAATTCCGAGACCGGTGATCTTGAGATGGAAGCTTTTTCCAGTCTCTCCTTTTACAAGAAGGAAGTAGAAGACCAAGGAGATTTGTCCAGTATCACACAGATAGTGAGTGAGTGAAACAGGGATTTGAACTCAGACCCTCTGCCTCAAGATAGCGTTCTTTTCACCATGCGCACTGCCTCCCAAGTTGGCATCAGGTCCTTAGGGTCACATCCAAAACCCCCATTCCATTCAAGTATTGTCCACCAAACCCATTATAGATTGTGAGAGTTCAAAGGCACCTCAGTGGTCACCAACTCCACCCCATAGCCAAAAGGAACCTCTACTGTGTCATACCCAACATGGGATCCCCCAGCCTCTGCTGGAAGTTCATTCATTTTGCATCCATGAAAACACACCCAGCTAGACCATGATGGGCAAGGGAAACCAATGTCTTTCTTCCATATGGATCCCAGACATCCTTGAGCAAACAAAGGTCTTTTTCTACTATAACGCAGCACAGAGATTGGATATGTCCCTTTCTATGGCCTGAATCCCAATGGAAGACTGCCTTGACTTGGTAAACACCCATCCTCTGTGGCCCCTCTTCCTCACAATCCCCTCTCAAAACTTCCTGCCTAGACCACAGCTCTGACTCCAACCCCAGACATCACACCAGTTTTTTCCCTTCCCAACCGGCAGCAGAGGCCAGGCTGGGCTTTGATACATAGCAGCACTCCTTTTGACAAAAGGCAAATTGGAAGGAATGTAGAGGCCAGGAGGCCACATGATCTATGCTGGAGTAGATGCCAGGAGATCTGGACCCTAGTTCCAGAAGTGCCTCTAACCCCCTAAATGACCTGGGACAAGTGGCTTCACCACTCTGGGACTCAGTTTCATCATTTGAAAATTGAGATGATTTAGACTAATTGGTCTTTGTGGGCCCATATTTCTTTATTGTTTTATAAAAATAAGATAATTCATGTTTGTTATCCCAGCTCCATGACTCCAGGAGACTTCTTTGCCCTTTCTTTGCTTTGCTGTGCCCACTTCACTAGGAATGAAAATTGAGGCTGCCAAGAATGGGGGTCTCTGGCTGCTCTTGGGATTTTCTAGAGCTTTTTAAAAGAAATTTACACAACTTCCTTCAGTTTCACAAACTTATTGCTCCTCCTCTCCCCACCTCATGTAAGCCAGGGTATTTGTCAAGGGAAAGTTAATTAAAAACATATTTCTCTAATTAAATGAGAGCCTGTGCTATGCAAACAGTCAAATTCTTGTTTGAAAGTAAATCTCTCCCGTTTCCAGGGCTACCCTGGGAATTAAATCAACGAACAATACAGCAACAAGCCCAGGGATGTCAAATTGGGCACAGCGCTCCCCAAACACAAGAGCATAGAAAAGGGCTGCCCCTGTGCCATAAGACACATGTCAGAGCATGATTGCTATCCTTGCCGCACACAGGGACCAGTAGTGTAGGCACTCACGCAAGACCAGTGCCAGCTGAGCTCAATCACACAATATGTAGGCAAAGAGAAAGAGGAAGCCTGTTCCCTCTTGCCCCCTTCCCCAACCCCCATCCTGAGCTGCACTGAGGTCGCATAATCACAGGAGAGGTGACCAAGATAGTATAGTGAAAGATATTCATGGTTCTCCCTATGTTAGGTAGGATGGTGTAGTGGTAAGAGCCCAGGTCTTGGCGCCTCAGTTTCCTTTTTATGAAATATCAGGAGGAATCCCTGTAATATCTATCTACCTCAGCTGGCAGGAACCTCAACAACCGTGTAGTCTAACCCACGCCTGAACAGGAATCCCCTCTCCAGTAGACCTGGCAAGCAATCAGTCATTCAGGCTTTGTTTGAAGAATTCCAGTGAGATGGAAGGGGGAAGTGTGCCGGCAGAGGGGGTGTCTGGGAAGGGGAGGGGTGCCGGCAGGGGGGTAGGGTGCCTGGGAGGGGAAGGGGTTCCAGCAGAGAGGGTGCCCGCCGACCTCTTGAGGAGGTCCATTCCACTTTGGGCCGCTCTCATCATTAGTCATTTTTTCCTGACCTCAAGCCTAAATTTGCCTCCCTGCAACTCTCAGCCATTATTCTCAGTTCTGCCCCTTGAAGCTAAGCAGAGCAAATCCTATTCCTCTTGATGGCTGAGCACGTGCATGACCTGTAATGCCCCCGCCAAGGCTGCTCTTCTCCAGGCTAAACATCCCCAGTTCTTTCAGTCCCTACTTATGGAGCAGATCTTGAGACCGTTCACCATCTCCTCGCCCTCCTTGGGACACTTTGCTGCTTCATAGACAGTGGAGCATAGATTTGGAGGTAGCTGGGAACCTACAGGTCATCATGGTCAGCTTCTCATTCAACAGCTCAGGAAACTGAGGCACAGAGACATTAAGCGACTTGCTCAGTCACACATCTAGTAAATGTCTGAAATGGGATTTGAACCCAGTTCATCCTGACTCCAAGCCCTAACCACTACGTCTTCTTGGTATTCATCAATGTCCACCAGAAACTATGATGCCTGGAAGTGAATACAATACTCCAGAAATTTCTGTAGTCATAATTATTACTCTCCTGGTCCCACTCTTTCTGCACTGCATCCATTCACACAAGACTTTCAATGTTCCACCAAATGTCTCACATGGTTCTTTCACATTCCATTCCATTACTATTCCACAGCCGATCCCCAATCGATGGGCACCCACTTTGGTTCCACTTTTTTGCTCCCACGATTAATATTTTGTTTTACATGGGACCATCCTTTCTGTCTTTAAATTCTTTAGAGTATTTACTCAGTCTGTGATGAGAAGGTTTGGACAGGTTAATAATTTTTTCATTATTTATTTATTTAATATTTTTAGTTTTCAGCATTAATTTTCACAAGAGTTTGAATTACAAAATTTCTCCCCATTTTTACCCTCCCCCCGACTCCAAGATGGCATATATTCTGATTGCCCTGCTCCCCAGTCAGCCCTCCCTTCTGTCACCCCACTTCCACCCATCCCCTTTTCCCTTACTTTCTTGTAGGGCAAAATAGATTTCCATGCCCCATTGCTTGTATATCTTATTTCCTAGTTGCATGCAAAAACTTTTTTTGAACATCTTCTTTTAAAACTTTGAGTTCCAAATTCTCTCCCCTCTTCCCTCCCCGCCCACCATCCCTAAGAAGGCTGGCAATTCAACATAGGCCACATGTGTATCATTATGTAAAACCCTTTCACAATACTCATCTTGTGAAAGACTAACTATATTTTGCTCCTCCCTATCCTACCTCCCTTTATCCAGTTTTCTCCCTTGACCCTGTCCCTTTTCAAAAGTGTTTGCTTTTGATTACCTCCTCCCCCTATCTGCCCTCCCTTCTATCATCCCCCCTTTTTTCTCCTTCTTCCTTCTTTCCTGTGGGGTAAGATACCCAACTGAGTGTGTATGTTATTCTCTCCTCAGGTCAAATCTGATGAGAGCAAGATTCACTCATTCCCCCTCACCTGCCCCCTCTTCCCTCCCAACAGGACTGCTTTTTCTTGCCACTTTTATGTGAGATAATTTACTCCATTCTATCTCTCCCTTTCTCCCTCTCTCAATATATTCCTCTTTCATCCCTTAATTTGATTTTTTTAGATATCATCCCTTCATAGTCAACTCATTCTGTGCCCTCTGTCTATATATATATATATATATATATATATATATATATATACATATGCATATACATATATATATATGTATGTATGTATATTCCTTTCAGCTACCCTAATACTGAAGTCTCATGAATTATACACATCATCTTTCCTTGTAGGAATGTAAACAAAACAGTTCAACTTTAGTAAGTCCCTTGTGATTTCTCTTTCTTGATTACCTTTTCATGCTTCTCTTGATTCTTGTGTTTGAAAGTCAAATTTTCTATTCAGCTCTTGTCTTTTCACTGAGAAAGCTTGAAAGGCCTCTATTTTATTGAAAGTCCATATTTTGCCTTGGAGCATGATACTCAGTTTTGCTGGGTAGGTGATTCTTGGTTTTAATCCTAGCTCCATTGACCTCTGGAATATCATATTCCAAGCCCTTCGATCTCTTCATGTAGAAGCCACTAGATCTTGTGTTATTCTGATTGTGTTTCCACAATACTCAAATTGTTTCTTTCTGGCTGCTTGCAGTATTTTCTCCTTGATCTGGGAGCTCTGGAATTTGGCGACATATTCCTAGGAGTTTTCTTTTTGGGTTCTTTTTCAGGAGGCGATTGGTGGATTCTTTCAATTTCTATTTTACCCTCTGGCTCTAGAATATCAGGTCAGTTCTCCTTGATAATTTCTTGAAAGATGATATCTAGGCTCTTTTTTTGATCATGGCTTTCAGGTAGTCCAATAATTTTTAAATTATCTCTCCTGGATCTATTTTCCAGGTCAGTGGTTTTTCCAATGAGATATTTCACATTGTCTTCCTTTTTTTTCAGTCCTTTGGTTCTGTTTTATAATATCTTGGTTTCTCATAAGGTCACTAGCTTCCACTCACTCCAGTCTAATTTTTAAGGTAGTATTTTCTTCAGTGGTCTTTTGGACCTCCTTTTCCATTTGGCTAATTCTGCCTTTCAAGGCATTCTTCTCCTCACTGGCTTTTTGGCGCTCTTTTGCCATTTGAGTTAGTCTATTTTTAAGGTGTTGTTTTCTTCAGTATTTTTTGGGGGTTTCCTTTAGCAAGTCATTGACTTGCTTTTCATTGTTTTCTCACATCATTCTCATTTCTCTTCCCAATTTTTCCTCTACTTCTCTAACTTGCTTTTCCAAATCCTTTTTTAGCTCTTCCATGGCCTGAGACCAGTTCATGTTTTTCTTGGAGGCTTTTGATGTAGGCTCTTTGACTTTTTTGACTTCTTCTGGCTGTATGTTTTGGTCTTCTTTGTCACCAAAGAAAGATTCCAAAGTCTGAGACTGAATCTGAGTCCATTTTTGCTGCCTGGCCATGTTCCCAGCCAATTACTTGACCCTTGAGTTTTTTGTGGTATGACTGCTTGTAGAGTAGAGAATACTGTGTTCCAAGTTTGAGGGGATGTGCTGTTGTTTTCAAAGCTATTTCTATACAGCCAGCTCTGCCACACCAGCACTCCTTCTCCCCCAAGAACCACCAACCTGGACCAAGACTCAAATCTTAAGCAGGCTCTGCAGTCCTGCTCTGATCTGCCACCTAATTCCTCCAGCCAGGTGGGCCTGGGGCCAGAAGCAACTGCAGCTGTAGTTCTGTAGCTCCACCACCTCCACTGCCCCCAAGGTAGTGGCCAAACCACAAACTCCTTTCACTCTGTCCCTGCAGCTTTTCCCACTAACCTTCTCTGTTGTCTTTGGTGTTTGTGGGTTGAGAAGTCTGGTAACTGCCACAGCTCACAGATTCATGGCACTAGAGTCTCTTCTGCCCGGCTCCCGGTCTGGTTGGTCCAAGCTCAGCCCACACTGGGCTCTGCTCCACTCTGCTCCCAGCTCTGTGCATGATAGACCTTACCCAGTGACCACCCAGGCTGTCCTGGGATGGAGCCCTGCTTCCCTCTGCTATTTTGTGGGTTCTGCAGTTCTAGAATTTGTTCAGAGCCATTTTTATCGGTGTTTGGAGGGTCCTGGGGGAGAGCCCTAGTCAAGTCTCTACTTTCTAGCCACCATCTTGGCTCTGCCCCACCAGGTTAATAATTTTTGTCACCATAATTCAAAATGTTTTACAAAATGGTCAGACCTAATAGCAGTCCCACCAAGAGGAGAGTAGTGGTGCTATCTTTCCATAGCCCTTCCAACACTACCACTGTCTTTTATCATTTTTATCAATTGGATGGATTGGAAGTGAAACTTCAGAGTTCTTTTAATTAGCATTTCTCTCAGGATTCATTACCAAAAGCATTCTTTTCTATGAGTGTTTATGAGTTGGCAATTCTTCTGAAAAACAGTTTATGTCCTTTGATCACCTTATAAATTGGCAAAACAGCATGGCTTCATATTTTCATTCCCTCGTGTATCTTGGCTAACAATCTTTTAACTGAGAAATTCAATGTGAACATTTTTCCCACTTAATAGCTTTTCTTATTCCGATTGCATTAATTTTTACCTTGAAAAAGTATTTGTTTCAATTTTATTGTTTGTTTTGTTCTTTTTTTAAACTCTATACTTCATTTAGTTATGAAATCTTCCCCAAATAAAATTCTGAAAAGTACCACCTTCTGATCTCTAAATTTTTTTTCTGGTAAGACCTTTCAAATATAAATCACTTATTCACTTGTAGTTAATTGTAGTGGGTGGTGTAAGAGCTAGTCTAAACCTATTTTCTGCCATAATAAGATTTAAGCCTACAAGAGATCTTTGTGACAGCGGAGATATAAGTAATCAGAGAAGCTAAGATTCCATGGTGGGGGATAACTCCCCTAAATGCTCTTGAGTTTTCCCAGGAGTCCTTCCCCCAACAGTGCTTTTTTTTTAGATATCAATGAGTTCCCTGTGGATGCATATTGATTTCTTTAGACAATCGTCCTTCATGTGGGGACTTACTCTTCACAGGCTTATTGTCAGGATCAAATGATATAATATTGATAAAGTATTTTGCGGAACTTAAAAGTGCTACCATGAATTCAAGTCAGATCATGCCTTCGGTGGCGATTTTAATTTTTTTTTTCTTAGAATAAGAAATAGCGTTTGCACTGGTCCCACTTCCTGGCTTTCTTGGAATGCAGTGTTGTCCAGCAGAGCTGGACCATGATGGAAGAGCTAAGAAGTTTCTCAACAAAAACTTTGCCTCTTCAGGACTCAATTTCCACAAGTGCAAATTTGAGGGGATTGAGATAGATTTTTCAGGTCCCTTCAAGGTATCAGCATCTATGACATGCTATGACGTGACTCCTTTTTTCTATCCTTCCTGGTAATATTGGCAGTGGGGGCAGGGGGAATGCAGGAATGGCTGTTTGTCACCTCAAAGTGAGTCAGAGGAGGGTAGTTATTGATTTTTATTGGAGGTAGAAAGGGCAAGGAGGTGAAGCAATTCACAGAGCCTGTACTCTTAGACACAAGGCAGAAGCTCCAGGCATCTTACTAGCTCCCTGGCTTTGGGGCTATACACTTTATCTGAGTTTCAGCTTGCTCCTAGGTAAAATGGGGATAATAGTCACTGGAGAACCTACTTTCTAGAGTTATCCCAATCCTGGAGCGGGCAAAATAATGTATCTAAAGTACTTTGTGAACCTTGTAACTATGTAGCCTTTGTAAACTATGTAACCATCAACTATCCTCACCTGGGAAATCCCAGCTCCATGAGAATCAGGGGAAAGAACCCTGAATGTGCTGAAGTCAGAAGAGGTGGGTTTGAATCTAAGCTTTACCTTCTATCGCCTGCAGATACAGCTGTGCTACTCATTGTGACCCTGGGCAAGTCCTGCCCCTCTCCAGGCTTCCATTTCCTCCTTTGTACAAGGAAAGGGACAGACTAGATAGATGACCTTTGAGATCCCTTCCAATGCCAGAGTTCTGATAGGATGGGTGACCTTGGGCAAATCCTGAGCCTCAATTTCCCCATCTTTAATGTAAAGAGTTGAATAAAATGCCTTTACCAGTTCCTTCCAGCCCCACTTCTATTCTCCTATGATCTGGAACATGCCTGGAGCCTTTTCAAATACACATAATTATAGGCTTATGGTATCATGGGTTCAGAGCTAGAAGGAACCTTAGAGAAGGTCTGGTCCAAGCCCCTCACTTTATAAATAAAGAAAGTGAGGCCCAGGAGGAAAACAAATTGCCCCAGGTCATCCAGGCAGTAAGGGGAGGTAAGATTTGAACTCAGGTCCTAGGACTCCAAATTAAGTCTATTGCTTTATAAGTGCTGGTTGACTGACTGGTTAATTGAGGCAGGCCTTGGGCCTCATAAAGGCCACCAGGCAGAAAGCCTTAATGCAAGGCGTCCTGGTCCTAGTGCTACTGTTATTTAGATCCTTCACTTCCCTGCTCAGATTCATCTGGTCTTAGCATATTCTAATGAAGAAGTTATTGTCTCAATTAGGATAATAAGATTTAAGCCTACAAGAGATCTTTGTGACAGCGGAGATATAAGTAATCAGAGAAGCTAAGATTCCATGGTGGGGGGTAACTCCCCTAAACTACCCAAAAGTGCCAGGGCATTTCTCCTGGTGCTGGGAGTTAGTGGAGTGAATTACAATGCCTACCAAAATACTGTGAGGCAGCCAGAACCCAGTGCTTGTCTGTTTGTAAAATAGATGAAGGAAATGCAGGAAGTCCACATGGCTCTGCGGGATCTCCCCCTCTTGGGTCCTCTTGGTCCTTCTCGCCTCCTTCAGGACTCAGCTCTGATGCTGCCTTGTCTCTCCAGCTGCTGGTACCTCCTCCCTCAGATCACCTCCCATCTACTTTGGGTCTGTCTTGTGGGCACCTCCTTATGGGCACGTGCACCCAGCTAGAATGTAGACTCCTTCAGGGCAGGAACCGTGTTTCTGCTTTTCTTTGCATTCCCTCCTCCAGCACAGTTGCTAGTGCATAGTAAATGCTTCACAGATGCTTCTTAGCTGACTGACTTTGGGGACTATCCATCTCTCCCGTTGTATTGTGTACTTGTTCTGCTTGATCTCAGAGGGCCAACCCAGGGGTGAGGGGTTGAAGTTCCAGGTCACAGATCTAGGGTTGGAAGAGAGCTCAGAAGTTGTCACACAAGGAAACCGAAGCCTTGGTGAAGTGGCTTGCCCAAGGTGATAAACCTAGAGGTATCAGAGGCCAAATATGAACCCAGGCCCTATGTGCTTTCTACTGTACTGCACTACCTCCCACAGAGTGGAGATATAGATTAATGCTTCACACAAGACAGCTAGAGCTGTCCCAAAGTGAGACAGGCTGCCTCAGGAAGGAGTGTGGGCTCTCTCCCCAAATGTCTTTAGGCACGGGCTGGATGACAGTTTGCCAAGTCAATTGTAAGGAGGATTCCTGTCCAGGTGTGAGTTGACCTAAAGGCTTCTAAGGTCCTTTCCAGTCCCTCGATTCTATGAACGTGGGGTCATCCTCACTTGGCCTGAGACTTGGGACTCAGGTTCTTCTTTGGTAAAAAGAGGAGCCTGCGCTCAGTTCCTTCTGTCATCAGTGTCTTGTCATGCCCTATAACATCTCTGTCTCTAGAGTGTCATTGCTTCTGGGTGCCATGTTTTCCCTTCAATGGCCTCTGCTCCCTCTGCACCTCCAGGCATAGGAGATAGGACCCCAAGTGTGCCAGCAGATCCTGGGTCAGGAAGGAAAGATGTCCAAGAATGAAGGGGAGGGGTGGGAAGCCCCTGCCAGGAGCTCATGCAGAAAGCCTCATGCAGTGACTCTCTTTACTTCACAGGAGAAGGTCAGCAGACTGAAGGCCAAAGAGGCCAAGCTGGACTCAGAAAAATGGAAACTCAAGGAAGCCCTGGAGGCCTCTGAGTGCCGGGCCACCAAGCTGGAGTTGAGCCACCAGGCTACCCAAGAGCATCTTCAGCGGGCCCAGAGGAGTCTGAGCACCCGGGAAGTAGAGGTCCAGGCCTATCAGGATCAGTTGCAGGGGCTCGGAGCCCAGCTGGAGGAGAGCACGGCCAGACTGGCCTCCCGGCAGCAGGAGCTCGACCATCTGAGCCACGAGCTGGCAAGGACTCAGGAGGCAGAGAGGCATCTCAAGGAGCATGTGCAGAGCCTCACCCAGGCCCTGGCAGATGCTACCAGCAGCTCCTGCAGCCTACAGGAGGATGTGGCTCAGCTCCGCAAGGCACTGGCAGCTGCCGAATGTGACCGGCGGCTGCTGCAGGTAAGGAGCCATCTCATTATCAAAGCCGAGGCATGGCACAGGGTGCCCAGGCTGAGGCTGCCTGCTGTATCACCCCATCATGAACATTCACTAAGTGCCCACAATGTGCCAAGCATTGTACTGGGTCCTAAGGACACAGAGGAAAACAAAAACCCCAGTTCTTGCCTTCAAGATGCTTCTGCTTCTACTATAAATAGGTAGATACAAGATACAGAGAAAATAGAAGGTTACCTGGGAGGGGGAGGCACTGAAAGATGGGGGGAGGGGACAGGACAGCCAGGAAAGTCTTCCTGTGGGAAGTGGTGTTTGGCCTGTTTCCAAGGCAGTTGGAGTTAGAGTCAGTGTTCAAGGCACATGTCTTATATCACACACACAGTGACTGGGATCCCAGGCCAACAGGGGAGAGGAGGTGGGGGGCAGGGACAGTGGGTTGGTACCGTGGCTCCTTTGTGAGTCAGGAGAGACCTGTGCTGCTGCTAAGATAGAAAGCTAGACCAGGGAGCACAGCTTATGTTGGGGTATCCTCAGGTTCTTAAAGACTAAATTTTGCCTGCATTGTGAATGATCTGCGGGCTCACTGAGACACACTGCATTACGATTACAGCACTCTATTTCCAGTGCTACCCTCATTTCATGGAGTTTCTCATGACCCGAAAGGTTGGGGTATACTGTGAGGGTCACCCCACTCTCTTGTCTCAGGGCTCTCTATCATTCAGGAACCATGGGGCGATAAATGTCTGGCACCTACAAGGATACAGAGACTGACTCCCTACTTACCAGCATGCAATTCACAATATTCCAGGGTTTTATTTAAAAAAAAACCTAAGTATCAGTCCCAAAGATACATGCAAATCTCTACTCACTGACAGTCCCAACTAGGGATAATGGCTCCCTGGCAGAATGGCTCTTGGTTCTCTGCTTCTTGCAGAAGAAGGGTAAACACAGGTTGGGAATCTCTCCGTGGATCCCTCTTCTTCCCCAGGCCATTCTATCTAGATGTGTAGGACCCCTTTCATCAAATTACCCACCAGTATTTTAATGTAGTCTCCTTAGGGCAAGATGGCGGCAGAGAAATACCTCCCAAAAGATCTCTCGCTTTCTGCCAGCCCATTGGCCAGTTACCTTTCTTTTCCCTTTGTGCCAATCTGGCTCCAGATACCAAGCCCACCCATTGCTCTTCAGTTCATACTCTTGGGGTGACACTTTACTTTCTATAGTTACTCAAGTGGGACAAAGAAAAGGAAGAAGAGCTGTTCCCACACCTCCTGCTCCAACTCCACTGTTCTCTAATCCAAATTCCCCAATTTTCCTCAAGACAGTTCAAATCTGACCTTCTGCAGGAGGTCTTTCCCACCCCTCCTTCCCCATCCCTCCCCTGCCCCACTACTAGCCTATTCCCTGTAAGATAGCTTCGATTTACACTGCCTACGTCTTGTATGTACATAGATATTTGCATGTTGTCTCCCTCTTACAACATAAGTGCCTTGAAAACAGGCTTTTTTTTGCCTGTCTTTATATCCCCCACACTTCCTGTGTACCAACCTGGCACACAGAAAGTGCTTAATAAATGCTTATGGACTGACTGACAGAGAAAATTACTTGTCTGCATTCCCTAAATTAGGTAAATATGTTGCCAATATGTACACAAGACCTTCACTTCAGTTTAACTTAGCAAACATTAATTAAGAACAGATTGTGTGCCGGGCATTGTTCTGGACCCTGGGAATCTAAAGACAAACGTGAAACAGCACCTGCCTTCAAGGACCTTATGTTCTGCTGAGAGGAGGGGTGCACATGTATCTGAAGAAGTGAAGCGAAAGAATAAACAAAATGCATTCGGAGTAACTTGGGGAAGGAGATGAGGATAAAACCAGGGATGGAAAAGTCCTTGTCTATACAGACAGGGTGCCCGACCTC
This sequence comes from Trichosurus vulpecula, assembly GCF_011100635.1. Classification (NCBI taxonomy): domain Eukaryota; kingdom Metazoa; phylum Chordata; class Mammalia; order Diprotodontia; family Phalangeridae; genus Trichosurus; species Trichosurus vulpecula. The sequence goes on from NC_050576.1 coordinate 430,798,030, forward strand.
TGCTCCGAAGGAAACAAGGTTTCTCCAAGGTGGTGGCAAGTAGGGAGCACAGTCCTGATCTGGAGGACCACACATGCAAAGACTCGGAGACTAGAGGTGGAAGGTCACATACAGAGAAGAACAATCAAGCCACTGCCTGGAGCAAAGTGAGGGAAGCGATGTGGAAGAGGTCCACAACAGGCTCCAGGCTTTGTTTTCCTGAGCCAAACAGGCACAAAGGCTTGCAAAGGAGCTGAAGGCGGTCGGCTGGGTGGTGTGCTCCTGGCAGCCTTGCTCTTTACTTCATCTGGGACCCAGAACTTTAAAAGCAGAATCCCAGAGTCTCAGAATAAATCCCCAAATTATAGTCTCCAAACCCCAGGATCTCACATTCCCTGCCTCTCAGCATCTCAGTGAGAATCACCGAGCTATGGAGATCTGAATCCCAGGACCACAGAAGCAAAAGAATCCCAAGTATTTCAGAATCCCCAAGTCTAAAAGCCAAACGACATCACATCTCCAAATGTCACTGTCAGAATCGTCCCTGACTGTATCTCTGAATCAGAATCCCAGGACCCAGATTCCAAGCATCATAGAACCTTGGGAATGAAGAATACCAGAATTCTCCAACAGGATCCCAGAATCAGTTACAAAATCTCAGGATCATCCCAGAATCAGAACCCGAGAATCTCCAAATCACAGAACACCAACAATCTAGAATTTTCGAATCACAAGATCTCAGAAACAGAGTGGGGGGTCAGGGGGATCTCAGAATCCCAAAGTGTTAGGACTCAGAATACCAAACTCTTAGAAACAGAGACTTCAGAAACATGACTCAGATGTCATAACAGCAGATGCAAAGAACCCCAGGATTGCTGAAGCACGGTGCCTCCGAACCAGAGCGTTACAGAACCTCAGAATTAGAATCACAAAGTCAGAGACTGTCAGAATCAGAGATTTCTTGAATCACTAAATCTTAGAAATGAAAGGCTCCTCAGAGGCCATCTAATTTAACTCGCAACTGACCTGTATACCTGATAAGTGGCCATCCAGCCCCACCCGAAGGTCTCCAGTAATAAGCATTTCATAACATCCTAAAGCAGCCAATTCCACTTGGGACAGTTCCGGTTGTTAGGAAGTTTTCTTCCTTGTATCCCAAATCTGCTTCTCTGTCACTTCTATCTAGGTCTCGTGAGCCGCACAATAGAAATCCAATACCAGACCTTTACCTTTTTTCTCTCTTTTTCTTCTCTAGGCTAATGCCATAATTAATCAGTGCCTCACAGCTGATCAGGACTAGGGCTGGGGGTGGAGGTGGGAAGAGCAATGCCCAATTCCTCCTCTCATTACCAAACATTTGCCCCTAACTAGAACCATCTCAAATGCCCTGTGAGAAGATTCTAGTCCTTTAGAGGAGAATTGTTTGACTTGGAGGGAAGAGAAAGATGGGCAGATCTGAGTGGGCTGCATCTGGATGGGGAAAGGGAGATCAGAAAAGTTAGATGAGGGGTTTAAAAAGGAGAATGGAAGGGCCACAAAAGACAGGTTCTTGACTCTTTTTTACAGACTCATAGAATGTGAACTCTGGAAGAGATTTTAGAGATCAGCTAGGCTTGCCAGAGCTGGTGTGACATGTGTGTACATGTATGGTAGACATGAGCGCATGTATGTATACGTATCCCACAGGATGAACAGACTGTATCAACACTGAGGAGATACACACATACACAATGCACACATTTATGTACACTTGGGGTTTGGACCTCCATGCCAGTCCAGAACTCCAAGAGCTGCCTATGACCCAGAGATTACGGGAAATCGGCTAGTATGTGAGGCATTGTCTGAGAGCCAATGCAGCCCAGAGCAGAATGTAGTGGATTCAAATCCTGCCTCAGCCACCTGGAAAAGTCACTCCCACATTTTAACCCTCAGTTTCCCCATTGGAGCCATGAGCTTCTGTCCGTTAAAGCGACACATCATTGTGTCATAGCTCTAGAAGGGCATCAGAGGCTGTCTCATCCAGTCCTGCCCCTTCCTATTGGGGAAAGTACAAATAGTCAGAGGTGATATCGGAGCCTGCTCCCCTCCGAGGCCAGCACTATTTCTTCCCTGGGCTCTAAATGTAATCTGTCATTATGATGTATCAGAGACAAGCCTTGAACCCAAGTGTTCCTGGCTCCAAGGCCAGCCATCGCTCATCCGTGTCACTTTGCTTCTCAAGGGATCTATTTTCTAAATGAGATAACCTCGACCTCAAAAAGTCACATGACTCACTCACGCTCCCAATAGTCAGCAAATGGCAATAGGAGCCAAGGACTCCCACGGCCCGGAAAGAGCTCATTGCATCGCACCCCCCCCCCCCGCCTTCCTTAAGAGGGTGCCAAAGAAGGACGAGCTACGATCCCACACTCTCGGCAATAAACGTTTGCTGCCTTCAGCCGAAAGCCCAGAGCACCTGGTGTTACTTAGTTGAGGACAGAGAATGGTGTGGATTGACTTAATTGCCCTCCAGGGTATGAAAGATTATACGTGCCAGGTTTGTGTGAGCAGACCCTGTGCCAAAGTCGTGACCTCAGTTTTCTCCAAATCAACCAGCTTCCCCCTTCAGACTAGCCTCATCCAATTTCTCCAAATCACTTCATCTCTTCCTTAAATCTTGATGCCCTGCCCTCCCCCACCCCTAGCCTTCTAACCCCACCCTGCCCCAACCAGAGGAGGAAGAGGAGGAAGGGGCCAAGAGAAAAGACTGAAGAGAGGGACAATGAGCACACACCCCATCACCACCACCATAGCGGCCTCCATCTCCCTCTGTCTCATCTTGAGAGTTATCACCAGAGAGTGCAGACAATCCCTCCATGATAACGTCTGGAGAGACACAAGAGGCCATCTAATCCAGCTCCCGCATATTTCTGATATGGAGACTGAGGTTCAGAGAAGGAAACCGACTTAGGTCCACTTCTAGTTAGTGGCAAGCCTGGGACCATTCTACATTCTAATGCCTACTCTTCTGGAAACTCATTCCCACGCTGGTTCTCCATCATTCTGTGATGAAGGATGATTTGTAATCTTTCCCCCTCTTGGTCTATCCTGCTCTGAGAAAAGGAGATAGTTTAAGCTGATGTTGCCTCGGCAGCTGGGCTCTGCCTGGTGAGTACAAGGATTTGCTGGCCAGCGCAGCTTCTGCACTCCTTGGGACCTCTTGTTGTGGTCATTTTTTCAAAATGTCAATTACCCTTCTCTGATTATCTGGTGATAATCAAAGTCAATGTCTGTATGTTCATCCATTTCCTACTTTTCAGGCAATAGCCTGTTTAAGAAGGTCAGGCAGGAGATGTGATGGCATTCAATGTCTTCTCATTTCTACTAAGTCAACTATAGGAGTGCGCACAGATGGCTCTTTCTAAAACAATTCCCTATGTCACTAAGTAAATAACTGGTTTCATAACTTTTAAACGCAGTACCTGGGACACCTCCCGTTATATGAGAACCCCAGAAATGCTACCTTAGATTTAAGATATCCTATAGGTCTGCAACCACTCAAATACATAGTCCAAGAGCTCCCACCAATATGTTTACTTTTACTGATTAGTCAGAGGACAAGTAATTCAAAAAAAGGTATTTAATGAAAAGGTGTAATAAGAGAAGTGCCTATAGAATGTTTCCTCTGTGAACCTGTGTCAATCTCTTCTACAAATAGATGCACCATCAATGATAAGAGAGGACCCAGATATCACATGGGAGAGGTACACATGTAGGGAGCATATGTGTTTAAGGAATAGATGTGAACAGTACTTATGTAGAAGCATGTGTGGCCAGAGCATGTATACAGATGGGCACATACATAAAGAACATGCATGTCAAATCCCAGTACACTTGCTCCTTGACAACTCACATCTCTTCTGCTTCTTTTTCATTGTCCGCCACATGGTAGGCACTTAGTAGATTCTTTTCATGCATGTTATCATCTTCTCTAGAATGACAGAAACTGTCTCCCCAATGCTTAGTGAAGACCTTAGCACATAGTAAGCATGTTTTTCACTCATTCCTTCATTCAAACACTCATTATCAGGACTCTCACACCAATGCCTCCCAGGGTTGTTGTGAGGAACAAATGAGAAAACTCAAGAAAAGGGTTTCGCAAAACTTAAAGTACCATAGGAATGCAGATTATTGTTATTAATTATTATATTCAAAATATTATAAAATATATAGAAAATAGTCATTAGAAAAGGATGAGATAAAGATGAAATAATGTTTGATCATAAAACCACTAGACAATATTGGGGGTAAACAGCCAAATTTCTTTTTACTTGTAGGGGCACATTATCCAAAAAGTTTGGACGCCCTGTTATTAGTGTCCAGAAATATAAGAAATGCTTTCATATATATAGCAATGCTTCCCAGGATTCTTATGAGGTTCAAGTAAGATTACATGTGTATGCTGCTTTGCAAATCTGAAAGTACTATATACATGCTAGTATCATACATATATAATCATCTATATAGTCACTCAGCTCACCAGGAAGCATTGATTTAGCACCTACTGTGTGCCAGGCACCGTGCTAAGAGCTAAGGAGGGCAGAAGGAGAGAAAAGGGAAAGAGGGAAAGGGGAAAGGAGACCCTGCTTTTCCCTCTGTCCTCAGGGACCTTTCACCTAGGGCCTCCAACCAGGACTAGACAACCACCGGCCAGAGATACAAATTTCTATTCATATTTCAAATCTTGATCTTAAAGAGGATGCCCCAAATGCCAATGTTAGCCCATTTTGCCTAACTGCATGTGTGTGCCCATAACCCCCGTGCCTCCCCTGTACGTAATGTAATACCTATTCTGAAGACCTTAATTAGATGATATTTCCAGCCCAATCCATGGTTTCCCCAAAATTGGGCAAATCATTATATCATAAAACTTCTTAATGAACTGATCTTTGACTTGTCGCATATTCCCACCCTCTCCCCCTGCCGGGACATTGGGATCATTCAAAGGTCAGCATTAAGATTCCGGTACATTGGGCACCAATATTTAGAAGTCATTATTCCATCACTTTTTTATATTAAATTTTATTTTATTTTCAAATGAAGCTTCACCTTCTGTCCCTCCCACCTCCCCACTCTCACCCCCATTGAGAAAACAAGAAAAACAAAGTCCTTGTTGCAAAACTAATCCCCACATTGGCCATGTCCAAAAAATATACATCTCTATCTTCCTCTGAGTCCATTGCTCTCTATTGGTGGGTGGGTGGCATGTTCCATCACAAGCCCTCTGGAATTGTGATTGTTAATTGTGTTCCTCAGAGTTCCCAAGTCTTTCAAAGTTGTTTATCTTTACGATATCGGTGTCCTGGTAGAAATTGTCCTCCTGGTTCTGCTCACTTCATTCTGCATCAGTTCATACAACTCTTCCCAGGTTTCTCTGACACCATCCCCTTCATCATGATGCCATTTCTAAAGACATTCATCTTGTGCCAGGGAATCTTGCAAAAAAGATCATACATTCTGAACTGGACAGGACTTTTATGGGATAGAGTCAACCTCCCTCATTTAAAGATGAGGAAACAGAGGCCAAGAGAGTTTAAAAGATCAGACGGTGAGGTCCGAGAGGGCATGGTATACCCAGCACTTAGCACAGTGCTTGGCACACTGAAAATGCCTGAAAAATATTTGTCAACTTGTCTCCTCAAATACTAAGTGTCTGAGACAGGGTTAGAGCTGGACTTGAACCTAGCATTCTATTCACTAAGCCACCTGGCATGCTAACCCCTGGAGATCTGGGGTTTGAGGGCAAAGAGAAATCACCATCTCCACACCATAATATCTTCCCATGTTCCCAAGAGCCAGATTTGTTGTAAGCTGAAGTACAATCACGGCGTTTACATTGATTTCCTCTGTAGGAACATCTGGACTCTGCCCGCCAAGCTCTGTGTGACAGCAAGAGACACAGCCATAGCCTGGCAGAACGAGGGAAGCACCTGGAGAGCCAGCTGGCCCAGATGGAGATGAGGTGCCAGGACCTGGAAGGACAGCTGGAGCATCTTCAGGAGGTAAGGAGGGGAGAAGAAGAAGGAAGATGGGGCCAAAGGGGACCAACACAGGAAAAGGGCATAGGGGGAGAGGGAAAGCAATGGAGTGGGCAGAAGGAGAGAAAAGGGAAAGAGGGAAAGGGGAAAGGAGACCCTGCTTTTCCCTTCGAGCATCATGTCAGCTGTATTTATCCTCTGTTGAATTTCATCGTGCTCACTGTGGCCCAGTGGGATTCTAGCCCAATGAAATCCCTTCGCATTCTGACCACCACCTATGGTATTGGCTGTCCCTCCCAGCCTTGTGTCATCTGCAAATGTGATGAACTTGTCAACTCTCCTTTCATCCAAAATACTGACAGGAACGGTGACTAGTATGGGATCCCTGAGGCACTCCACTAGAGACCTCCACAAACCCTTCGTTTTGGTTGCATCATTTCCTGAAGATCTCAGGCATACACACAAGGATATAAGTCCTAATCCCCAAAGAATACTGACCTAAATCAGGAATCACAGCTAGCATTGCAATATTCATTTTTGTCAAATATGATGCCAAGTTCTGTGATAAGGCATGTTTGAGTGTCACGGAGCACCATTATCTCAGAAGAACCTGAATTGCCTGTGTTCTGGGGGAGCAGGTCACAGTGAGTTAAAAGGGGCTACAAGGTATTACAAGTGAAAGTCTTTGTATGGTAAGTGCCAAAAAAAAATCATCAAGGCCACAAATCCCTGGAAAAGATGGTGGCTCATGTCATGTTCTGTGCAGAGGAAAGGAAGTCCAGCCTTTGCTACTGAGCGTGACTTTGAGTAAATCAGCCACCTTCCCTGAGCCATAAAATTCAGAGACTGCCCTCAATGGCCTCTCGGATGATGGAGACATAGCAGGTGGACAGAAGTGCTACCCAGGAAGAAGAGCTCTAGAACATTAGCTAGAACCCATGGGCAGGAGCTTTGATGTAATGAATAGGGTGGTGAATGTAAAGTCAGAAAGACCTGAGTTTTATTCCTGCTTCAGATATGTCTTTGCTGTGAGACCCAGGGCAAATCATATAAGCTCTTTATGCCTCAGTTTTCCAATCTGTAATATGAGGAAGCTTGGATTTGTGAGCATCGAAGATCCTTTTCAGCTCTAAATCTTATCCTATAACTCATATATATTTTTAGGTTATCAATAAACACTAATTTAACTGTTGCTACTCCAAGCATGACAACTTTGCCCAATGACTAACAAGTTAATACACTATCAGCTGGGTGGTGCAGTGGTTAGGGCCAGGCCTGGAATCAGAAAGATCTTTTTTTCAAATCTAGCCTCAGACACTTCCTAGCTGTGTGACCCTGGGCAAGTCACTTCACCCTGTTTGCCTCGATTTCCTCATCTATAAAATGAGCTAGAGAAGGAAAGGGAAAACCACTCCAGTATCTCTGCCAAGAAAACTCCAAACAGGGTCACAGAGAGTCAGATCTAACTGAAAATGACTCAGCAACCACAACAAAACACATGTATGTGGGTGTCCCTCCAGAAGACTGGGGAGATCTGGCAGGTGTAATTCATGGGAGGTCATGGGCAGGAATCCCAAGGATGGACCCCATCATTCATTCATTTTTTAAGTGCCCACTGTGGGCCGCAGATTGGGCTAAGCACTGGGGACTCTAGGAAAGACAAAAACAGTCCCTTTCGTCAGGGAGCTCCCAGCTCATGAGGGAGATAAGGTACAAGCAGCTGGTTATGATAGAGATAGAATAAAATGGAGATGTTGTCAGGGGAGGATGGGGCAAGGCCTCTTGCAAAGGTGGGACTTGCAGGGAGCCGGGGAAGCTGGGAGGAGGAGAAAGAGAGCTCCAGGCATGAGAGGGCCAAAGAGGATGTCCGAGTTGGGAGGTGGACGGTCCTGTTCAAGGAAGAGCCCAGAGGCTGGTGTCCCTGGATTGCAGAGGACAGGAGAGGGCTGGGAAAGCCATCAGGGGCCAGGTTTATGAAGGGTCCAGGCTTGCAGAGCCTGGGGATCCCAGGACACAGCATGGTAGAATGGTCAATCGAATACTGCATGTGAAATCAGGAAGAAGTGGGTTCAAATCCTGCCTTAGACCCTCATTAGCTGTGTAACCTCAGGCGAGTCACTTTCAGTCTTTGAGCCTCAGTTTCCTCATCTGTAAAATGGGGGAAATTGCAACATGTCCCTCACAGGGTCAAAAAACAACCAACCCAAAATCCCTACGACTTTCTCACTGACTGCCTAAGATCATAGACTTGGAGCTGGAGGATCTTACAGGCCATCCCCTCCAACCACTGCATTTTACAGAAAACTGAGGAGGCCCAAAAGAATATTATTGATATCATCATCAACAGCAACAAGCATTTATTAGGCACCTACTGTGTGCCAGCACCTGTCCTAAGTTCTGGGTATAAAAATAAGGTGAAGATGACTCATCCCTGGTCTCCCAGGAGAGGCTGATGGGATGGGTCCTTCTAAGAGAGTCCATGCTGGCATTTCTCTCTTCTCTGCCCCAGATGGTGCACAGACAGAGACAAAGTAAGGAAGAGGCCTCAGCCTCCGCCCAGAAGCTCCAGAGGGAGAATCATGCCCTGCAGGAGAACATCTCCAGCCTGCAGAGAGCTCTGAGCCGTCTAGAGAGGGAACACAAGGAGATGGAGCGGTCTGCTGTCCAGCTGGAGAAGGACAACTGTGCTCTGAAGAGAACCCTCTGTAAGGTATCGAGGAAAGCAGAGACTGAAAGGCACCTATAAGACAAGATCTAGGTGGGAGCCCAAGCAATTCCGTGGCCAGGCTGCCGAGGAGCACAGGATGGAGCCACGGCAGGGTGGCCATCCAGTGCCAGTGTGGCCGTCGAGGGCCCGCGGCACTCCAGTAGCTTTTACTTACGGGACTGAAGTTTACAGCCTCCTCAGGAAGAAGGCATTGTCTGCATTTTACAAATGAGAAAACTGAGGCTCAGAGAAGCCAGATTTTCTGGCTCCTGATATATCCTTTCTCTTTAGAGAGAAGGGTGTCATAGTGTGGAATTGTAGAAAAAGCAGATGGCTTGGAGTCAGGAAGACCCAAGTTCCAATTCTGCCTGATCCCTCCAGCTGTGTGGTCCTGGGCAAACCATTTGACCTCAGTTTCCTCAGCCCTCGAGTGGACATAATACCTGTGGCACCTACCTCACAGGGTTGTTGTGAGGCTCATGCAAGACACTATCTGTCAAATGTGCTATAAAATCTATCTTTGCAATTCGGCATTCTGTGAAGACGTCTTACTTCAGCACCTTCCCAAGAGTGAGGATTCTGAAGGAGGCAAGGCAGGTGTTCAGATATTTGGGTAGGATCTGGGATTTCAACAGCTCTGTGTGTTGGGGCAGCCACAAAAGTTCATCTGATCTTGGGCAGCAGTGAGAAGGATCATGGGGTCATCACCTTCTAACCAGAAGAGACCTCCTTGAACCCTCTCACCATACAGAAGAGGCAGCTAAGACCCAGAGAGGAGTTTAGTTACACAGGTGGCAATGTTACAGGTGGGATTCTCACCTCCAGGACCAAGGACAGATAAGTCCCTCTGCCCTGGTCAGATGCCAGCCGGAGTATTGTGTCCATTTCTGGGCAGCAGAGTTTTAAATGACTCCAGTAAGCTGGGGAGTGTCTAGAGAAAGGCTTAGTGAAGTTTAGTGAAGGACCTTGAGCCCAGGGCATAGGAAGGAACTGGGAACAGCATTTAGCCTGGAGAAGACTAGGAGGGAACCAAGTAGCTTTAAGTATTTAAAGGGCTATCTGTCATGTGGGGAAAAGAAAAGGAAAAAAAGATTAACTATATATTCTGTTGGGTGCCAGAGGGCAAAACCAGGAGTAGTGCATCTCAAAGAGGCAACTTTAGGCTAAATTCAGGGAAAACTAGCAGAATAGGCACCCTCTCACTGGCAGAGGCCGAATGACCCTCATCAGGGTGGATTCCTTCGGTGTCTGGTTGGACTCCATGCCTGCCCAAGTCCCTTCCAGTTATGAAATTCTGTGATTTTGTGGCACTGAATCAAGGAATTTAGCCTGGAAGAAAGAAGAGAGAGAGAGAGAATGCAAAAGTTTGTTTTCAAGTGTTCCAAGAACTATCAAGGGTCTAGACTTGTTTTGCTTGGCCCTGGGGGGCAAAATTAGTCACAGTGAGTAGTTTTGGTGTAAGGAAAAGCTTCCTATCAGTCTGTCAATCAAAAAACATTTGCATGCCTGTTGTGTGCCAGGTCCTACGCTCAGTGCTGGGGGTGAAATGGCTGTAGTGGTTCTGACTTCAGGGAGCTTATAGTCTACGGAGGAAGGTGATACGTACCCAAGAATTCAATGACTTTTCAGTATTCACCTCAAAGCAGTCAGTGCATACGTTATTCTTCTGTTCCCCTTTCTCTTCACTGTATCACTTCATACAAGTCTTCCCATTCTTCTCTCCATCTCATGGCATGGAAACAGCCCATTACATTCCTGTTGTCCCACAAGCTGTTTAACCATTCACCAATCAGCAGGCTCTACCACAAAAATAAAAGAACAAGAAAACTGCTGCAGTAACCACCAAGTCATACACAGGCCCTCTGGGTCGTGGCTCTCCTAGAAGCAGGATCATTAGGTCAAGGATATTCCTAGTTTAGTGATTTTTCTCAATTAATTATTTTCCTTGTTTTACAAACTTGTCAGAACAATTTGGATCAGCACTAACGCAGCATTAATGGTTTGTCTTCCCAAAGCCCCTACAACATAGACAGTGAGCTTTTTTTCATCCTCTTTGCCGATTTTCTGGGTGTGAGGTGGCACCTCAGATTTGTTTCCATCAGCATTTCCTGTATTATTGGTGACTTGGAGTAATCTTTCTTTTCAATTTTTTATTTATTTTTTATTAATTAATTAGTTTTTGTTTTCAACATTCACTTCCATAGGATTGTGAGTTCTAAATGTTCTCCACTTCCTTCCCCTCCCCCATCCCCAAGATGGCATGCCATCTGATACAGGATCTACATATCCATTCATACGGAACACATTTTCACATTAGTCATGTTGTAAAGAAGAATTAGAACCAAAGGGAGGAACCACAAGAATGAAGAAGCAAACAAAAAAGAGAGAGAGCAAATAGTCTGCTTCGCTCTGCATTCAGCCTCCAGAGTTCTTTCTGTGGATGTGGGTTGCATTTTCCATCATGAGTCTTTTGGAGTCGTCTTAGATCTTTGCATTGCTGAGAAGAGCCAAGTCTATCAAAGTTAGTCAATGTGGTTGTTACTGTGTACAGTGTTCTCTTGGTTCTGCTCACTTCACTCCACATCAGTTCATGCAAGTCTTCCCAGGTTTTTCTGAAGTCTGCCTGCTCATCATTCCTTATGGAACAATAGTATTCCATTACATTCATATACCACGACTTGTTCCGCCATTCCCCAATTGATGGGCATCCCCTCGATTTCCAATCCTTTCCCACACAAAGAGAGCTGCTATAAATATTTTTGTACATGTGGCTTCTTTTCCCATTTTTATGATCTCTCTGGGATACAGCCCTAGAGGTGGTATTGCTAGGTCAAAGGGTATGCACAGTTTCATAGCCCTTTGGGCATAGTTCCAAATTGCTTTCCAGAAGGGTTGGATCAGTTCCCAACTTGGAGCCATCTTTCATATTGCCACTGAATGAATGAGCAGATACTTACTGAGCCCCTTGGCTCTGTGCTGGGCACCATACTATGAAGGATGCAGGGAGAAATATAGCAAAGAACCATGATTCCAAGTGTTTATTATATAGTCAGAGATTAAGATTCATACCCAAATAACTACACTATCCCTCTGAGGCAAGGGTTCTTAATGCAGAGCCAAGAATTTTTTAAATTTGGATTTTTTAAAATATGTATTTAGATAACCATATTTCAATATAATTGGCTTCCTTTGTGTGCCATTGTGAGAGGTACCAATGGAATGCGGTGGGAGGCATGATCACCTCAGTTATTGACTGATCTACATGGCCTCAGATCCACCCAAATCTGAGTTCTAAGTGGTCTGAGAAGTCAACATGGACACGATCATACCATCTGAGATTTTAGCACTAGAAGGCACCTTCAAGGTCATCAAATCCAATCCCATCTTTTTATAGTTGAGGAAAACAAGGCCCAGAGAGGATGTTCATATGGAATTTTAAGATTTACAAAGCACTTTACATACATCATCTCACATGATTATACAGGGGTGGAGTTTTAGGCAGTCAGCCTGAAAAAAAAAACTAGACTGAGGCCACATTATGGAGGGTCTTAAATGTAGGGTAGGTGTGAACTTCCTCTAATAGGGGAGGGTATGTGTACCCCAGGAGATAGAAGAAACTTGTCCAGTGGAATGGGGAATATTTGATAAATAACTATCCTATCCTGTGGAAATTAATTAATCTCTCTATTGCTTCTGTACATGGGCATGGTGAACTCTGGAATTTATGTCCTTTCATACTGAATAGGAAATACAGGGAAAGTTTACTGACATCCAAGGGGTTCAAGGACTGGCAAAGGTTGGGAACTTCTTCTATGGGCACTTTGAAGTCAGACTATTTTTGAGAAAATCAGCAACAGTCTGCAGTAGGGAGATGAATCTGGTGAAGGTTAATGGCAAGGTGGATGAAGTGGGGACTCAGTTGGGTGAGTATTGCTGTAGTGCACACTGGAGATGATGAGGACTCAGCTATGGTGGTGAGATGGGGATTCCGTTGAGGCATTATTACTGTAGCACACACAAGGGATGACAATGACCCAGACTGTGGTGATCAGAAGGAGACTCAGTCTGATGTTGTCACTGTAGTCACACTGAGATCATGAGGACCCAGACTGTGGCGATGAGGAGACTCAGTCTGGTGGTTGTCTCTGTAGTGCACACCAGAGATCATGAGGACCCAGACCGTGGTGATCAGAAGGAGACTCAGTCTGGTGGTTGTCTCTGTAGTACACACCAGAGATCATGAGGACCCAGACTTTGGCGATGAGGAGACTCAGTCTGGCGGTTGTCACTGTAGTACACACTGAGATCATGAGGACCCAGACTGTGGTGATCAGAAGGAGACTCAGTCTGGTGGTTGTCTCTGTAGTGCACACCAGAGATCATGAGGACCCAGACTGTGGTGATCAGAAGGAGACTCAGTCTGGTGGTTGTCTCTGTAGTACACACTGAGATCATGAGGACCCAGACTGTGGTGATCAGAAGGAGACTCAGTCTGGTGGTTGTCTCTGTAGTACACACCAGAGATCATGAGGACCCAGACCGTGGTGATCAGAAGGAGACTCAGTCTGGTGGTTGTCTCTGTAGTACACACTGAGATCATGAGGACCCAGACTGTGGTGATCAGAAGGAGACTCAGTCTGGTGGTTGTCTCTGTAGTACACACCAGAGATCATGAGGACCCAGACCGTGGTGATCAGAAGGAGACTCAGTCTGGTGGTTGTCTCTGTAGTGCACACCAGAGATCATGAGGACCCAGACTGTGGCGATCAGAAGGAGACTCAGTCTGGTGGTTGTCTCTGTAGTACACACTGAGATCATGAGGACCCAGACTGTGGTGATCAGAAGGAGACTCAGTCTGGTGGTTGTCTCTGTAGTACACACCAGAGATCATGAGGACCCAGACCGTGGTGATCAGAAGGAGACTCAGTCTGGTGGTTGTCTCTGTAGTACACACCAGAGATCATGAGGACCCAGACTTTGGCGATGAGGAGACTCAGTCTGGCAGTTGTCACTGTAGTACACACTGAGATCATGAGGACCCAGACTGTGGTGATCAGAAGGAGACTCAGTCTGGTGGTTGTCTCTGTAGTGCACACCAGAGATCATGAGGACCCAGACTGTGGTGATCAGAAGGAGACTCAGTCTGGTGGTTGTCTCTGTAGTACACACTGAGATCATGAGGACCCAGACTGTGGCGATCAGAAGGAGACTCAGTCTGGTACTGTCACTCTAGTACACACTGAGATCATGAGGACCCAGATTGTGGTGATGAGGAGACTCAGTTGGGTGTTTGTCACTGTAGTACACACCAGAGATCATGAGGACCCAGACTGTGGCGATGAGGAGACTCAGTCTGGCAGTTGTCACTGTAGTACACACTGAGATCATGAGGACCCAGACTGTGGTGATCAGAAGGAGACTCAGTCTGATGTCGTCACTGTAGTCACACTGAGATCATGAGAACCCAGACTGTGGTGATGAGGAGACTCAGTCTGGTGGTTGTCTCTGTAGTGCACACCAGAGATCATGAGGACCCAGACTGTGGCGATGAGGAGACTCAGTCTGGTGGTTGTCTCTGTAGTACACACCAGAGATCATGAGGACCCAGACTGTGGAGATGAGGAGACTCAGTCTGGTGGTTGTCTCTGTAGTGCACACCAGAGATCATGAGGACCCAGATTGTGGTGATGAGGAGACTCAGTCTGGTGGTTGTCACTGTAGTGCACACCAGAGATCATGAGGACCCAGACTGTGGCGATGAGGAGACTCAGTCTGGTGGTTGTCTCTGTAGTGCACACCAGAGATCATAAGGACCCAGACTGTGGTGATCAGAAGGAGACTCAGTCTGATGTTGTGACTGTAGTCACACTGGAGATCATAAGGACCCAGACTGTGGCAATGAGGAAACTCAGTCTGGTGGTTGTCACTGTAGTACACACCGGAGATCATGAGGACCCACACTATGGTGGCAGGGTAGAACAAGGTCCTCAAGATGACTGAGGAAGTGATCATGGCCCCACACAAAAAACATCAGGCAGCCCAGGGAATGATAGGAGCAGATGTGTCCAAAATGAATGGAACCATCTAGAAGGACAGGGGCTCAACCTGGCCAACTTTCACCCTGAAAAGAATCTCCTGTGTTTCTTGTTGATTATTTTGCCAAATAAAGAAGGCAGGTCAGGTCACTGAGCACTTATCAAGCACCTACTGGGTGCCAGGCACCAGAGACACAACAAAAGGCAGAGACAGTCCCTGTTCTGTAGGATCCCACAGTCTAAGGGGGGAGACAACTAGGTACAAACAAAATGCAGCCAGTACAAGCTGGAGATAAGTAGCAGATGAAAGGCTTCCTGCAGGAGTGGGATTTTAGCTGGGACTTGGTGGACTCCAGGGAAGCTTGGAGGGGCAGGAGATGGGGGCATGAGAAGAGCCTTCAAGGAAGGAGAACCTGCAGCTCAGTTCTGGACAGGCCCACACTGCTGAGTTTCCCAACAGAAAAAAGGCTAAAATAATAATGTTTCTGCAGAGTGTTGATGCTGATAATTATGTTGCTCCACATCAATGGTCTCAAACTTCCCAACAAGCCTCTGCAGGTATGATGATCTCCATTTCACAGGTGAGGAATCTGAGGCTCAGAGAAGTGCTGGGAGGTATCAGAGAGGCTTGATGCAGGTCTTCCTGGCTCTTCCAGTAAACCACGCCTCCTTCGCTCCTTGTGGTGGCCTAAGGTTTCCTGGACCCTGCCTCAGAATCTCTCTCTTCCCACCACCTCGACACCCTCAAACGTGGTTCATCAAAGGAAGCTTGGAGGTCATCAGGTCCCACCCTTTTGTTTTACAGATGAGGAAACTGAGGCTCAGTGGGTGATGTGCCAAGGGTCACCCAATTGTAAATGGTAGAGCCAGGTCCTCTGCCTCGAAATTTGAGACTCACCTCTCTAGCATGCCAAGCTCTGGATCTGACCAAGTTCTAATCCAAGAATGGCCTTCTGTGCCAACCTAAGGTGGTCACCAGCCCCAGCAGCACGAAAGAGAGGACCTGGGTTCAGATCCTCCCCCTGACTCTTCAGACCATTTGACCTTTGGGCGAGTCACTTAAACTCCTTAAACCTCAGTTCCCATCTGGGTAAAATGAAGTGACTGGTATAGATGGTTTCTGGGGCCCCTTTGAGTTTTACATCTATGATTCTAGCAAAAAGAAATCACTCCCTCTCTCCGAGACCCAGCGCTCTCTTCTGTAAAATGTGGGGCCTGGGCTAGCTCCAGCTCCGGATCTGGGATCCTGGGATCTTGTCTGTCAGTCCACAGCCCTGTGCCTACGAGGACCCATGTGCTAGGGCCATGAGCATTCCGGGAGGGGCTGCTTAGGCCCCAAGCTGAGAGACTGCTCCAGGCTGCTCCTGTCCCACCTGGGTTAGGGATCAAAGCAGGGGTGCTCAGGGATTGGTCTAATTAGCTCCAGGGGAGGAGGAAGTCAAATCCAAGCCAGGTGGCCCAGCTGGCCTCCCCATGAACATGAGCCAGCTTCACTTGACCTTGACCCCTCCCTGCCAGGAAGGGTGTGTGTGTGTGTGTGTGTGTGTGTGCATGTATGAGACAGAGAGAGGACAGAAAAGGAGGAGAGAGACAAAGAGAGGGAGACAGAGAGACAGATACAGTGCATGCCATCAACCTCCCTTGCACCCCATTCTCTTCCCTTCTCCTTTTTTAGCCTTCTACCCTCCCAGTCAGGAAGAGAAAGGAACGTGTCCTAGTCATTTCACACCATCCCCACTGAACCCCTCCAATTTTGAATCCCTGTAATTCATTGACTGGAACATGCCCACGGCATGTGGCATGGTGGCCAGGCAGGGCCATCAGGTCTGACTCAGCACCAGGAGGCTGGGACTGAATGTACTCCCAGCTCCCGTCTTTCCTCCAGTATGCCCATGCCAAACCAGG
Source organism: Trichosurus vulpecula (assembly GCF_011100635.1). Taxonomy (NCBI): domain Eukaryota; kingdom Metazoa; phylum Chordata; class Mammalia; order Diprotodontia; family Phalangeridae; genus Trichosurus; species Trichosurus vulpecula. Next base: position 430,814,673 of record NC_050576.1, read on the forward strand.
CCTGGTGTCCAGCAATCTCAAGCCAGGGCAGACGAGAGCAGGGAGTCTCTAAAGCCAAGTGCTCCACAAAAGCAAGGTCCCATGAATCTGGGGGGAATGGGCTGAAGCAGAAGATCTCCCCAGTTCTCTGGGGCTAAAGAGCCTGATAACAAGATTTCACATCTCCAAGGTTCTCACTACAAAGAAACGTTAAGCCTGGTGCCGACCAGAGGGCATCAAAATCCTGGCAGATCATGCCACAAACAAACGCCAAGAACATACAGTCCAGAGGGACACAAGGAGCTGGTTGAAGGTGGAACTGGGAAGCAGGGGGAAATGGTCTTCCCACCTCCCCATTCCATGCTGGAGACTTCCCCTTGTCTGGATCCTCTCCAAGCTGACAGTTTGTGCTGTCTCTCCCCCCCCACCCCAACCAAACTGCTCAGAGAAGGAGCTGACCTTGGCCACCTTGTCTCCTGGAGAATTTAAAGGGTGTCTTCTTCCTTCTTCCTTGGAAATGCATACATTAAGCTTACTCTTATTGGGACCAGTCTGCATCTATAATGTGCTTGCTCTGTGTCAGGCACTGTGCTAAGCTCTAGAAACAAAGAAAGGCAAACTCCCAAACTTCTTCCCTCATATTAGGGGACTTCGGCACGGGTTGATTCTCCCTCCCATTTCCTCAACCTGCTCATTTCCCATGACCTACTCCTCTACCCGACCCCCACCATGGCCCCAGCCTTGATCTTCCCACCATGCACAAGGCTTCCATCCCCAGGTCCATGTGCTCTGGGGATCTCCTGTCTTCTTGACATCATATCAATTCATCCTTTGCCCTTCAGCCCCAAACCCTGTTTTTCATCCTCACTGTGACCTGTAACCCCTCCACCCTTTGGTTCATCAGCCCTGCACCTACTCTCTTCCTATCTTGACCCCTTAGTGGGCATCGCTACACTGTCTTCTCCAGTCACTTGTCCCCTATCATACAGGTGACCCAGCCTTGGATCACTCCCACCATCTGCTGCCTTTGTTCCTCCAGTCACATGCTGCTGGGCCTGGGGGCCCTCATGCTTACTTGCTAATTGGTGGCAGTGGGTCAGCCCCTCTGGGGGTGGTGGGGGCAAGGTTGAGGGGACCTTCTCCATGGGGTTGCTCCAGGAAGAACCTGCATTGTAGCTCAAAGGGCTGGGAGCCCTCTTGGTCAGGCTCCCATTCCAAAAGGACTCTCCCCCATTGTATTATTCCTCCACCATCACATTCATCTGGAGCCGTTTCCCAAGCAAAATCATCTCGATGCTGCCAAGAGTGTTCCCTCCAAGGGCCGATCATGAACCTGACTCCAGAGGAGAACCCCGGAAGGGAGGCAGGCAGATTTTCATCGTCCCTACTCTAGCAGGAGGCCAAGCGGCTGCAAAGCAGGCAAGAAGCAGCCAAGGCCTTGAAGGAGAAGCAGTGAGAAAAAGGGCCACATCCAAATGTTTGTCCAACAAAGGCCCCGCCAAAAAGTCTCCCCAAATCAGGCTCCTTGTACCCCAGCCAGTCAGGATGAACCCGTGGACTTGTAAAGTGCTTTTCAAGTCCAAAATGACTGCTGAAGTGCACCTGCCTGTGTGACCTTGGGTAGGGAGGGCATTTTCACTATGTAATACAGCAGAAGGAACTGGAGCTGGAGGACCTGGGTTCAAATCCTACTATGATGCTCACTAAAGCAAGTGTCTTAACTCCCCTGTGCCTCACCTTCCTCAACTGTAAACTCACAGGATTGGAACTGATGGCCCCTGAGGTCCTTCCAGCTCTAGATCTGAGTCTCGCCACTACCCCCTTCCTTCCTCCTGTCCTCCTTTCAAAATATGCCCATGTCTGATTGGGAGAAGTTGGTGATACCATCAGTCAGTCAACCAGTGAACCAGTCAACATACAATGAAGTACCTACTATGTGACAAGAACCCTATTTAGAGCAGAGGGAGAGGTTCAGGACCCCCTTCCCATAGTCACTGCAAGACAGACGGACAGACCTGGGCTTCCTGTTAGTAATTCCTAATCACATCAATGCGGAGGTAAGGATCCCTAAACCAGCCAGTCTTTGCCATCTGGGCTTCCATCAGGAAAAGGGCTGGCAGACTGCAATCACCTTCTCCCACACCTAGCACATGTTTGGCCATGGGCTGATCAGGGGTGCCTCTTCAGAGACCCGAGGGAGCTTCCAGGAGCATTCTTGTTGAGGGCTGAAATTCCAGGGCCTCATGAATCTCAAACCCCACCGAAGTGGTTGGTCCCCAGGATGGCTCCCTGCCTCTGCCACCACTGCTTGTCCCCCCCCATTCAAAGCAGGGTCTCAGAGGCTCTTTTTGGATGAGGAAGGAGAGTATTCTAGACATGGGGTGCAGCCTATGCAAGGGTGTGAAGGAATGTGTAATCAGCATAGAATAATGGATTGGAGGATGACAGGAGTTTGTATTTTATCCTAAGGGCATTAGAAGGCAGATACCCCACCCCACCCCCTCTTCCCAGGTGAAGGGGCTTGGAACCAGGAAGGCCTGGGTTCTAATCCCACCTTGGACCTTGAATGGCTTTGTATAAATAAAACCCTTGACCTGTCTGAGCCCAGCTTCCCCTTGGTAAAAATGGAGGTGCTATTAGTGGCTGCGCCTACCTCAGAGGGTTGGAATAATATGAGCAAAGGTCTTTACAGACTTTAAGACTTTTGTTACTACCCCCCAGCCAAAGAGCCCCAATTCTTCCCCCACTCCTCCTCCAATCCCAGCTGTTTCTCTCCCCATTGTTTTTGGACAGAGATTTCTCTTACCCATTTTCCCAAAGCTAGATACCTCCTCCTCCCCTGTGACAGTGCCAGTCCACTCAGTGGGCACCCCTGTGTAACAAGGGCATCTCGATGCCCCCGAGGCCTAGGCTGCTGTACCAAATGCTCCCTCCCCAAACAGGAACCACCCAGTTTGGACACTGTGAACTCCTTCTGGACTCTTCCCACACTCTCCCTCATTTCCCGCATCCAATCAATTGTTCTGTCCTGTTAATTCACCATCCACCATTTCTCCCAACCTTCTCTTCTCACTCCTCCTCAGCCACCCCACCCATTCTAGCCCTCCACACCTCCTGAGGCAACCCGGTACATAATGGAAACTAAGGCAACTGACCTAGGACAGGGTCAAGTCAGAAGCAAATGGCAGAGCCAGCATTTCGCCAGGCCAGAGTGGCAGGCTGGAACCCGAGGGCCCTTTGTGCCTTTGAATCCCATGCTCTCACTCTTCACATGAGGTGACTGGGGCCTGGGCAAGTGAACTGATTGGCCCAGGGTCACCCCGGGACAGCCTGTGTGAATCCTCTTCCCAGTCCATCCGGCCCCTAAGGTCCCCACCTCCAGGGAAGCCAACTTTTCTGAGTGCAACCCTGAACCTCGGAGTGGTTTTCTGTTGGGGGCCCAGGGAGCAGGGCGGAAAGTCTAAGAGCGTCCTGACAAGCAGAACCGGCTTTGTCTCCCAGTGCCCTTTTCTCCCTCCCCACCCCCAGGCTCACTCCCTACTTGAGGGCTGGGGGTGGGGTGGGGGCCAGCTAATGCGTTCCAGAAGATCAGCTGTGAATGCCCGTATCAAACTCATAAAAACCCCTTTATTAGTGTCTCAGGGGGGAAATCCGGATGTGGCCGTTTATTTCTTTTGGATTTCACTTTTTTCTCTTCTCTTAACATTTCCTTCCAGGAGTTTAATGTGGGATTTTAAAGATACAGACCTTCCTTTCCCTTCCCCCTTGCCTTCTCTTTGGAGGTAGGGAAATCTTGTTTTTTTGGCACAGAAAAAAGAATTTAAATCCATACATGATACATACTTTTATATGGTGGGTAGGTGTGTGCATGTGTGTGCGAACTCGAGCCTGTGCCCGTGTGAGGAAAGAATGTATATCAAGCTGATTCAACCATGTCCTCCATCAAGCTGAGCAAATCTTGAGTGTCCCCCACATCCTGAAACATTCGTTTTCACTCCAGCCTTGGAAGGAAGGCGAGCTCCATCAAAGACCAAGTTTCAGATTCAGGAAGACAAAGCCCCAGGGGACGAGTGGTAGTTTGTGGGTTCAGAGAAGGTACAGAAGAGCTGGGTTCTCTCTCCCAACCCCAAACTAGCCCCCAGCTCACTCGGGGCTGTTCTCCACCATCAGACCCAATCACAAGTCGGTGGCAGAGAGTTTCCATCACTACTTTGTCTTAAGATGTTCCAAGGGCGATCTTTGCTTTTGTATGTCCCAGGAGGCAGAATCTCAGCCCTGTAGCTGAATTATTTGGGTAAACATGCTGGGATTGAGCCCTTCGGTGCCTTTGGGTGGTCTCGTCCAGGCCCCAAAGCCAGGAGAAGCAGTGTGCTGAATCAGCAAGGCTCACTCGCCAACATTCTTGCCCAGCGCTGATCCCTCTGATGGGAAGCAGAGGCATGCTCCAAATTTTACAAGCTAACTGACAATGCCTGTAAGCCTGCAGTGGCAGGCTGGATGATCCAGTTATGTTTGCACAGGCCAAGAAGGAGAAACTGAGGAAGGAAGGGGGCACCATCAGATTCAGTGTGGAGAAGGAGCCCAGTCCTTGAGCCTCCTCCACCAAGAAGTGGACTAGTCACTAAGACAAAACCAGCAACTCCAGCTCAGCCCCATCACATAGATACATATTAATTCAATTCAATTAAACATGGTTATTAAGCACCTGCTGTGGGTCAGACACATTGCTTGACACCAGCAAGACAAAATTAAAAGGGGCACTGCCTGTCCTCAAGGGGCTTTTTTCCACAGTTATTTTTAGGGAAGTGAGATCCTTCTAACTCTGCAACTCTATCCTTCTGTGGTTCTGTGAAAATGCAAAGCAACTCAAAGTGGGGACCAGACTGCCGTTGGTAGCGAGGGGCAGGCCCTCGAAGAGACCGAAGAAAGTAACTTCAAAGAGCCAAAGTCTTAGTAAGACCCCCGGAGAGCCAGGTCCCTTAAGTCTTCTAAACCCCGTTTCTGGGCTCTTCCCGCTCCGATCCATACCCCAGCCAGCTTCCAAATCATCTTCCTAAAGTGAAATGGCCCCCATGGCACTTCACAGGGCACCTTCCTGCCCCCAGAATAAAGCCCAACCTGCCCACCTGGCATTTCAGCTTTTACCCCAATCTAGATCCAGTCTGCCCTCTCTCCTGCACTCTGCAGTCCAGCCACACTGTCCTACCCTCTACTCTCCAAACTCCAAAAGTCAAGAGTGGGACTAGAAAGGCAGGCTGGTTGTGGAAGGCCTAGAAGGCCAGACTTAGAAGGTTTGGTTTTGTCCTTCAAGCAATAGGGAGGCACAGCAGACTTGGAGCAGGGGAATGACCTAGTCAGAACTGGCTCTGAAAGGTTTCTTGGCAACTGTATTGTCTCCATCCTCACTCCCAACCTCTTGGAATCCCTCATTCCAGTCAGGTTCACTTACCTCAGGCCCTGCCTCCTCCAGGAAGCCTTTCTTGATTCCTCCCAGGTGTTGTTGGGCATCTAGGTGGCTAAGGGGCTAGGTGTGGAGCCAGGAAGACCTGAGTTCAAATCCTGACTCAAATATTTATTAGCTGTGTGACCCTGCCAGTCACTGAACCTCTCCCAGCCTTAGTTTCTTCCTCTGTAATATGAGAGTAATAGTAACAAGGGTTGTGAGGATCAAATGAAATTAATTTATTTACATACATACATACACACACGCACGTGCACACACACACATATACACAATAATTTACAAATCATAAAGGATTATATAAATGTTAACTATGGTTTTCAAAGCTTCCCAACTCCCACAAAAATATTTTGTACATATTTTATATTCACTTACCTGTGTTGCGTCCGTATCCCCAGAGCCAAACATAGTGCCCGGAACACAGCAGTACTCAATAAAGGCTTGCCAAAGTCATCGAATTGACTAGAATGCGAAAGAAGGAAAGGGGAAATGAAGGCCACGGAGAGCTGTTAGGAGCTGATTACACAGCCCAGGGAGAGGGGTGAGGGCCTGGACGCAAAGGGTAGCCATGGGAGGAGAGAAGCTCTGGAGGCAGAAATAGCTGGCAAAAGATGGGGTGGGGGTGGTGATGCAGAGGGAAGATTCGAGGATGACGCCAAGGCTGAGACTCAGTGACTGGGAAGGTCATGGAGCCCTAGGGAAACAGGGCAAATGTTCAGCCAGTCCTCTCTGGCCTCCCCTTTCAGTTCTGGGAAAACCGAGGCAGTGAACTGAGTCACTTGCCCAAGGCCAGCAGCAAGCCTGTGGCAGAATGAGCCTTAGGATTTATGGGCCTCATGTTCCACATCCTTAACCAGAGGGAAGCTGGGCAATCCCAATCAAAACAAGTTTAGAACAAGCCACTGGAGCACTTGAACCAGACTCCAACATTAACCAAAGCACTGGACCATAGAAACCCAAATCCCCAGTTGAGTATTTAAATGGATGATTTGGTTAGCAATTAAATGTTGAAAGAAAAAGAAAAGAAAGAGCAAAAGGAGGAAGATAGAGAGAGAAAGGAAGGAAAGAAGGAAGGGAGAGAGGGAACAAAAGAAAGGAAGGAAAGAATAAAGAGAAAGAAGCAAAGAGGGAATAGAGGGAGGAAAGAAAGAAAGAAAGAAAGAAAGAAAGAAAAATAAAAAAGGAAGAAAGAGAAGGAAGGGAGGAAGAGAAGGAAGAAGGGAGAGAGGAAAGAAAGAAAGAAACAAAAAAAAGAAAGAAAGAAAAAAGGAAGGAAGGAAGTAAAGGAGAGAGGGAAGGAGGAAGGAAAGAAGGAAGGAAGTAAGAAAAGAAGGAAGAAAGGAAGGAAGGGAGGAGGAAGGAGGGAGGGAGGAAGAGAGGAAAAGAGGAAGGAAGAAAGGGAAAGAAAGAAGGGAAGGAAGGAGTAGGAAAAGAAAGAAAGAAGGAAGGAAAGAGAGGAGGGAGGAAGGGAGAGAGGGATGAATGAAAAGAAGGAAAGAGGGGAGGGAGGAAGGAAGGAAAAGAAAGAAAGAAGGAAAAAAGAAGAAGAAAGAAAGGAAGGAAGGAAGGCAGGAAGGAAGGAAGAAAGAAAAAGAAAGGAAGGAAGAAAGGTAGAAAGGAAGGAAGGGAGCCTATGAACAGTTCGAACCTCCAGAATTCATTTATTCTAAAGAAAAGGGAGTGGCAGAGCAGGTGAATGGGGTGAAGGCCCCTGGAAAGGCGGGGTTCTCTTCCAGAGAAAGACCTAGAGGATATGTCCTTTATTTTGACCCAAGGTCTGGATCTCTGACTGTGAACTTGAACATGCTGAGAAGCTAAAGGAACTGTCCTGCCGGCACCAAGAGGCCCTGGCTCAAGAGACTGAGCTCCAGGCACAGGAGCTTCTTCCGTCTCATCGCATCTCCTACAAAGTGATAGTGAAGGGACTGGAGGATCAGGTACATTGGGAAGGAAGGTCCCATGGGATGAAGAGCATGAATGTGAATGGCCAAGTTGGTTGGGGGAGGGGGCAAGTGACACCTTCATCACTCACTCCTCTCTGAACCTGGAGAGTTCCATTCAACTCAATTGAACAAGCATTTATTAAGCTACATCTAAGCTTTCAGAGGCCTCTGTGCGGGGTGCTCCGCTAAGGATTCAAAGACAAAAATGAGATAGTCCCTGCCCTCGAGGAGCTTACCTTCTATTGAAGGAGGGAAAATGCACAGAGCTAAAGAAATAAAAAGTAATGAGGGGAGCACTAAACACCGAGGCCTTAGATCTTGGTTGGAAGGGATTTTAAGGATGATCAAGGCTAACCTTAGCCTAAGCAGGAATCCCTTCTGCAGCCTGTGTTTTACAGCCTCTCATGAAGGGGAGCTTGCCCACTCATGACGCAGCTTCAGCCACTTAGAGGCAGGCCTGATGGTTGGGAGTTTTTTCTTCCATGGAACTGAAATTTTTCTACCTTTGTCTCACTTGGTACAGTAGATGGAGTTGCTAGATTTGGATTCAGTGACTCTGGGTTCAAATCCTGGCTCAGAGTCAGAGAAGTCACTTCAGCTTGGGGCCTCAGTTTCCTTCTCTAAAAACTGAAGAGATTGGATGAGTTGACCTCTGAGGTTCTTTTCAGCTCTAGGGGATCCTCTACCCACTACTCCTAGGTCTGAACATTCCCTCAACTATTCTGGGGGCTCCTGAATCCCTCCTCCCCAAATCTTCTGGTCTTTAAGCTCTAGATCTCTAATTTCTTCTCATGGTGTTGATGTGATGTGATTTCCAGAAAGACTGTCCCAACCACCACCCCCTGCCACACACACACACACACACACACACACACACACACACACACGCCATTTCCTTTGGTGACTATCTTAGACAAGTTCCAATTAATCAGCAACTCTCATTAACATCCACTCTGGCCATTCTCATTCTTGTAGGTGCATACCCTGGCTGTAGTTGGTATCATCTCCATTTTACAGGTGAGGAAACTGAAGCAAATAGATGTTAAGTGACCAGATCAGGGTCACAAAGCTAAGAAAGTGTCTGAGGCTAAATTTGAATTCGGATCTTCCTGACTCCAGGTTCAGCTCTCCAACCGCTTAGCTACTTTAAACTACAAAAGGAAAGGAGTGACAAATCAGTGGGGAGAATTAAAAAAGGTGATGGGAGAATGGAGAATTCCTCGAAAACACTGGAGCCTGCCTAGGTCAGTAGGCTGATGAAAGAAAATCGCTGTTAGTAACGGTAACAAGTCATACCCACACAACTCCTAAAGGACCTCAAAGCCTTGTCCAAAAGTCACATAGATAAGGCATGTCAGGATTGTTGCTGCTGTAGAGCCAGCAAAGTGCCTTGCCCAAAGCTGGAGCTTAACAAGTGTTTGCTGAAGGGTCCTGAGGGGATGTCGTTTTCTCTCTTCCCCAGGTGAATGAACTGAAGGCACAGCTGAGCCAAGAGATGAAGAGGAGACAGGCCTACCTGGACCAGGTGCTACAAAAAGGGAAATGCTCCCCAAGTGCCCCAGGCTGGTCAGTCTGCCTTGTGGGTCCTGTTTCTTCATGAGGTGCCAAAAAGCATTCTACAACAAGCAGGGATCCAAGGGCTACAGACATCCGGGGCTCAATGAAGTGAGATTTGTAGATGAAGTCAATGAGTGGGTACAACATCACACAAAGGAACCTCTTCCCAAAGAGCAGAGATGAAGAGACTGGGGTCACCACTGACGGCCCAATTCAAGAATTTAACATCAACGAGCCTCTCCAGAGTTACAGTAACCAAGGGACTCATCACCAAAGGCCTCTTCTCAGCAACTTCAGACAAGTACTCAGTCTCCTGAGTTTTATCATTTCTCTGCATTTGAGATTACTGTCTCTTCTGAGGTTGTTCCATTACCTTCTCTTCTGTTGGAACAAGAAACAAGACTCTTCCTTTAATCAAATTACCATCTGCTGTTAATAGCATTGGCACCTCCAGCCTCATCCTGCTTCAAGGAGTCCACCTGGTGGACTGGAAAAAATTCTGGCTTTTTCCTTCACATCTACCAATCCTGCCTTTGCAACTTGGGGCTTCCCTGGGTCTCAGTCTTCTCATATGTAAAAATGGAGGGGGGTGGGGGTGGACCAGATAGCTTCTAAAACTCCTTCTATCTCTCAATCCAATGAACCTTTCACAAACACAGGAAAATGATGGAAGCTGGTTCTACTAAAAGTTATTTTTAAAATGCCCCATCCCCCATGAGGTCCTTGCAGAGGAGGGGCCCTTGCCCATTCCTGTACCTGAAAACTGGTGGGATCTTTGGCTCTATCTCTGACCCACAGGCCTGTCATGGTGGCAAGTGGCCAGCATTGTCTCAAAGCCATGTCCTCTTCTGACTCCCTAGTTGTACTCTCTCTAAAGTGTAAAATTGTAAGACACTCCAGATCCACCCACTCCTCTCAGCCTAGAGTCGCCAAGAAAATCCCCGCAGAATCAGACTGTGGTCTCCTTAGCAACAGTGGCAACCATCTTGGGGTCATGGGGAGCTTCACCTGTTAGCATCAATTCACATTTTTTCCCATTCACTTTGGCCAAAGTGTTTTTATTCCTTCCCTGTTTTCTTTGGGGCCAACAAGTGTTGCCCCTGCAGCAACCCAGGTTACTTTATCTCAGTGACATTGGGAAGTGAGGGAAATGTTCTTGAAAAAGCCCCATCTGTGAATGTGTTGGGTGGGTTTACATCTTGAATGGATTTAAGGTTCATTAAAAAGTTTGGTAATTCAAACCAAATTCTGGCCTCTTGTCAATTCCCAGTGTCCATGGTGCAATCACTCTAGCATGAAGACAAGGAGACTCCAGGAAGGAAAGAAGCTCACACCTCCAGACATCCTCCTCCAACAATGTTTTTTTTTCTTCTTTGTGGATCCAAAGAAAAGCCTTCTCTGGGTCTGAACTTTACTCAAACACTGGACAGCGAGAGCCTCAAGACCCAGTTCAAAGGGTAAATACCCTCCCTCTCACCCTTTTGGCCAAGATTAACTCAGGTATTCTCTCCCAAATTTTTTCTCCCTTCAATGACAGGAATAAAGGGGCCCCTAGGCAGAGGTAAGGGAGAGAGTAAGTACAGAAGGAAAGGAGGGAATGGATACAGATAATTGGGATGAAAAGGAAAAAAACCAACGGGTGCCAAGGGGCCGTTTTCGTATGGACAAAGACATGTGGGACTCCCGAGAGATTCATGCCCAGAAAGGTACCCCAGATGAAACTCTGTGGTGTTAACAAGTGATGTGTCTCCCTCAGGTTTATCACCATTTTTATGGTCAAACATTCATGTCATTCCAGGTGTCATTGTCCCTCTGTGGGCGGTAGGATCTTTCATTACCGAAAATGACAGAAAAGTCAGAAATTGTTCATAAACTCTGCTCATCTCTGCTCTTTTGGGAGAGTTTCCTTTGGGTGACACTGCTTGCATTCATCTTATCCGAACAGGCGTCTCATTAGGTGTGGTTCCTGGCCACACTTCTCACCAGAGATCCCCCTCCTCCTCCTCCTCTTCTTCCTCCCTCCATAGTTAATAACAACGACAGCTACCATTTACATAGCACATTGTTTGCAAAGCTCTACCTCTTTTGATCCTCAAACAACCCCAAAAGTTACAGATGAGGAGTCTACAGGAGCAGAATCTCACATACACTGTCAGACAAGCCTGCTGAGTCAGCTGGTTTTGCCTGGCTGTTTTTCTCTTTTACAGGAGAGAGTTGAGTGGGAAAGGAAGATGACACAAAAACAAAAATATGGAAACATGAAAACAAAAGGCATCAATAAAGCTTTAAATTGACTGACAGTCACAGAAGAGTTTATTCAACTCACACTTTGGGAACACAACACGTTGTCTTGGTTGCTGGCATCAGACCCTCCTCAGGGACGAGTCAGACAGCCCTGGACTTCATTCCCATTTCTCAACTTGAAAAGAACAGCACAAGTTATTGTGGCTATTTTAATTTCATCTCCATGGGTTTGGAAGACACAAATAAAGGATTTTCATTTCCTCAAATCCATCCAAAGATCCTGGGACGCCTACGGCTTGTTTTGTCTTCTTCAGGCTCCCTGGGCTGATCTGGGCTACTTGGTTGTCACACACAGAAGCACCCCCAAGTGTGGCTCAGGTCCAATGATAAAGAGAAAGAAAGAAAAAAAGGAAGGAAGGAAGGAAGAAAAAGGGAGGGAGAAAGAAAGAGAGAAAAGAGAAAGAAGGAGAAAGAGAGAGAGAGAGAGACAAAAGAAAGGGTGGAAGAAGGAAAATAGGAAAAGAGAGAAAAAAGAAGTAACGAAGAAAGAAGGGAGGGAGGAAGGAAGGAAAGAAGGAAGAGAATAAAATCCTAAGGCCCTCAAGCCATCCAAAAGGAGTTGAAGATGGCCCTGGGAATGTGGGAATAATATATGGATAAACCAGGAATATGGATGGTACTACTGTGGAGAACAGGGTTCTACTTGGTGATGGGGAGAGGGGGAAGAAGAGGGGAATCACATGGGGAATCCCACCTTTCCTCTCTCAGGGACTTCTTAAAATCAGGTTACACTGAAAATCAAGGACGATTTTGATGGGAAAGGTCACAAAGGAGTGACAAAGAGGGAAGCGGGGGTTGAGGGGAGAGGGCACTAATATGAGGATGGGAAGAGAGGAGAGCAGGGATTCTACTTCTTTGTCTTCAGAAGTAGGTAGAAGACATGGGATGTTTGGATGTTTGTGGCTCAGAATCAGACCCTCAGAGCCTCCTAGGCCGTCAAGTCCCAGACTTGAACAAGAATCCTCTATACTATTTCTAACAAGGGTTAGGGACAACCTATCTGGCTTAGTGATAAGGCACCCACCAAGCTGCCCATTTCCCTTTGGGACAGCTCTCATTGTTAGGATGTATTCTCTCCCATCAAGCCTCAACTTCCACTGGCTGTTCCCAGTTCCCTCCATCCCTCTGGGGCCACACAGAAATTCGATACTTCCTCCACCCCAAGCCCTTTGACGGCCTGAAGCTCCTACATGTTCTCATCTCCAAGCTCAAAGGCCACTCCTCGTGAGACATGGCTTCAAGGCCCTTTGCCATGTCTTTCCTAAAATGTGGGGCCCAGAACCAAACCTAACAAGAACCCAACCCATGTCCTGGCCAGCTCAGGGAACAGTGGGACCATACCCCACCTAGCCCTGGATATTACATATCTCTTCCTGCAGAGGCAGCTGGGCATAGCAAGAAAGAGCCAGCCTTGGAGCCAAGAAGACTAGGAGGAAAATCTCCCCAAGGGCAAACATTGACCATATTACCTTGGGCAAGTCAGTCAAACTTGAGTTCGATCAATCAATAGACATTTATTAAGCACCTACTCTGTGCCAGGCACTGTACTAAGCACTAGGAATACAAAAAACAGTCCTTGCCTTCAAGGAACTGACAGTCTAATGGGGGAGATAACATGTAAACAAATATATACAAAGTAAGCTCTATACAGGAAAAATAGAAGATAATTAACAGAGGGAAGGCCCTGGAATGAAGAAGCATTGGGGAAATTCAGGGGTTCTTAACCTTTTTGTGTCACTGACCCTTTGGAGAACCTTCTCTGAATAGTGATTTTAAGTGCTAAAAATAAAATTACAAAGGCAACCAATCATGCTGAAAAGTGGTTATCGAAATGTTTTTCAAAAAACAAGTTCCTCACTAATGCATTGTTGGTAGAGTTATGAACTGATCCAACCCTTCTGGAGAGTAATTTGGAACTATTCACAAAGGGCTGTAAAACTGTGCCTGCCCTTTGATCCAGAAATACCACTACTAGGTCTGTATCCCAAAGAGAGCATAAAAAAGGGGAAATGACCCACATGTATAAAATATTTACAGCAGCCATTTTAGAAATTGAGGGAATGCCCATCAATTGGGGGAATGGCTGAACAAGTTGTGGTATATGAATATAATGGAATACTATTGTTCCATAAGAAATGATGAGCAGGCAGACTTCAGAAAAACCTGGAAAGACTTATATGAACTGATGCTGAGTGAATTGAGCAGAACCAGGAGAACAGTGTACACAGTAACAGCCACAGTGTGCAATGGCAAACTTTGATAGATTTAGCTCTTCTCAGTGATGCAAAGATCTAAGACAACTCCAAAAGCCTCATGATGGAAAATACCATCCACATCCAGAGGAAAAAAAACTATTGAGTCTTAATGCAAATCGAAGCAGACTGTTTGCTCTTTCATTTGCTGTTTTTTGTTTTGTTCTTTCTCATGGTTTTTCCCTTTTGTTCTGCTTCTTCTTTCACATGACTAATGTGGAAATATGTATAATATGTTCATACATGTATAGCCTATATCAGATTTACGCTGTCTTGGGGAGGACGGAGTGGAGAGAGGAAGGGAAATTTAGAACTCAAAATCTTACAAAAGCAAATGTTGAAAACTAAAAATAAATAAATAAAAATTTAAAATTAAAAAAAGTTATCACTAAAAAAAAGACAACAAGTTCCTGGCTCACCAGTTAAGAACTCCTGTGCTAGGCAGTTTTCTATGACTGCAAGTTGCAGAACAGCCTAATCTATATTGGTCATGGGAGTTTTCTTAGATCATGACCCCAAATCCACATCTTTCTTAGCTGGCATGCCACACTGTGGACTCAAGTCACTCCTGAGGTCCACAAGAGCCCTCAGATTTTTTTAAGTCAAACTACAGCCCAACCATGCATTTTCCACTTTGTACTTATGAAAGTGACTTTTTGAACCCAAGTCCATGACTTTACATTTACCTGTTAAATGCCATCTGACCATTAGAACAATGTTCTTATCTCCTGAGATCTTTTTGAATCATGACCATTACCCAATGTGTCAGTGACACCTCCGAACTCCATAACTACTATCTGCAGATTTGAAAGGTAGTGTAATGTCTACAACAGTGTCTAAGTCACCAATGAAAAAGATTAAAGAGTCTGAGACCAAGCCCAGAACAAATCCTCAGGCCTCGGGTTCAGAACCTGCGCAGATGTAAAGTAAGAGCTCTGTGAGGAAAAGTCACACCTTGGAGACTGAGTCCACTCGTTTTACAGATGGGGAGACTGAGGCCCAGAAAAATGGAGTCATAGAGTTAATAAGTGGCAGAGCTCAATTATAGCCTGGGCCTGTGACTCTACATCCAGGGACTGGCTATCCTCAATCAGCTGACATTTCTTATTCCTTCCTCCACTCATGCTCCTGCCCCTCAGCTTAAGTGACTTTCTTCTTGTTTCTTAGCATTTGCATTTCAATGACCTCTCCAACTCCTCTTTCTCTGACTTTTCCTCTTCCCAACCCACAGCTTCCTCTGCTTGACCACAGGGACACCATAGTGGTCACTAGCTGTATAGACACTGTCTGCTCTCACCTCACCAGGGCCTCCCAACTTGCCTAGCTGTCCTTGACCCTGGTCGGATGAAGTCGGGAAGGTCTTGTGCTTGGTTATTGGCACCATGTTTCATGAAGGACGTGGACAAGCTGGAGATCACCCCGAGGATGAGGCTGGATCACCCCGAGAAGGATAAAAGGCCTCAAGATCATGAGAAGTTGAAAAGAGAAGGTTTAATGGGAACATGACATCTGAAGTATTTGAAGGACTCTTTGGCCAACTCTATAATTATGTGACTCTGACACTAGGGACTAGCAACAATGGGTTGGAGTTCCAAAGAAGACAATTTGGGCTTAATGTTGGGGGGGGAAACCCAAACTTCCAAATAATTCAGGCTGTTCCAATATGAAGTCAACTCCCTTGGGAAGTAGTAAGACCCTCATCATTGAAGGCCATTAGGGAGAGCCTGGGCAGCCACTGACTCTTATTCAGAAATGGGTTGGCTGCCTGAGGTCCCTTCCAGCTTTGTGCTACTGTAAGTCAGGAGAACCAATACAGGGTGGGCTTGCAAGGACAGTCTGGGGGCAGATGGGTCTGAGCCACAGATCTGTTCTTCTCCCCACTACCAACTCCTTTATCCACCATCATTAGAACTAGACTGAGGAATGTTTGTTCTGCGCATGAGGTTCAGGGTTAACATTCTCCCCTCTAGGTCCTTTTAACTAGCGTCCTCCTGGGTCTGAAAGGGAGACCAGAGCCCCACAGTTAATTGCTGACATGGGCAAAGAAACTTGGACCATTTCCAGCTGATGTTTTAGCTTGATAATTTGCTTTTAAAATACATGAGCGTGCGCGAATGCACACACACACACATGCACGCACGCACACACACATACACACACACACACACATCAAAATATGAACCAATTATGGGGTAGATTCACAACTGCAACTCTAAAGCTCTCTCAAATCCTTTATTCCAGCAAACACAATTACCAAAGAGCCAATCCATTCCTATACCTACAGCATCTGTCCTATCCAGCCAAAATTGAACCCAGATTTCAGCATCCCAAAGAGAATGTCAGCGGGTCTGTCCAGCCCTACTAGGGAGCCCGCCAGCAAGCAATTGCTGGCTTTATTTGCTAGCAGAACTCAAGCTCTCTTGATAAAATGGCTTGCTTCTGATAAATGCAGATTTTTTTTCATCAGAGACAAAGGGGCCCTTGAGTTTAGCGTGTAACCTAAAACATCACATTGCTGAAAAGTATTTCCTGATAATATTTTTAGCACCTGAAAGAAAAAAAAAACTGTTTTTTTTTCTCCTTTGCCCTCAGGGAGTTTTTCAAAATGAAATGTAATGCCCAGTGTGTGGGCTCCCTGTTAACCCCCTGTGTTCCAGAACAGAGTAAAAAACCCACAGTGAGCTACCTGGAGGGAACAACTGGATATTTCCCACATTGATCCCAGGCCTGGTTTCTAATAATAATTCCAACAGCTGGCACTGATCTAGAAGAAGAATGTTTGCAAAGCACTTTACAATGCTGTCATTTAAGCCCCTCAATGACTCTATAATGGAGGCTGAAAGTATTCATGATTTTCTCCTACTTATGGCAGAGGAAACTGAGGCCCAAAGAGCCTTTAAGTGACTGGCCAACTGTGGCTTAGCTAGCTAAGTGTCAAAGGTCAGATTTAAAGACAGTCTTCCTGATTCCAGAGCTTTATATGTTAGGCCAAGCTGCCTCCCCACAAGCAGAAGGAAGGAGGAAAGGAAGGAAGGAAGGAGAAAGGGAGGAAGGAGAGAAGGAGGGGAGGGAGGGAGGAGAGAAGGAAGGAAACTAGAGAAGGAAAGAAAGAAAAAGAGAAAAGAAGGAAGGAAGAGAAAGAAAGAAAAGGAAAAACAATGAAAGAGAAAAGGCAATGAAAGAAAGAGAGGAAGAGAAACTATGGAAGGGAGAGAGAGGGGGGAGGGGGAGAGAGAGAGAGAGAGAGAGAGAGAGAGAGAACAAGTGACAGTTTTGAAAAGTTGGAGCTAATTTATTTTTTATTTATTTTTTTCTTTCTGTCAGAGCTGAAGGGGACCAGAAAAGATACATGGAATAGTTGCTGCTGTAATGCTGTAGAAAATATGAATACAGACTCCAGAGGGACCAGGCACAATGAGTTCTCACAGATGAAATGAAGAGTCTACCTGGCTCCTGCTCACCACAGAAAGGAATTGAAGTTGCACAGAGGTCAGGGAAAGCTGTGTGCCATGTTTGCCCTCTTCAGAAGGACAGTTTGAGCTGCAGGTCAGAACACAACACTGGCCAGATTGTGGCCTTTCCACACTTTTTCCCCCTAGATCCAGATTATTTGATTGCACCAAGGCTTCAGTGACAATAGAATGTGTGGAAGACAGAAGAGGCCTTGGAGTTCACTTCCCAGAAGAGCAAATTGAAACCCCAAACAGAGAAGACTCAGCCACGGTCACAATAAGAGGGAAGAGGGAAGACTTGGCATCTTTGACCAGGGTGAGACCCAAAGTTTCCCAGTTAGAAGCATTCACAAAGGTTTGGAGGGCACTACACAGACCAAGAAGTGTTACACTAAGTGACTGACTTTCTGGCAGTGGGGAATTCTAAGTCCCTATTGGCCATCGACTGCGCAAAGGGCCCTGCATTTGAAAATCAATTCCCAGCATTGCCTTTTGCTCACAACCTGGGAGGCATGGTGGTTGGTCTCTCCAGGGAGACTTGAATGAGCTTGAATGAAGGCGAACTGGACAGGAGGCAGACCTGGCTTTGAGTCCAGGATCCACCACTAACTTCGTCTGACTTTGGGCAAGCCTCTCTTCCTCATCTGTAAAACAAAGGGACTGGAATGGATAACCACCAAGGTCACCTCTAAATCTGTGATCCTAGTCTTTCCTTAATAACAAAGTAAAGGAGTAAACCTTGACCCCTGGTCTCCAGTCCAGCCTCACTAAGCCATCCCTGTCTACAAAAATGTCTCTCACCAGCCACCACAGATGTTCCCAGGACCTTTATTCCTGGCCTGCAGGCTCACCAAGAGCCCATCTCAAGTTTGAAAAACTGCTTCCTTCTTTCAGGGCTGAGTGAGTGAGTTCTCCTCCCAGGAGGCACCAGAGGGCCTAACAATCCTTTGCGCTAAATCTCTCTCTCTCACAGCTGTTGGATTCTCTGCACAACCTCTGCTTCTGGACAAAAATCTTGCAAGTCTCTTCTGTAGCACTAGATTCCAGCCATCGGTGTCCCCCAAGCTTAGAATCCTCAGCCTGTCCCAGCCCACATTCCCAGAGGGCTCCTTTTGAGGTCACATCCCTAGGATCTGCAGGTAGCAGGAAAAGCAGCTGACTCAGACACAGACATTCACTCATTGTAGCTGGTGACCAGCTCTCCCCACAGGGCCTAAGAAAGGGTTAAATGCACTGCCGAGATTTCAGTGTGTAATGTTGTTGTTGGGTTTTTTTTTTTTCCCCAAGAGCTTCCTGCAGCAGACCAGTGTTAAGTTGTGAGAATCTGTCCCCAACTCAGGGTCTAAAATTAGATTTTGCCTCTTTAACCTCTTCATTACCAAATGATGGGAGGCAAAATTTCCCCATCTCTCCCAAGTCTAATCCCTAGTGAAGACTCTGGAGTGATAGGACCTTTGTCTGAGAACTACTGTCACATTCCCCACCTCTGTGACCCATGGTGACAGCCTTTCTGGGGGGATCAGCATCAGCCAGGACCCTTGATGAGCACACTGGAGTCATGATCACAAAAGACCTGGTTTCCAGGCCTGGTCCTGCCGAGCCTCAATATCCTCATTTGAAAAATGAAAGAGTTAGACCCCTTCCAGCCCTAAATGCTATTTCCTTCCTTTTCTGTATTATGACTCCCACTATCAGGACCTGGCATTTAGTATGTGCCAGGCAAAGCCCTGGGAACATGCAAATGAGGCTATGAAACAACAGGTACCTACACAACCATGTGGTGCTGCAGCCTGTTATTAGCAAGACTAGAAATCCTTCAAACCAACTAGCATCCCCAGCGGCCAAAGCAACAAGGGATGTTCACTCTGAATGGCAGGTCCCGAGGGGAATGCAGCCTCCCCGTTTGAGCTAAGTTCCATTTCAGAACCATCTCCGTAGGGTTACCAGCGTCTGTCTCATACAGCTTTTATCCACCGTCAATCCTCTTGGGTTTCTTTTTCCTGAACGTAGTGACAAAGATACCTCATTCCTCATTTCCACACCTTTGCCTTGGTGGACTGTTTTACTGAACTGTGGACACACATTCAGTCTAAATGCAAAGCCCTCTAATCCCATCCAGCCGATCTGAAAAATCAAACTTTAAATGAAAGTGACAAAACTGATCCCCCCACCCCCGTGCGGTTGGGGTGGGCTTCAATGTTTGTCCCACTCCCCAAAAGCTATACTTCCAACCAGCAATTTGGTGGGCGATTCTGCAAGTACCAACTAAGGAATCAATAGCAGAGAATTAGGAAATGCCAAGCGAAGATCATTTGGCGGAGGAAAAGGTCACCTCTAATGCACCCCCCTCCTCCTCCTAACCACCTTCTCTTCATAATTCCTGTACTCTTAGGCAAAGCATGCAGCGTCCCCCGCCCTTTGAAAGCAGCACGGATGAGGTGCCAGTGTGCCTGATTCTCGGTCTAGGGACGAGAGCAGTGCCTTACAGGGCATTCAGGAGGTAGGATCCCCATCTGGCCAAGGCCTGGGTGTTAGCACGGGTGCACACACACACCCCGCCACCACCACCACACACAGCCTCCTAGCTCCTCCAAGACTGAGATGTGCAAATCTGACCCTCAAGTCTTTTACAAGTGTCTCAGAGAAAACTCGGGGAAAACTCTTATCTAGCAAATACCCAAGAGCCCAGTGAGGTACAGCTGAACTAGGTAAGCCACCTTTAACACATCCTCTGTCCTTCCCGGGGCCTGGGGCCTCTGCAGCAACTGGACCAGCCCCCTCAGTGGTGCCACCTGGCTGCAGCTACCCAAGGAAGCGGACCCCACAGGCCACCCGCTACATTTTCTGGCCAAGAGCAGCCCTGACCTGGGAAAGAAAGGAAAGCCTTCTCATCCCCCTCCTCCTCCTCCTTCTCTTTTCCTACTCCTCCTCCTCCTCCCTCCTTCTTCCCTCTCCTCCTCCCTCTCCCCCTCCTCCCCCTACTTCCTCCTTCTCCCCTCCTCCCTCTCCCCCCCCTCTCTTTCCTCATTCTCCCCTTCCTCCTCCTCTCCTTTCTCCTGCTCATCCTTCACCTTCTCCCCCTTTCTTCCCCCTCCCCCTCCCATTTCTCGTCCCCAGGCTCTTTAAGAAGCTGCCTTGGATTTACATAGCCCCACCCAGCCAGTCCTGGAGCAGGCCCTTCCAGGACCCGCCCCCTCCAGGCTCTGAGTGGCTGGCCTTGGGCTGAATATTCAAATAGTCTCCAGGAGGGGCGGGGCCTGCGCTCTGAATGAGGTCTCTCTCTTTCCCTCACCCTGGCTAGTGCTGTTTGCAGAACAGACATGAGTTTGGGATGTGAGCGGCTAAGGATCCCAGTGCAGTAGAGAGAGAGATAGAAAGGGATGGAGTGAAGAGAGGGAAGGAGACAGAGAAAGGAGGAAAGCTAGAAGGAGAAGGACACAGAAAAAGGGAGAGTGGGAAGGAGACAGAGAGAGGGAGAGCGGCCAGACCCCTGCGCTGACCTGCAGCAGCAAGTCCAGGCCAGCCTCGCTCTCCGCAAGGCCAGGGTCTCCTCTCTTGGGCAGCTGCTTCCCTTTGCCTAGACAGGCAGGCATCGGCGTCCCCAGCCCCGGGTCAGCCGGACACTGCCCCAGGGCGGGCAGGGTGGGTTCGCTGTGCTCAGAGCCGCCCCGAGGTGTAACTTTCGCCCGAAAGTGAGCGGGCTGCGGGAGCATGCGTGGCCTGGCCCGCTGGACTCTGCTGGTGGCGCTGGCCAACTGGGGCCACGCGTTCGTCCCCCTGGCCGACTTCTACCCATTCGGCTCGGAGGTGGGGGATGCGGTCACTCCGAAGCAGGATGACGGGGGCTCGGGGCTGCTCCCCATCTCTGTCCAGTTCCCGTTCTTCGGAGCGGGACACACTGGCCTCTACGTAAGTAGCCGCTTTTTTTGCTCTGGGAAAGGGGAGCGGGGGGTGGGCGGCGGGGTGCTCGAGCCGGCCCGGAGTGCTCGGAGGGGGGCACAGCCAGCTGTCATCGCCAGCCGCCTGAGGAAGCATGCCCTGGTCCTGCGTGCCCCAGCCTGCCGCCGCTGGCCGAGTTGGGCGCATTTTGGAATTTGGCAGAGAGGCCCCGAGGCCAAAGGTAGGGTGAGGACAGTCTTCCTCCGAACCGCCGGAGCCAGGCAAAGGAGGGACGCTTGCTGCCGGGGGAAGCGGGGAGCGCTAGGCTGCCACCAGTCCTCCCGGAGGTGGCTGAGTGGGTGGAATGAGGCAAAGGGCAGCTGGGGAAGAGAGTGGCACCGGGACGTGCCAGGCGCTGGGGAATGAGGGAGGAGGGGACCGGGCAGGGCAAGTGGAAAGAGGGCTGGGCTCTGGCTTTTTTAACTCCCAGGTGTGAATTTAGCCTTTGGATGGGCGAGACTGGCAAGAGAGCCCCAGGCAGAGGGGCCGGGACGTGTCTCCTCTTTCCCCCACCCCTCCCCGAGTTGACCCTGCCAGCGTAACTAGGAGGATGCTTTTGGGAGAAGGTGCAAGTCGTTTCCTTGAGCATTTACACTCACTCAGCCTACTCTTGGTAGGACTGCCGAGGCTGGAGCGGGTTCTGGGGGCAGTGTGGGAGGTGCAGAGACGCGTCCCCCAGGAGCTGAACTGGACCTCATTTTGCATAGGCCATTGACATGAAAGGTTTTCATCTGGGGGTGAAGGGGGACGCTTTGCTAAATTTCCAGGGACCGCTTAGTTCTTTCTCTTACCCACAGCTCTGATGGCCCTAAGTCCACTTGTGATGGTAAAGGAAGGGGAGAGAAACGGTTTGTAAAGCAGAAAAAGGTCTGGGGGAATGGCCGGCATTAAAAAAAAATTCCTTTAGCCCTGTTGATTTAATACAATTCAACGTATAAGGGAGACAGCACGGTAGAGCCGCGGAATTTTGGAATCTGAGGACCTGGGTTCAAATCCTGCCTCTGATGCTTACACTTCTGACCTTAGGCAAGTCACTTAAAAGTTTTCTGGGCTTCCTCCCATCATCTGTAAAATGGGAGAGGGAGTGGAGAATGACCTCTAAGATCCCTTCTACCTTGCGATCTAAGATCCTGATCATTAAGAGCCTGCTTTGCGCTAGGCCCTGGGGATCTCAAGACAGACACCAGGGGCTTCGGATGTCATGGGGAGAGTGAGATACCTGACCAGGAGAGGGCCAGTCCGGGTGCTTTGAAGGAGAAATCCTGCACCTGAGCTGGCCCTTCAGGAGCAGGAAGGACTTCAACAGATAAAAATTGGGGGAACGGAGAGGAATCCATTCCAAGCATGGAGAATGGCAGAAGCAACAGTTCAGAGGGAGGGAGTAGGGTGAAGAGGGATTGAGAATTGACTTTAGGAAGGACCTTGGAGATCATCTTATCCTCGTTTTACAGAGGGGAGATTGGAACTCAGCCGGGTAAAAGGGCTTCCCCAGGGTTACCCAAACAATAAAGAGCAGAGCTTCCTCTGACCCACAACCCAGTTCCTACCATGCTGCTAGAGACAAGAACAGGCCAGCCTGCCTCACATGCAGCATACATGAAGAGGCCAGAGAGGGAAGCAGGAGCCAGATTACGAATGGCCTTGAAAGGCAGAATCAGCACTTTATGCTTTACTGAGCAGGCAATGGAGAGAGATGAGTGGTTTCCGAGTAGGGCATGATGACCAGGGTGAGAGGCAGCATAGCTTGGAAAGGGGGTAGTTCGAAGGTAGGAAGACCCTTGGACAGCTACGGCCTTAGTCCAGGTGAGATGAGGCAGCAGAGGCTGGACTCAACCGGTTGCAGCAGGAATGGAGAAGAAGCGACAGACAGGAGCAATATTGGAGAGTGGAATCAAAGATGAGGGAGAGAGAAGTGGCAAACAGATGCCAAGGTCCCCAACATGAGTGGTTGGAAGAAGTAGGAGACAGAGTGGGGGCAGGGAGAAGAGAGACAGAAATAGAGAGGAACAGAGAGGGGGAGGAAGAAGAGAGGGAGGGAGACAGATTTGGAGAGGCATGGAGCAGGAGAATGACGGAGGGAGCGAGCGGCATGGAAGAGACTGCAGGCCGCGATTCTTACAGCGCTGAGGTGGGGGGATTGGTTTGAGTGACCCTGGTGACTGTGATCACGAGGTTCCCCAAAGTCCTTCCCCTCCTGGATTCTTGCTCAGTGTTGATCCTGAGATCAGTCCCCTTCAGCTTAGAGTTGGTGGCCGCATTGGTTCAAAGGACTGTAGAACGGAAGCTCCTCGAGGCCAGGCGTTGTTCCTCATGTTTGCCTTTTTATTCGGTGTCTGGAGAAAGGCAAGTGGTTAATAAATGTTTATTGAACTGAACTGAATTGACTGTAGTCCCACCCCCTCCTTATGTTTTATGGAATAAGGGATTACTCTCAGTCCCTCTCTCATTTCACTTATTTTGATTGTCCTTTCATTTGCAACTTCTTCCATTAGCAAGGGGTATAGCTAAGGTGGGGTGACTGGAGCTTTTGCCCGGGGCACTGACATCTGAGGGTCTGCTTCCTACCTCCACCCCTCCACACCATGGCAATTCAGAGACTGTAATCTCCCACCCATTATGGATCTTGGCCAGCCTGTGCCTTGTGCCACCACCATTGAGGTGTCCTAACCATGATGCCCCTGTTCTGGGACCCTTCTTCTGGGGTCCCCCTAATCTCCCAATCCCTCTAAAAAGATGGGTGAGACTCTCTGAGTGACAAGTCCCTGCCTCTTTTACTGTCCTCTATTTCATTACTCAGCCCTAGTTGCAACTCTGGGTGAAAGAATTCCTTATTATGGCTCTGATGAGAGTTAGTGGAGGCCTGGAAACCACCATTCCTTAGGTCATAAGGACATTGGGAGATGGTCTAGCAGCTGAGCAGGGTGAGCTAGCCAGGATACTGGGATTTTTGCTGTCCTACCCAAAAGCATGGACAGTGGAGAGGGCCAGGAAGACTTGGGATCCTCTGGCATCTAACAGCTGTATGACCTTGGGCAAGTCACTTAATAGGCCTCAGTGGCCTCATCTGTAAAATCGAGGTCTAGATTCAATAGCCTCTATGGTCCTTCCAGTTCTAGATGGAGCATCCTATGGTCCCTTCCCCACTAATAGAAATCTAGGTGGAGCCCTTAACAGACTACACTCCTGTCCCCTCCCCTTGCCCCCAACCAATGAAAGCCTGTTCTGCATATGACTCAGAGACTGGGCTAAGAAAGGCATTCTCTTTCCTCCATGATTTGGTTCATTTGGCCATTCCTTTTCCCATGTGCCTCATGAGAGAGCCCCCCCACCTAGCGTGGGCACCAGTCTTGGCAGAAAACGCCTCAGTTTGAGAAGAAGGGGACAGACGAGATTCCAGAGGGCAAGATGCCAAGTTAGAGGAGACACTGCCCAGCACTCCCCTCTAACATGGCCAAGTAGGAGATGAGCTGGACCATAATCCTGGTTAAGGTCAGGAAATGCAATGAAGCTCCACCACTTAGCAGCCCGTCCAAGCAAAAGGAGGCATCCGTATGTTTTATGTCAGGAAAATGTTTTCCACGAGAGTGCACCATCTTAACAGCCAAAACATTTTGTGCAAATATTTGCAAACATTTGTGCCAGGGGGTACTTTCCTGTTGAGAGTCATGGGTGAAAATATTATGAAAACGCTTGGCTATCCTAACAGTGCAACCAAAAATACCTGCGGCTGCCAAAACAACCGGAGCAAAGGCTTCTAAAGTGGAAATATCTGCTGGCCAAACACGTGGTTTCAGCCGAAACTGACATTCTGGGGATTAACACAACACATCCCAGGAAGAGTTTTTTCCTGAAACCAAGTTTTTATTTGAAAAATCCTTCGTGCCAATGTAGACAGCCTCATAGTCTCTCTGCCTCCTATTTGTTCAGTGGGAAAGAAAATGAAATCCTTTAAGAATGGGCGCCCCAGGATACCTTTCCTGAAATCATTAGCAGGGATTGGTGGCCAAGTCAGACTTTGCAGAAGAAAAGCAAAAAGCATGAAGGGATTGGATTGGTGTCAATGGAGAAATTGAGGTATTCATCATGACGGATGTTCCAGAGAGGGGAACAGAGCTCAGGCTGGGGCTTAGCTCATACACCACCTCCTCCAGGAAGGCTTCTCTGGTTTCCATCCCTCCTCAGCCAAGCTGGTAGTCTGCTCTCTTCCAATCTCGTAGCATTTCTTTTTTATTGTTATTATTTCTCTGATGCACATACCTTATTCTATTTATGTACATGCCATCTCCCCTTCTCCATGGGGCCAGGGACTGTGTCTTATTTGTTTTTGTATCTTCCCAGCCCTAGGACAGTGAGTTGCACATAAGGGCCACTTAATAGATTTGGAGGTGGGGGTAAATGCTGTCAAAGGTGACTGTCTGGCACACTTGGTACCATACTGAGCCTTTCTAACCACTCCCTAACTCTAGAAAATCCAGTAGCTGGGCAGGTTTGAGTTCTTTCTGAGCCCAGAATGCACAGGCTTCTCCTAGCTCTTGGCCACCTGAGATTCCCATCACACTAGTCTGATGACCCGATACAGTTAAGTAATATTTTAAATTAATTAATGAATGAAGAAAACCACTTACCAAGCACTGACTGTCTGCTAAGCACTAAGATACAAATACAAAATTAAGTTAATCCCAGCCCTGGAGGAGGAGCAATGCCTTAGACATTAAAAGCAGAGAGGGAGGGCTGCAGGGTGGATGTGCTGGAGAAACATGGACAAGGACCAGAGGGGTGGAGGGGCATGTTCTGCACCAGGAGAGGCAGAACCCCCAGGGGCAAAGTCTGGGAAGTATCCAAGAAAGGGTGCGTGCTGTGTGTGTGCATGCATGCGTGTGTAGTGAGCACATATGGGGCAGATTAGCACACACACCAAGAGGCAGTATTCAGAACGCCGGGCTTGGGGCCAGGAAGATCTTAGTTCAAGTCTTGACTATGGCACTCACCAGTTGTGCTATTCTGGGCAGTCACTTCTCCTCCCCTTTCATGCCTTAGAGCCACAGAGATACCCCAGGATCATGGTACCCCAAGTGACCACTGGTGCTAAAGGGATAGGCTTTAGCCTGAGGGGACCTTTGGAACCTGGGGGAGAGGTGGACTAAGTGGCTTCTAAGGCCCATTCCATGTGCAAATCAAGCTCCTATGACCTTAAGTGCCTCAGGCATCTTATGGGAAGTTATGAGAAGGGTTAGTAGAGTCAAGGCAGCCCAAATTTTGTGCATTTATTAAGCACCTACTCTGTACCAGGCACTGGGCTTATAAGCTCTGAAGAGGCAAAGAAAGGTAAAAACCCAACAGTGCCTGCTGTTGGGCTCACAGTCTGAATGGAGCCATGTCAGGAATTCCCCATGCCTACAAGATCACAGATCCCTCAACATTTACATACATAAATGCATGTATATGTGTGTGTGTGTGTGTGTAGACTCTTATCACCATAAACAGTATATCCCAGCATCTGGTGAGTCTGATGTATAGTTAACACTTGAAAAGTGCTTACTGATTGATGATAAACAGATAGCTGGATAGACAGAAAGAGAGATGGACCGACAGATGGATGGATGGATGGACAGATGATAAGACAGACTGATAGATGGATAGCTGGGCGGATGAAAGAGAGAGAGAGAGAGAGAGAGAGAGAGAGAGAGAGAGAGAGAGAGAGGAGGGGGGAGGGAGAGGGAGAGAGAGACAGAGAGAGAAAGAAAGCATATACTGTATATACACCCTATGGTATGGGGTTGGGGGGAGGGATTGATTTGGTGATTTGATCACTAAGAGTGAGCCCCCTCCCTCTACGAAAGCAGATCAGTCCCTTCTCTACCACATATGGTCTTAAAGGCTTTTCTGGGGAACTCAGAGGTTGAGTGATTTGCCCAGGGTCACACAAACCTTCTGTGAGCCAGGGACAGAGATAAGGTCTGGACATGGGGTTTCATTAGTATAGGGAATTCCTGAGTGAAGACGATCCCTCTACCGATTCAGGCCGGCACCTTCTCTTAGAGATTTGCCTGGGGGCATTGAGAGGTTCATTGACCTATGACATCTTCACAACCTGTGTGTGTGCCTGTGTCCATGTTGATGCTTTGCTTGCTGTATGTGTGTGTGTGTGTGTGTGTGTGTGTGTGTGTGTGTGCGTGTAGAAAACACCAAGATTGTCCTCTGTGGTATCGTCCCAGGAGTGCTGCTGGGTCAGATGCTGTGTCCTCGGGGCATGAGCTCTGGAATGTCTTACTAGGCAGGAAAGACTCCCTAATGAGCACAGTCAACTGTTGAGGCCCAGAGAGGCTGAGGGTCCTCACCAATGAAATCACAGATTTGCTGGAAGAACCGCACAAGTACACATATGCCCCCACCCTCTCCATAGACCTGGTGATGGGGTGGGCAGTGGAGGGTAGCAGGAGGTCATGGAGGGGAAAGGAAGGGCCTGGGTGATGTGGAAGCCCCAAAGCATTTGTGTCGGGGACAGGATGGGCAGTAGCTCAAGCTGCTCCTCCCCTCAGGGTGCCCTCCCACCCCAGAAGGAGTACAGGCTCCCCTCCCCCACGTGGGCCCTCCTCCTCCCTCCAAGCCAAACGTGCTCTTAGGAAGGGTCCAATGAGCTCACTCACCAGGAGGTGTCAATGACTAATAAGATGAACGTCTGCTTCTCCTGGAGAGATTGACATTTTAACTGGGGCTCCTGTGGCAGGATCTGGAATGTCAGCAAGAGGGGAGGGGAGGGAAGAAATGGGGGTGGACCCTTCCTAGATACCCAGAATGGGGCAGGAGCAAGATCAAGAGCTGTGGGGTTAGAGGACCTGGATTCCAATCCTGCCCTGCCTCTTTCTACCTATGTGCCCATGAGCAAGTCCTTTCCAGGGGCAGGATGGTGCTGGGGACAGCTTGGGACCAGGAAGGCCTGGGTCTGAATTCCCCCTAAAGCACTAGCTGCAATCTTGGTGGCCTGGGCCAAGTCAGTTCCCTGCCCTGTTTGCCTCTGTTTACTCTTCTGTAAAGAGGGGGCTGGACTCTCAGGCCCATTCTAGAGCTGAGTCCTCAGACCCATAACTCTTCTCATCTGTGACTGGAGCCCTAAAACGAACATCCTCACCAGTAGAAATGGTGTTTGTCTCTCTAGGCATATGACCCTTGGTAAATTAATAGACTAACGTTTGTATTTTAATGGAAACCCTCCCTGGTTCTGTGTCTCCGCTCCCAGCCCTGCCCTCCCACTGCCTCTGACTTCCCTTTCCAGATGGGCCTGACACTGTTCTCTTGACCACTGCCACCTCAGGGGTTCTGCCCAGCCCTGCCCCAGCCCACAGTCAAAATAGGTCTTTGGGCCTATCTGGGGGGCTGCCTCAGGATGCCACAAGATGGCAGGTGGGCCAATGGAAATGGGGATTTTTCTCTGGGGCCATTCTGCCTGTTTCCAGCAGGTGTCCTGGGGGGCCTGGGAAATGAACAGCAGGTCATAAAATGTGCTTGATTGAAACAAGATGAGGGACAAGCCCAGCGGGGAGGAAGCTGCAAAGAGGAGCTATCACATAACCACAAAGTGGCAGAGATGGAAAATGAATGAGAAGTCCCCAAGGTGAGGCTTTCCTCTCTGCCTTGGAGAAAAAGCCCTGACCTTTGGCCCTGGCAGCCAAGTGGGACCTGAGCTGGGCCATGGGTCTCGAGACTGTAGAATTCCAACTTGCTCAAGAGTCCTTCCAGATGAGCTTAGAAGGTAAAACCTCCTGCAAGGGTGCCAGGTGTTGGGGAGGAGGGGAGGGAACCAAGCTGAGCTTGTAGGTGATTATACTCGTCAGACTCACACAGATACAGCTGGTCAGGAGTCTCTAGGGTACAGAGACTGTGCTGAGAGCATGGCGACTCAGCACAGACAAGGCTCTGGGGTCTTTTGGTCCCATGAGCCAGCACAACAAAATCAATTTAACAAATGTTTGCCACGAATTGAAATAGTCAGAAAAGACCTGGGTTCAAATCCCATCTCTGACATTTACTAGTTGTGTGCCCCTGGGCAAGTGACTTACCCTCTCTGAGTCTCAGGACTTGTGCACTATGGCAGTGAGAGCTTGTGACCTGTGCTGGCAGAGGGAATTTCCAAATCGAGAGTTCTGCATAGACTCTCTGTGTCTTCTGGCCTCCTCCCTGCCCTCAAGGAGCTTACAGTCACTGGCCAAAGTCACTGATAATAATAATAACTAATAGTTAACATTTACAGAGCGCTCACCATGTGCCAGGTACTTTGCCAAGCATTTTACAATTATTATCTGATTTGATAACCCTGGGAGATAGGTGTTTTTGTTTTCTCCATTTTACAGATGAGGAAACGGAGGCAAACAGGGTTAAGTGACTTGCCCAGGATCACACAGATCGTAAGTGTCTGAGGTTGGATCTGAACTCAGGTCTTCCTGATTCCATGCCCAGTGCTAGGTGCCCTGTGCCATCTACCTGCCCCATCTTGTTCTTCATAAACAAGATGGCCCAGCACTAACCACATCACAAGCTTCATGTCTTGTGAGACTGTCCTTTTCATTCACTTTTGCCATAAACCTCATTCCCATTGTGATTCACCTCTCTGTGCCCAGGCTGCAGCGATGCTGTCTTTCTTTTAGAGTCTGCGTGGATAGAGGCATGGCATGAGAGTATGACATGATGGAGCCTTGAGCACATACAGGGACTCCAGGTTAGACCAGTCACTTACCTAGCCCAAGCCTTGTACCTTTGATGCCCTTCTGGAGGAGGCTGGGATGACCTGGGGAAGGCCTTCTCCAATGAGGATTCTAATAAAAAGCTTCTGTAGGCCTGAAAAATCATTGCTGGGAATGCGGCTCAGGACCCCTAGTTCTGGTTGTTAAATGCACCTTCAAATCAGTTCAATTCAACCAAGCAACAAGCTTTTATTAAGCACCTACTGTGTGTCAGGCACCGCACTAGGTTCTAAGGATACAAAGATAAAACTTATCTTTGCCCTTAAGAAGCTTACATTCTATAAACACACATCCTATTAAGCACCAAATCCACACAAGGCATGAGGCTAAGTTGTGAGAATGCAGAGACACAAATGAAGCAGTCTGCCCTGCCCCCCAGAAGCCTACACAGGTACAACATGTACCCAAACATTATGGCACCAGGAAACAGATGTGGGAGAACTCCATGGGGAGTCAGAGAAGACTTCACACAACAGGTGTCACCTGAGCAGTGGCTCAAAGGAAGACAAGAATTCTGAGAAGAGGGGAGAAGGCGATGCCTGACTTGGCAGAGGTGGCAGCAGTGAAGGGGAGCGGTAGGTGGGAAGAGGAGAAGTCATCAGGAACCAGATCACGAACAGCCTGAAATGCTGAGCTGAGGAGTCAGCCACTGAGAGAACATGAGCAGGGAAGTGCCATGAGCAACTTTATGAGGCAGAGAAGAGACTAGAAGCCAGGAGACCACCGAGGGCGGGGGCTGCTGGGGGTCTGGATACAGTAACTGTGGGAGCAGAAAGAAGGGTCAAAGGATTCCAGCTCTAGAGCAAAGAGTGACCTCCCAGGGCATCTAGTCCAACATGGAAAGAAAGATGGGAGATCGACAAGATTTGGTCATTGATGGGATACAGAGGTGAAACAGAGGGGGACTGGGGAGGAGAGTCAAAGATGGCTCCAAGATTGACAACCTGGGACCGGGAAGTGGCAGCCCTCAACAGAAATGGGCATAGTCCAGCTCTGCTGGGATCCTTGTAGTCTTCTGATGCGGCTTCTCCTCGGGGGTCTAGTTTGTCCTTGGCTCTCAGTGAGGATGTTTCTTTCAGTCACTGCTGGGATGCCAGTGGGAAGAGCCAATCTTCCAGACCTTTCAAAGTTCATTAGGTTTTCCTGCAGTCAAAGGCATACGGAGGCAGAGGCTCTGTCCTCATCCCCATCCCCCAAGCAGTTCCCTCTCAGGCACTCACTAGGCTGAGCCACCACTCACAGGCTTGGTTCCTCGACAGCTGCCAACTGGGCACACAGGACTGCATCTCCTCATCCGGGTCTGAGATACATCCTGTGCAGTACCTTTCCCTGCATCTCGTGACTTACAGCACTCTACTGCCCAACTTAATTAACTAGACTTAGTTTAATGATTTGACTGACTAATTCAATATACTAGAGGTGTTCACACCTAAAAAGGCATCAGGGCCACTCTCACTGTGAAACACTGGCCAAGCCCCTCTAGGCCTCAGGTGTCCGTCTGTGAAAGAAGGGGCTGACTCAATCATCTCTCAGGTCCCTTCCAGCGTCCTACAATCCTATGAATTTGAGAATAATATGTCTTTTCTAAGATGTCCAAAAAATGTTGGAAGAGGTGGTGTCACTGAAATTCAAAAAGTTCAGTTCCAAAAAAATGTTTGGACCTTTAACGAGATTGTCCAATGTCCTGAATTTGTTTAATGATAAACATCCTGTTTACCAAAGACTCCAAGGACTCCAGTCCCTTCCCCACAAGCTGTGAGCCTCCCTCCAGTTCTGTTGTACTGTGTGGATTCTACGGGACCATGCAGACTGGCCAATATTTGTCCCTCCCTCTTGTTCACTGACCAGCCCATCTTCTGTCTGGTCCTTCCTTTTCTTGGCCACATCCCTTAAAACACTTTTGCCATTAATTTTTTGTCCCTGTGTTACAGCCAGTTCACTGCCACCTGCTCAGTTTGCCCTTTGGGCAGTCTTTAAGACCTATACTATGGATACTGTGGTATTATTCTATGACCCACAGTTATATGGGGAGGAGATAACAGATATTAAAAGCCCCTTGACACCAACAACTTTTCAGGAATGCTGTGATCTTGATACCAGCTCTCTCCCCATCACCACCGCACACCAAATCTCATATTCAGATATTGGGTCTATTGACCTCTCCCAGAGTGTTGCCTTTTCCCATGAGAACACCACTGGGGGATCAGAAAAGCATGAATAAAATAATTGCATCTGCCAGGGCTCTCTCATTGCTCCTGCAGTGATGATCTCACTGCATGAGCGGAAAATCCAACCTGCAGACTGCCAGGGGACCACCCCCGCCTCTTCCAGCACCCAGTCTTTTCATGCCCCCCATAAACCCAGGCACAGGCCCCTCCTCTGGGGCTTTCCAACTGCCCCAGTGGTCACTGCCTAATGTGCTGGTTTGAAATACATGCTCTCTCCACTTCCACAAAGTCATGGGAATCAGTCATTCAAAGTCTTCTCTCCACGTTGTCACAAACACCAAGGGTCCAGTTCTCACACCACCCTGTCAGACTTCCTGGATTCACTAGGTTAAAGGGACTCATTGATGCTCTTTAAATAGCTAAGAACTTCAGAAACAGACCTGTCAGCCATGGGCAGCCGCCTGCCCCTGCCCTCCTCCTTGAACAACCGTCTCTCCCCTGACTGTGGCCCTGGCGTCTGACGTAACGCTACTTCAAACGGACAAAGAGGCTGCCATTTATCAGGACAATTCAGTGCAAGAAGTTTTGGCTAAATGACCTGCATGATGAGGCAGGAGCCAAAGACCAGAAGAAGGCGAACATTGTAGGCAGAGAGATTTAGTGATTTCAGAGGGTGGGAGCTGCCTTCCCAGAGAAGGGGCTGCTCTTTCCCTTAGGGCTTTAACAAAAGCTGCTTCAGCATTTGGTAGGTATACAGGACATTTTTGGTCAGGTATGAGTTATTCTAAATGACTCCTAGGTCCCTTTCAAAACTCTTCATTTCTGTGGTTCTGTGGATTGCAAGTCCTGAAATTCTCCTCCAAGCTCTGCTCAGGAAGAGGGCTAACATTCCTACTTAAAATGACTGAGGTCTGGTATCTTTCCCTATGACGTTAAAGATGCTTTCTTGGTGTTTGTACAGAAAGAGGCCAGGTTTTCCTACTTGTACAAGGCACTGATCACATCTCTCCTACATTCTATGGTTTTCCCTCCAATATATTTTTCTTCCCAAGATCTAAGGACCTCAATTTTTAGTTCCTAAGAGGGGGAATTTGCTCTAAGTGCTCTTCAGGAGAGCCTTAACCCTTAGGTTAAGTCTCTTATCACCAACATTTTTCTAGAAAGAAAACTTTCAGCCACCAGGAGAAATGAAGAGTTAAAGCCCATGCCCCTTAATTCTGGAGGAGAAGTCAACTTGTCATCCAGCCCCCAATTCTGGAAAAGAAGATTGCAGCCTTCAAGATTCTGAATTCAACAAACATCTATCTATCTACCCACCTACCCATCTGTTAAAAATTTAAAAATATTCCATTTTTAGGCTTACAGAAAGACCACTCCATTCCACTCCATGATTCCTCAGCATCCAGAGATGGAAAAAAGAAACTCTTTGCTTATACATATCATCACTAACATACTTGTCAATGGACTACTGACCTTTCCCTGAGAACAGTTTAGTCTTGAGGGCAGGAAAAACTCCCTGATAATTGGAGTTGTTCAATGAAATGGATGTGGGGGTGGAAGGGAGGAGAAGGACGGGAAAGGAGGGGTCTCCATCAGTAGAAATCCTCAGGCAAAGGCTGGGCAGCCATTTGCAAGGAATGTTATTAAGAGAAATTTTTTTGGCCATGGATTCAACTGGAAGACCACTGTGTTCCCTTCCACCTCTAAAATTCTGTGATTTACTTACCACCTACTGTGTACAGTTCAAGACATTGTGCTAGGCACTGAGGGAAACTGAAAAAATGAGATATGGCCATCAAACCCAGCCCGGTTTAAGGAGAAACTGCTGCTGGGGCCTGGACACAGGGGTCTCTTATTGCAGCCACAGAAGGGAAAGTCAGAGCTCCCTTTCTGCGGCAGGCTTTTGTTCTCCTAGTTTACCATGAACAGAAAAGCTCATCAGTCAGCCAACAAACATTTATTAAGTGCCTGTGATCGCCTGTGGGATCTAACCTATGCTAAGAAAAACCCTCAACAATCCTTGGAGGCAGGACTTTGAGGCCGGCTCACTGCCGGTGCACCACCCGGTGATTGCTGGGCATGGAGCACTGGGCTAGATGGCCAGAGCGAGGAGGGGAGCGGGGCTAGAGTGAAGCGTCTGATCGAGTCTCCATGCTATTCTTGTGGACAAAGAGAGATCACAGATGCACAGGTCTAGTGCTATAAGAGCCCTCAGAG
The DNA here is from genome assembly GCF_011100635.1 of Trichosurus vulpecula. Taxonomy (NCBI): domain Eukaryota; kingdom Metazoa; phylum Chordata; class Mammalia; order Diprotodontia; family Phalangeridae; genus Trichosurus; species Trichosurus vulpecula. The sequence continues at coordinate 430,848,683 of NC_050576.1, forward strand.
GCCATGGAGGCTCAGGTTTGCCAGAATACCACCCCCAGCCTGCTTCCCCGCCACACCTTTTTTGTGTTGTCTTCCCCCATGAGAATGTGAGCTCCCTCAGAGCAACTCCCTCAGACTGTCTCAGTTTCTCTTTTTGTATCCCTGTTGCTTAGTACAGTGCCCTACTCATCAGAAGGGCTTAATCAGTGTTCTCTCCCTTTATCTACTCCCTACCTGCCTACCCATCTGCCCATTCTTCTAGCCAAACTATCTGTCTGTGGGTCTGTCCACCTTTCTGTCTAGTCTATCTATACTTTCTTCTGCCTATCCATCTTTCTTTCTTATGTCCATCTATCTGTCTGTCTCTCTGTCTATCCCTATCTATTGAATCTATCTATCTATCTGATCCCATAACTAGTCATCATCTGGGCCAGGACAAAAGCTCAGGTTTTCCAGCCCTCTGTCATATGCTTGACTGCTTCCAGAAAGGTATGGGCTGGACCAGACAATTCATGGGATTGGTGCTGCCTCTGAAGATCTAGGAAGCAAAGGGTCACCTGCCCCAGTGATAGAGTGACTTATTGACACTTCAGGCTTCAGCCTATGGCTCTCCTTCCAATTTTCCTCCTGCCTGGGCCCCCTTGCCAGAGTCTGGCTAGCAGACACTAACAAGACTCCCTCCTCCAACTCATCGCAACAGGCCAGGAAGGGAAAACAGTTTCTTGGCAGTACCTTCTGACATCAGGAGGTGGGAGACTGTCTCTCTAAGGAAGGTCTGTAGGTAGAATGAGAAATCACACACACACACACACACACACACACACACACACACACACACAATGGAGCCAGTGTGCTCAGAGAGATTAGGGAGGTCAGCAGAAATTAAGCTGCCCCCAGATTCCTGTTCCTGGGAGAAAGAAAGGAGCCATGGAGTGGGAGAAGACAGGATGGGGCTGAGCCGAGCCGGGGTCAGTAGCCAAGAGCTGCAAGCCTAGGAAGGAGGGGAGGCCCAGACCAAGAGGATGAGTGAGATGTTTAGGGCTCCAGAGTTTCTCAGAAATGAGCGTCGAGATGCTTGGAGTCAGGAGAGAAGATGTGGCTTAGTGCATGGACAGCCAGAGTCACAGATCCCTCGGCCACAAGCCAGCTGGATGACCCTAGGCAAGTCAACCAACTTCTCACTGCTCCAGCCAACTCTGGAAGCCTTTACATTGCAGGCCAGCAGCTGGGGAATGAGTCCCCATCTCAATGCAATCAGACGCAGTCTGTCCCCTCCCCCCAAATGTGCAGGACACTCTGCTAGGCACTGAGGGTTCAAAGACAAAATGAAATCAGTCTCCGTTGTCTACTTGAGGGATCCAACATGAAATGAGTCAGCACAAGATCATTTGGGAAAGGAGAGACCCCCAACATCCAGCAGTATCAAAACCAGCTTCATCTAGTAATGAGTCTCCTTTCCCTCCGCACCCCACTGTGGCTGCCAGGGTCTTCCCCTCCAAAGTCAGGCGCATGTGATAGTAAGTCTTGGAGATGCCGCTGTTTGTACACAGCTCCCTGATTAGAATGGAAGCTGAGGACAGGAATTGTTGTAGCCACAACACTGAGCATAGTACCTGACACAGAGCTTAATCAGTGGTCATGGATTGATCAAATGATGCACCTGACCTAACCTCTACATGTAGTAGGTGCTTAATAAATGTTTATTAAATGGAATGAGAACAACTTAGATGACTACATTCCTTTTGTTATGGCACTTCCCATTTCCTAACGTGATTCCAGGAAGCCCCAGAATCAGACAGGACGTGGGTCGTCACCCTCTACCCGAGCTGTCCTAACCCCAAAAGTCATCATGGAAGGAGACCAATCTTCCTCTCCTACTTCTTGTCCCATTCCCACTGGCCTCTGTTTCCTGATGAGAGATGCTTGCCTCTTCCACGATCTGCTTTACTTCCCCAGGCTGTAAGGGGAAAACTGGGCCTGGAGGTTCTTGTCGGCACCGTCCAGCCATGCGACAGGTAGCGCCATAGCAGGAACAATGCGAGGGGTCTCACAGCCCACTCCTCTATCAGAGGCAGGGCTTGAACTCAGGTCTTCTTGGGTCAAGGTCATCTCTGTCCACTGCACTGTTAAAAAATAGTAAACATTAGCTCAAGGCTCACTAATGTCTTCTTGCTCCTTTTTTTAAGTATGCAAAAAAAAGAGCCCTTTCTGTGACTTTTTCCAGTTTTTTGAAATTTTCCCCTTTGAAATATCTTGAAAGCAAGTCCGTGTGTGTGTGTGTGTGTGTGTGTGTGTGTGTGTGTGTGTGTGTGTGTGTGTGTGTGTAATGCACAGCCAAGACTTCTGCACAGATCTGGTCAGTTATAGGTGTGGGACAATAGGGAAAGCCTTCATTTGGCACCTTCTGTGTACCAGGAAATGTGCCCAGATTTTGGATCCAAAGGAGCTGAGGAGCTGAGTTCAAACCTGACTTCTAATATACTACTTGGCTTCTCCAGAAACAGGTCCTAGTTCTAGATGGGGCAGAACGATCTTTGATAGAAATGGAGTCCTGCTCACTTTTAAGCAGAAAGTCCTTCCTTTTCTGTTGCTAGAGATCTGTGATCATCACCCCACCAGGTTCAGGGATACTGCTCCCTATCAGCTCCTATCACCGAAGAAGATGAGCAAGGCCAGCAGACATGATCCTTCTAGTTGCCCACCTCTGACCTTGCCTAACGTCAGCCCCTAGGTCCAATCTGCCTGCGTCTTTCCATCTCTCCACCTCTGCTTTTCTATCTCTGTGCCTATCTCTCTGCCTCGGTCACTCCTCCTGTCTCCCTCTGTCTCCCTGTGGTGGTCTGTCTCTTGTGCCCTCCCCGCATTGTCCTATCCTGCTCCAGTGTCCGATCCTGCGTCCCCACCCCTGAACTTGTCACTGAGCCAAACAATACACATTTCATCCCTTTCATCTTGCTTCATGAATCCTTTCTTTATTCCTCCGGTCATTCTCTTGGACTTTCTCTGATCTCATTCCAGTTTGTCTCCCTCTCTTCGGTGTGGCGCGGGAGTCCCCAGAATGGGAACACGTCGGTCTGCTGACCGTTGCATGGCACAAGCCGTTCCACTGACAACAGACCCTCCAATCGGTTAGATGTTAGAGATGGGCACAGAGGGGCTGAGGGAGAGGTGAGGGGGGCAAGCCTTCTCAAGAGGGAACTGAGGAAAATTTCAGCTCTGATTAGCTTCTAACGCGTCTTAAATTCAACACGGCCCCTGTGAATCTTCAAAGTCTGTCAAGCCAGAGGAGTCTTTAAAGAAGATGAGGATTTTTAGTTTGGGGGCCTGCTCTGAGCTCCAGAGACTCTTCCTTGGGGCACGGATCCTCCTGGACTGTTCCTACCCCATGCTCTTCTCATAATTGCTGCTAGTTCTGTTGACTCCTACCTACATTATTGGCAGGGCTCTGGGACTTACAGCACATGGCAGAAGGGAACCCTGGGCCTTGAATCTGCACTTCCTCTCTATACTTTACCCATCACCACTTCCCAAGCTGACCAAAGGTCCCCAAACCCCAAAGGCAGTTGTAAGGAGGAATCTTAATTACCCTGAAATCTCCCCAGGCCCTCCCTTCCCTAAAAAAGAAACAATCCAGCAGGTCATACATTTTTAAAAACCAAATTCTTCAGATACCTTGGGGAACAGGGATTTTTATTATTTTATTTTTGGCAGTGAAGAGAGGGGAATGAACAAAAGCATGTGCCCTTCTTGGTCTGATGCTTAGAAGGAGAACCAAGACTACAGAGAAGAGCCTTCGAAAGCCCCTGATGCTGTGATAAGCAAGGCTTGGCTCAGGCTTCACTGGTGAGCACCAAGGCCCCTTGACTTCTGAAAATGAGGATTCAGAGAGAAGCCCTCTGGGACTCGGCCTCCTCGTCTGTAAAATGAAGATCACAGATGAAAAAATGGGAGCCCCCTTGAGCGGCAACTAGTCCAACGCCTTCAGTTCACAGACAGAAAATGGATTCCCTACCCCATCACCAAAGCGAGATTGGAACCCAGGGCCATCTGACTCTGGACCTTCTGTTCTTCTCCCTGTACCCAGCTTTCTCTCCTCACCTGCTGAACAGCCCATCCTTGGGACAGTAGTCTTTGAAGCTCCCTCTGGGTACCCTGGGTTTTTGGCAACTTCTTTGAAATTTAATTTTGATTTCAGCAGAAGTGTTTATGCGAGAAATTCAGAAAAATGAACTGAGTCATGGCCCCATCAGCATGGCACTGGGTGCCACTCATTTCAGTATTTCTTCCTGAGGTTTTACCACTGAGATCTTATTCTCTTTATCCTATTTTTCAGTTTCAAAAAATCTTTTCATTTCATGCCCAAACATTGCATGAATCGTACTTGGTGGAAAAGAGGGGAGGTGAAGCAGGAGAAAGAAGTGTGCAGGGAGAGAAATCTAACATCCTGTGACTCGAGACTGAAGACAAGCACAAAAACACAGGTTGTCAGATTTCCACAACTAAGAATGTCCATGAAAACCATGCTGGGGAGCCCCTGGCTGTGAAGACCACCCTCGTTTTAGAACTGAAGGGGCCTTCGAGTCCGCATAATCCATCTCAGGGGAAACTGAGACTTTGCGAGGTTAAGTGACTTGACTAGAGTCTAAGCATCAGAAGCAGAATCTGAACCCAGATCTTCCTGACTGCAGGCCTCATGCTCTACCCACTGCACCATCCTGTTCCTCTAATACAGGGCGTCCCTGAAGTCTGGACACATAGGCAAAAATGCAGATTTTGGAATATTTGGAATGTTAACAGACCTTAGCCCCCTTGACTTCTTTTTTCTGGGGTATGCTAAAGGAGGAGGTGTACTCGATGAAAATCACAGATGCAACACGCTTGATTGAACACATGAAGAGTGAATGTGCTAAAATCGACGGCAATGTGGAGTTATTGCATCGAGTTCACGTGAATCTTGCAAAGAACATCAACCTTTGCATCACAAATGATGGAAATCATACTGAAGATGTTATTTGTTAATGTTCCAATTAAATAAAATGTGGTTGAAAATTTCATTCATTTCATTTCTTGAAAATATGCATTTTCGCCTATGTGTCCAGACTTTAGGAACCCCCTGTACAATGCTCTCCCTGAAAGAGGCTCTGGGCATTTTACTGGAAGTGAAGTCAGTATCACTCAACAGTAACATGGCAGCCAGAAAGCTAATGTAGATGTCATCCAAACAGGAAGCATGCTGTCCAGGACACAGGAGAAGATGATGGCGCTGCTCTCCTCTGCCTTGGTCACGCCACATCTGGGCTACTGTTTCCAGTTCTGGATGGCATGTTTCATGATGTTGACAAGCTCAAGGGTGTCCAGAAAAGCACAATCGAGATAGTGAATGGCCTACAATGGGAATCAGTGGGGAAAGAAGGGGTGCCCAGCCCGAAGAAAAGAAGGAAGACTCAAGTATCAGAAGAGTTGTCTTAAGGAAGCAGAATCGGGCTTATTCTGCTTGACCCCAGAGGGCAGAACTGTAAGCAAAGGGAAGAAGTGAGGCAGAGGCAGATTCAGACCTTTTGAAAGAAAGGACTTGTTCCCAATTAGAGCCAATTAGAGTGAGGTTGGGTGCTGCCCCACTGGGGTTCATCGAGTCAAGGCTGGATGGCGACTCATTGCAAACGCCCCAGAGAGGATCATTATCCGGGTGTGGGGGATGAGGTGACCCCACTCTGTGATTCCCTTTCCCACTCTGTGATTCTGTGAATTCCAAGTACAGGGTGATCCTGTAATTCTCAAAGAAAACCTCCAAGTCATGACCTCAGTCTCCTATGGCAGATTGGATAAGTCTACAATACAACCTGCAACAAGGCTGTGGATTCCATTTGTGACGTCTTTGGATTTGGGGTATCTGAATAATGATGGATGAGATGGTGAGAAGTGTGTTTTCAATAATCCCACAAGCCGATCAGATGTCTCGGTCTTAGGGTAAGCAGATGTGGTGAAGGATCTCATTACATGACATGCTCGAGACCTACATATGACACACTCGGCATGTTTTTGTTCAGGGTTATGGGCTTCCTCTGGGGCCTGAGCTGCCTCAGGTTTTGCAAGGAGTTCTAAAGAAAACCCTTGAGAGGCTCATTGCTCTCTCTAGTTCTCCTTTTCTCTAGCTTCAAATGGCCCATCAGAGATTCAGGTCATGTAAGATTTTGAGGAGCCAAAAGCTGACCCGGAAACTTAGAGGTTCGGAATGACGAAGTGCAGAATTTTACCTGTTCTTGTGTTTTCACGGAACAAATTCATGATGATGCTGTGGCCCTCTCTAAGAGGATGCAACCTTGGCTCCACCTAGCTTCCAATTTCCCGGGCTTAGCCTATGGGTAAGTCTACGAACAACAGCCAATAATTGACTAGCTTTTCCTCAACGTGCATAATTGGTGTATCACTCAGGGTGTTATAAAAGACATCAATATACAGACAATAGCAAGAACCTCCTCCCAAGATCTTCCCTGTGCCCCTATCACTTCAAGTTAGGAAAGGAAACTCAAGAAGGGCTGTGACAGAGGGTAAGTCAATCTTAATAAATGCTTATTGATCGGCTTCAAGATTGGGAAGGAAGAGAAGGTGGCTTAGCAGCTGGTCCAATTCTTCAGAGGTCAAAGGAAATAAAGGCTAAGAAAGACCTACCAGATTTGGCGATTGATGTCTTTAAATGAGAAATAGAGATGAAATGTTCTTAATCTCTCATCCCCAGGGCCTAGCACCTAACAGCAGTAATGAGCACTTGCTGAACTGCTGCATCACTAAATCAGGAGACCAGAAAAGACCCAATAAGCCACCAAGTCCAGCCTGACTCTGAACAAGAAGCCCCTCCCCCTCCATCCCACCCCAAGTGGGAGGGAAGCCCAACCCACTTTTCAACATCACTAAATGATGCTCTTCCTGTCTAAATTAGAATCTTCGTAGCTTCCACCCAAGGAATCAAAGTGAAGTATCTGGGGCAGAAACCAGAATGTAGGAGACTGAAGAGTAGGGCTGGTGTTGGGGAAGTGGAGGCAACTAGCTGGGTGATGATGAGAAGGAGGGATATTGTATAGGAGCTGAGAAAGTGGTTGCCTGGGTGGGGGGTTGAGGACTGTTTTTTATAATGAGAGAAAACTAAACCTACTTGTAGGCAGATGGAAAGTATCTGGTAATAATACAGGGAATGACCAATGAGCATGGTCCTTGAGAAAGGTGAATATGGAAGGAAAAGCCCCAGCAGGAGGTGCTAGTCAAGGAGGAAGGATCTACAGCCTCTCCAGGGAAAGTGAAGATGCAGACCTTGCTCTTTTCAGTAAAGTAAGAGGTGAGAAGGATAGAGGGTGCAATTGGAGATTTAGGAAGTGGCCATTTGGAACTGTACCTAGAGTTGGGTTTCAGAGCATGAACTCAGAGGCAAGTCAAACAGCATGATTTTGTGGCTTTCTTCACAAAGAAGAAAGCTTTTGTGGCTTCTTATGGTAACCCAAAAGGCAGAGAGTGATGCTTTCCATTTAGCAAGACAGGAATTCCTTCCCAGTCTTAGGTTTGGATTCAGTCAAAGGGCCACACTTGAGGACCTAGAGGGCCACATGTGGCCCCAAGGCTGCAGGTTCCCCACCCCGTCCTAATCCATCACCTTGTTTTTGCTTCTACAATGCACTGTTCTCTACCTTTGAATCCTTTTCCCCCTTGTCCTTCCTCTGTTCCCACCCACCCACCCCTCACTAATACCTAACCCTGAGCCACCTCCACTATCTGTCTTCTCTGCTTCTACTCCTGAGTCACTCAGGAATCCTAGAAGAGGTCATGAAATAATTCTGACCTGGTTCATGAAATGTTCCTCCATTAACTGGACCTTTAATGCTGCTCAGCACTCTTTCCCCCACTCCCCCATTTCTGGCTCTATCTCTGGCCCAATGCACATTTCAAACATCTCTCCCCAGCTCCCAGTTCCAACCTGATTTCCTCTCTCTCAGCAGAGAACCTGACATAAAAGGTAGATCAGAGGCATCCCGTGACCAATTTGGTAAGCCTTCCCTTAGGATTTTCTTTTAGCTTATCAATTGGGAATGAATTGGTTGGTTCGGACTACTGTGGGATGGAGCCCCTATTTGTGCTCAATTAGAAGAAACCTTCATTGCCCATTCAGCCCCTTCTTACCTTTGCCCATGCCTTCTCCCTCCCCTGGATGGGGAGCTCATCATCATGCCAGCCCCCACCAAAGGATTCCATCTTGTTCTCCCTTTAGAGAATTCAACAGCCACTTCTGAAGCCACTGCTCTATGTGCAAGATGCTAGAGCCTTTCGTACCCCACTCAACCTTACCTGTGCGCCTCGAGTATTATACTTTGCAATTATCTGTTCACTGTCATATCCCCCATTCAATTATAAGCTCCTTAAAGGAAGAAATGGTATTTTCCTTCATCTTTCTGTCTCTGGAATTTCATTCAGGGCTTTGCTCATGGCAGATGTTTAGTAAACATTTGTAGAACGGAATGGGAAGGGATAGCCCATGTCAGAGATGCTGAGGCCTAAAATGCTTCCAACAGGGTGTTTAGGGAGCAGATTTAAGGGAGATGACAGTATCCAGATTGAGGGAATTGCCTATGTCCTGTCCTTATGTTGAGAGGGATCATTGTGATGGTGAGAAAATGCCCTGTCAGAGCTGCTGTCCCCAGCAAGCTCCCAGCCTCAAATTTCCTCACTTCTCTTTGAAGAGAATTCTTCCCAAGGACTGCATTGCCATAATAAAAGATTCTTGGGGAAATGGCTCAGATCCATTTGCTGTGAGCAGAAGCAGGACCAGGCTGTCTTTGTGGCAGGATGGGCTCAGATCCAGGCTGCCAATCCCTCTCCATCCCAAGTGGGTTCGACAGGCAGCTGGTCTTCAGGTCCCATTAGAACGAGGCACGTTTGCAGCTTGGTGGGGAGGGATTTTGTCTTCAATTTCCATTAATGTGACTGGAAATTCCCTGCACGCCACAGTGAAAATTTACTCCGTAATTATATTTTGCTTGGCAATGAGCAAACCAGGCTAACCCATGGTGCTTGGGAAGGGGAGCGAAATAAAAAAAAACAAAAGCCTACAGAAGGAAATGAAGCCACTTGGGGCATGGAGGCCCTTAACACTCCTGCTCATGAACAAAAGGGTGGACATGAGATAGTCCCTCAGAGGGGCTCCTTGCCTCCTTCGTTAGTCCTGCTCCAGATACACTCCATAGAAATGTTCATGAGCCACCCACCTTCCGGGGCCATTTTGTTAGGTGACCGACTATATGAAAGATCAGAGCTGACTCATTCCAGCTAATCCACCGACTACACTTATCACTCGTGTTTATAACCTAGTGTTGCAAATGGAGCACATTAGCAGACTGCAGGCTGTGCTAAGCAAGGAAGTACATACCAACGAAGAAATGCAAAGTGAAAAAGGAAATAAGCATTTATTAAGTACCTACTGTATGCCAAGCTCTTTACAAACAGTATCTCATTTCATCCTTATAACAATCCTGGAAGGCAAGGGCTATTATTACCCCCATTTTTCCTTTGAGGTTAAGTGCCTTGCCCAGAGCCCCTCGGCTCGGAAGGGTCTGAGGCTGGATTTGAACTCAAGTCTTCCTGACTCCAAGTTCAGTGCTCACACAGCGGTGCCCCCAGATGCCTTTAGAAGATGATAAGCTTGGCGCGCGGAGAGAGAACAAAGGACAGCTAGCGTTAATATTGCTGAAATCTGAGGAGAGAAAGCGGAAGGCTCTGCGCACTTTGGGACGACCTTTGGGAAGAACATGGGTGACAGTTGGCTAGGATGGACAGGCACGTGTGGGCCGTGGGTCACAGAGCCACTGGGGCTTTTGAGTTGCCTTGGAGTCCTCCGTCATCCCGCCACTGTGATCAATGGGTGGGAGGGAGGGAAAGCAGGAAAAGGGGGAGGGCTGAGAGAAGAAACAGGTGGAGGGGACAATTGTAGGAGCGAGGCTCCAGAGCGGGCATGAGTGGTGTGACCCAAAGCCCAGCCACAATGAGAGGCGAGCAAGACGGGAAAGGATGCCGCAGTAACCACAGCACCTTCCCTTCACTGGATGGTTCGTCTCCGCTCTACGCCGATTTACCCTGAAGGGGCAGGTGAAAGCTCCCCTAGGCAGAACTGTTGCAAACCTAGTTTTTAGATCACGAAAGAGCTCAGTAGAGACCTGGGTTCAAATTGCACTTCTGGCACTAGCACGACACGTAATCTCTCAAAGCTTCTCGATCTTTATCTATTAAATGAGGATGATAATGTGTCTACCACTGACCTCGTAAAGCCGCCAAGGGACTCGGAAAAGGCTAGTGTCTGTCAGTCTGCACAGCCTTTAACGCGCTGTCAAGCGTCGGCGGAGCCCTCTCGTCCCTGTTTTTCACATGGTTTCTTTAAGGGGATGGAATCTGGCCCGTATCAAAGGGACCGTAATTTTGGAATGCGATCCTCCAAATGAGAGCTTTTCACCACAGCCCAGATTTCCCTAAACGTTTGGCAAAGCCACAGACTCGTCAGTTTTCAATGACACAAGAGCAGAGTAACAGAATGTGGAAGACCCTCAGGTGCCATGTCTCCTCACCCTGTCTGAGGAGATGCGGCTCCGCAGCGTCAGTAACAGTTGCCCAGTTTTCACTTGGGGGAGGGGGAGCTTCCGACTGCCCAAAGCCGTGCACAGGGAGGCTGATCCCTTTTCCCCGTGACAGCCCTGCTGGAATACCTGAGTTTTCTCCAGGCTGCGACATGCCCTGTTCCTTGCAGGGTATAGTTTCTTTCCTCCTCACCACCCTTACTGGCCGGATCTGGACCCTGGACCGTTCTCTGAGTCAGCTCTGACCAGACTGTTCCAGGTGTCCGGGTGAGGCAGAATTTCCTGGTGATCCTTAGGAGAAAACACCTACACAAGCTACCATAGTAGTCTCTGTAGGACCTGTATGTATGTGCCTTTGGAGGTAGCAGAATGCAATGGGAAGAGTCACCTGGATTTGGAGTCACAGGGTGTGGGTTCAAATCCTCCCGTCTTCTACCCGTACAACCTTGGGAAGTCATATCTCCTTAGTTTCCTCACCTGTAATTCAATTCAAAGATAAAAACCATACTGTTCCTGAACTTGGGAAGCTTACAGTGGGGGGGTAGGGGGGAGGAGCTCCCATAAAGGAGAAAGCCCTAGATGTGCAGTCAGAGGAGATCCGGGTTTGAATCCCGCCTCTGACGTTCAGTATCCGTGAACTTGGGTAACTCACTTGTCTTCTCCACATTTCTGTTTTCTCATGAGAAAATCAGAGAGCTAGAATCAGGAAGAAGATTGAGAGATTCCAGCTCTGAATTTGTCATCCTATGATCTAGGATCTTCGTCTTGGTCTCCTCAAGCCTTTGTTAAGTGCCTACATTCACACAAGAAGGGGACAAACCCTGTGTGCCTATCTTTGGCCTGATTTGGGGGGATGGAGCTGCACACAGAACTTCAAGCTGGGAACCCGGTCCTATACAAGCAACAGGTCACTTTTGGGTGGCCTGCAAGTGTTAGGGGCTGTGCTGTTTTACACCAAGGGAGACAAAGGGGAATCAATTTAGAAAAGACAGACCTCAGATACCACCTTTAAATAGAATATTCATGAGCAGGTGATATCAAGGTAAAGTAGGGGTTGGTAGGATTTGATTGAACTCAGGACTTGTACTCAGGTAGTCATCAATCCCTCTAGATATATCTACCTCCATCCCACCATCCTCAGAGCAAAGGTGCCCCATCTAAGTAGTCTGCATCAGAAAGTTGGGTAATAGCTGGGTGGATGGAAAGAGGCATGATGGGTGGATTCATTCATGATATGTATGGGTGAATGATGGAAGAGGTGGATGACGATGATGATAGACTGATAGTATCTGGATAGTGGTGTGAGTGGTGGATAGATGGATGATAGAAGAATAGATGGACAGATGGATGGACGGATAAATAGCTGGATGTCATTTATCTATATCTTCAGTTTTCTAAATGATACAACCTGAAGAGAAAGAAAAGCCATGATCAGTAGTATTTCACAGTGCCTAATTCCCCAATCATAAACACCGAGAGTTCTTGGCTCCTGCTACAAGGATTCTTGTTCCTTGGTACAGTAAGTAGTGGAGGTAAGCATGGACCTGGAAAAGGAGACTCAGACCATCACCTCCGAAGAGAAATATAGCTTTAAACCAGTTTTCTTACCCTGGGATTTTCCTCAGTGGTTTTTAAATAAGTAAATGTTCCTGCAACCTCATGACTCTGATTGGTCCCAGGTTCTCTCAGCCCCTCCCTGCCATTGTCCTCTCCCTCCTCCAGTTGCCTTCAGCAGCCCCTTCCCCACGCCCTGGCATTGTCTATTTACTTGTGGAACCCTAAGTGAATGCTTGAGGACATTCTATTTATATCTTGAAGGATCTTAGCTAGGAAACTGTAAAATCATCTGGAATAAGCAAAGGGCTTTAAGGAGCCCACTCACTCTTAATGATGAGATTTTTCCAGATGAAGAAGCTTCTCTAATAGGCAGTGGGATAGGATCCAGACAATCACCTTCCATTTCAGTGGCTTCCCTCTGACTCAGGCTCACAGTGATGGGACAAATAGAAAGAGGTTGTCCCTCTGTCAGTTCAGTGTCTGGTCATCTGTCCTGCCTGGGTTTTTTTTTATCATCTTCCATCAGCCGACTTGTTTTTGGTTTCTCCTCCTAATTTTCCTGCTCCTGCATGTCAGGACTTATGATTGTCTTCTTGTGATTAGAAGGTTCTTTTTATCATGTTTCCTACATTCATGTTAATGGATTGTCCGAAGTTTTGGCCCCAAATATGTCATTATCACATGTCCCACATGTAATAGGCAGATAGCGGTGGTGTTTAGGCTTACATAGCATTGGCTCACTCTCTCAAGATGGGATTCCCAAGTAGAGGCTGGATGCCCATTTTCAGGATATGATGTCATAGAGGTTCTTTTCTTAGTACAGATTGGGTTCTGAGGTTCCGGGATTCTGTGCTGAGACAAAGGACAATTTCTAATGTGACTCTGTCTGTGGAAGCTTGAGAAAGCTTTGAAAAAACCTTCTTCCTGGGAGAGCAAAAAATCATCAGCTTTGATCCTTGAATGGATGGACAGAAAGCTTACTCCAAATCCTTTGGAAAATATACTCACCCCTTTGGAGAATGCAGTAAAGCCTCCCAAACTCAGTTCAATCAATGACTGTTCCATTTTGGCCTCTGTATCTTTCAGATCAAGCACAAAGTCTGTGGCACACAGTAGGTGCTTACTAAATGCTTGCTTGATGAAAGACTACATAATATAAGTATAAATACTGGGAAGTCCCAAGGAGGAAAGGCCATCATCAACTGTGTTCCATGATCAAGGAAAACTTCCTGGAAGGAAACGGCTGGTATAGTGGAAGGAGCCCTGGCTTTGGCACAAGCAGAGCTAGGTGGTCAGTGCTGAGCCAGGCCTCAGATGCCTCATCTCTAAAGTGAGGGGGATGGTCTGAGCTACCTCCAAGCCTCATTCTCACTCTAAAGATCTCTGTCCTATGATTCTAGGTGGCACCGGAGTCTTTAAAAGGTGGGTGGGGATTTAATAGGCAGAACAAGGTGTTCCAGGTGTAGGAGGCACTGTGAGGTGGTCATGGAAGCCAGAGATTCGTTTTGATGGCCCAGTACTGTGAGGTCATCAGCAAAAGGAGTAGAAATTCCCTCCACTAATTCCCATCAGCTGCTCTTCTGTCATTGATGGTCTTGCTGAGCTGCCTAGGGTATTAAGGGGGGACTTGCCCACCATCATACAGCCAATATGGCCAGAGCCAGCACCTGAACCCAGGTCATCCTGACTCCAAGGCTAGCCCTCTATACACTCGATCATGCTATCTCTCCAGATGGCTCCATGGGCTCCTCCAGACAGATGGCAAGGAAAGCTGTCTGCAGTCAGGGCTAATTCATAATTATTTACAAAGGGAATAGGAGTTAGATTCCAAATGAAATAGACAGCACATGCTAAACCAAGGAGTGGAAGAGTGCGTCCTAGGTGTCAATCTTTGGGACTGAAGAGGTTACATTGTCCCTGAATGTCAGGCTAAGAAGACTAGACTGGAAGGTGGGATAGGAGGGAGAGGGCACAATGGAGATGCTGCAGTAGTTGGAGCCAGTGGGCTTTGCTCTGTGTGACCCTGATGGGTTGCCGTGCCTCTCTGCCTCAGTTTCTTCCTCAGTACAATGAAGGAGCTGGATTAGTTGGAGTCTATAGTTGCTGCCAGTTCTAGGTCTAAGACTCTCTCTTAGGGAAACTCCCATTTGGATGGGATGTCCAACTTCCCTCATTTCTCCTTCCACGACTTCCCTCTGTGACTGTGATGTCCGTCATCCCCCCTGTTCCCCCCCCCCGCCTTAAAGTCCTTCTAGGAGATCTTCTAAGGGATCCCTCTGAAGATCCCTCTGAGATTCTCTGACATCAAGCATCAGCCACTGAGGCATTTGAGTGGACAAAGTCAGAATGAAGGCGGGAGGGAGAGGGCTTGAGACCTGGAAAAGGCCAGGTACCTGCTGTGCCTCTATGTGGCACCTGAATGTGTCCAAAGCTCTTTACAGACATGACCTCATTTAGTCCCCATGACAAATCTGTGGAGGAGGCACTACAAATGTGGTTAGCCGCATTTTACAAAAAGGGAAACTGAGACTCAGACAAGCAAAGTGACTCGCCCATAGTCACACAGCCAGTGGTTGGCCCAGGCAGGGTTTGAACCCACCACTTCCTGACTCCAGCTTGGCCACTTTGGGTCTTCAATAGATTAAACCTTTCCCTTCTTAATGTTGTCTACGTAAACGTTTTGCTTATTAAATTAATAGATCTTGCCAAACTTGGGAGTTTGAAGGGAGCTTTGTGGTCAGCTAGTCTGAGCTATGTCAGAAAGGAACCTTCAGTATGATACACAAGCAGTAGTCCAGCCTGTGCTTGAAGCCCTCTAACCATCTCTGGAGGCAGCCCTTCCCCTTCTGAACAGCTCTCGTTACGAAATTTGGCTGCTTTGTGCCTTCTCCACCATTCCTGGTGCTACCTCCTGGCGCCACACAGACACACAACAGCCCTTCAAAGACTCAAACTCAGCTCTTGGGTCTCCCTATGCCTTCTCTTCTGCAGGCTGACCATGTTCCATTCCTTTGACCAAATGTGAGTCTGAAGCCCAGCAACATCCTGGCCACCCTCCTCTGGAGGCTCTCTGCTTCTCGCTTTCACACTTACACCCTGGGTTCCCTGAACAGAACATGGAGGAAGTCCCCTACATGAACAAGATCCTACATCCAGACTCTCCCACCCTCCTAACCCTGTGAGTCAGTAACACAAGCATCACTGAGTAAGCACGTGAGGCTCAGAGCTATTGCTTATCTAAGACTCCAGGCCAGGATCTTGAAGTTCATGTCCCAGATGTTCTCCCCCATGCACTTTTGTATGCCCAGAGAGAGTCGGTTGTTATGGTAACGGGAATTTAGGCCCTCTGACCTCTTCAAAGGCTTGTTGGAAGAGCTTCAAAATTGGTGTCCCAGCTTCCAGTTTACCTTTGAGATCCATCCTTTATGCCAGTCAGATAAGTCAGATAAGGGGACTGAGGCAGAGACATGTTAAGTGACTTTCTCAGGGACCCACAGCTAATAGGTGTTTAAAACAGGATTCAGACTCAGGACTCCCAAGACCAGAACTCTCTCCACTTCACATCTCACTAACTGCCTCCGTGTGTATGGTTTTCCGGGCCCAATGACATCTTCTCATATTGATTGTTTTATGGAAACAAATGCACATACAGGCTTCTAATGAAAATGTCTGGACCATGCCTGACTGCCTCCATGATCGAGGACAGGAACTGGACCTAAGATTTCAGTGATTTAGGTAGGGGCTTTCTGCAGGAGGAAAGTCCCTTTCCCCATGCAGATTGACAAATCCTCTGCACACTGGCATCTTGGAGAGCTGCCCAGAATAGTGAGGATTCCAGTGACTAGCCTAAGCTCCCACAGCCATTACTCAGGCAAAGTTGGGCCTTCCCTCCATCCCCTTCATCACACAAATCTTCCAGAAAAAGACAGAACTCTCCCAGTACAAGGAGAGCACCTCCCCAGCACCTCATACAGAGTCTAGTGCATAGTAGGTGTTCAAGAGATGGCACTGACCAGCTGAAGTGAATGGCAGTCTCTGCCTCGGTACATCACCGTAGGTCTCACCTCAGGTGTTTGAAGCAAGTTCAGAGGATACCAGAGCTAAAAAGTAGCCTCGAGATCACCTGGTTCATCCCTCTGACTTTACAGAGAAGGCCAGGAAAAGGCCTTGTGCGAAATCCCCTGGCTGCAGAGGGGCAGGCAGGCCTCGGGTTTGACCTGGCTCCCCACACTCCAGATCAGTGCTCTTTCCTTTGGGATCTCTGAATGTCTTTTCCTGGCCCAGGGGCAGCCATCCGCACATCTGGATGCTGGCCACCTTCACACAGCCCCCGGCTGCGGCTCTCACCAGTGGACATTTCCCATGCTTCCTGGTTGCATCCAAGTCGGAAATACCACAAGAATGGCGTTTCTAGTCCTATTTCCTTCTCTTATACCAGCCAAGGACCAAAACAAGCCTTCAGGAAACGTCCCCACAGCGTCCCCAAATCCCAGAAGGCCTTGTCATTGGCACCCCTGCTCCTTCCCTGCTGGGACCCAGCCCCTGGCGCTGCTGGCCTTGGGGAAGGCCTGTTCCACACTGGGTCTCCCTCCCAGCCCGCCGCCCTTTGCCCCAAGCTTCAAACCCTCCTTTTTGCTTGTCTGTCTTTCCCACCCATTTTATTTACCAAGCTGCAAAATTGTCCTGTGATTTGTGGTCACACAACCCGAGCCAAGGGAACAGTTCCCATTAAATTGACCAACAGCTCACACACGCCCAAGAAATACTGTTAGATGTCTTATTTTGTTCCAAGGGAGGGAAGTCGACTTTCCTCCCTCCCTGCCCCCCCACCCCAAAGCCAACTCCCCCCCGAAGCCCTCCGCACCTGCGTCTGAGGCAGCCTGAACCTGCTGGCCCTCTGGGCTGGGACCTGCTTTCTCAGGAACGCCTTGGTTGTGGCTTCTCTGCTGGCTCCCACTCCCGAGAGTTTGTGGCTTCTCTCATACCAGACCAGTGAGTGGGGGTTTTGTATGCACGGCTGGGAAAAGGTTTTTCTGGGCCACTGCCTTCTTCCTGAAGGCAGGTGACAGCAGGAACCTGACTGCTGTTTGTACACGGCCTCCCTCCGCCCTGGAATGAACCCCTCCTCAGATGGACCAAAACCCCTTTTCTCTTTAAAGTTTCAGCTCCAGGACTACCCCCTCCAAGAAGCCTTCCATGATTTCCTCCCCCTTCCATTCCATAGGATCCTCTATTAAGAGCAGGAAGAAAACTCAAAGCCTGTCTAGTCTAGCCTTCTCAATTTATGGAAGAGGAAATCTAGGCCCTATAAGGTTAAATTACTTGGCAAAGGCCACGCAGGTAATAAGTGATGTGCTGGGATGGACAGGGGTGGAGAGGGTGCAATCTGCACCATCGGAGGGTCCTACTTGTGTTCAAGAAATCACAGAACTCCTGGAAGATCTGAGCAGGTGTTGTCTCCCACTGCCCCTGCCCCCAGGAGATAGAAGTCCCCAGAGGGCAGTCAGCGTTCCCTGAGCACCCAGCACACAGTAGGTGTTTGCTAAATAATTGCCTCCTTAAATTGCATTGTCTTTCATGGTTTCTGGCCCCTTCCAGACTCACTGGACCAACGCTAGCTGCCAGGGCTGCTTGGGCTTGGGGAGAAGCCCCATTCAGGGCTCCATGTTCTCAGCATGAGACAAGCAGAGAGCAGGGTCAGGTTGACCACTGCTCAGCAGGGCCACTGGGGGCATCAGGACTGAGGCTAGGAAATGGATGGGCTCAGCCCAGCACCAAAGGACTGCGCAGCACGTGCAAGAAGTGCTGGCCTGCAGGGAAGACTTCCTGGCTTCCAGGCTGCTCTGAGCTGCTCCATCCCCAGACAGAGCCTGCTGTTTTTAAAGGCCTGATTATAATAGCCCCGGGCCCCTAACCAGAATCTGTCCTACGTGGTTAGCTCGCCTCCTTCCACCGAGATCTTCTCTATCTCCACTTTACCTTGTGTTCACATGACTGCTGGCCTGTCTTCCCCTTTTCTCTTCATCTTTCTTTGTATCGCTAGCACTTCCTAGTGCGCAGTAGGCACCTAATCATTGGACTTGGCTTGAGGAAGCAGCTAGAGCATGAAGTGCGAGCTCCAGAATCACAATGTGGGAAGAACCCTGGACATGAGATGGGAAGCCATGGGACTGAGTCTTGGCTGAAGGGTCCAGGACGAGCCCTTTGCCCTCTCTGGGTTTCCATTCCCACATTTGCCAAACAAGGCCTCTCTCACCTCTAAATCTGGGGGCCTGTGAAACTTCAGATCATTTCAGCCCCAGCAATCTAAGGTCCTCTTAATGATCTCCACAGGCCGAGAAGAAGGGGAGCCTTGTGAGGACAGGAATGAGCTCAAGCTGCTTTGGGTCTCTGGCACCTCATCCAGCACACTGAAGATAGTAGGCACTTCAGTGATGATGCCAGACCAAATAGGGAATGTTGTATTCAACTCCGAGCATCGCTTTTCAGGAAGGATATTGACAAGCCTGAGGGTGTCCAGAGAAGGAATACCAGGGTGATCCCTTTAAGAAACTGGGAATGTTTACCCTGAAGAAGAGAAGGTTCAGGGGTGGCCAGAGCTGTCTTCAGATATGTCCAGGGCTGTCACATGGAAGAGGGATTAGATTTGATGTTAGGAAAATCTCCCTCACAATTAAAGCTGTCTCAAAGTGGAGTGGGCTATCTCAGGAGGAGGAGATGGGACATCTCAGGAGGAATGGGTGGGACATCTCAAGAGGAGAGGTGGAACATCTCAGGAGGAGGTGTGGGCTATCTCAGGTGAAAGGGGTGGGCTCCACCTACCACAGGCCTCAAGAAAAAGTTGGATGACCACATGTCAGAGAGGCACAGGTTGAACCAGATGGCCTGTGGGGTCCCTTCCAGCTCTTGAGTTCTCTCATTCCATGATTCCTAAGGCCTCTTCCAGCTCTCACAGCCTATAATCCTTTGATCTCTAAGGTCTCCTTCCAACTCTCTAATCCTAAATCAGTCAGGCCAGCCTGATGTTCCTTGGCAGGCCAGTACTCCTTCTACCCAAACTCCAGGATGGGACAGGGGTCAAGATCCTCAGGAAGGTCCCTCACAGCTAAATGTTCTTACTTTCCTTGCTAATAGAATAAAATCATAGTTTTTGCTTACTGAGCCAAAACGATTTGCCAAAGCATGGTAATTGGGTGGGGGGAGCTTAGCAAAGACTCATTCCTCGCACCCTGGCAGGGCAGCCTCCTAGAGCCCAGCACATCCTGGGTTCTCATTAGAAAGACTAATGAGCCCCTGACTCCAGGGGGATGGCCACATGTCAGCTGGGAGCCTCCCACCTTGCGTTTCAGACTCAGCATGGTGGCTGCTCAGCTCTTGGGAGGGGGCCATGCCTGACCCTCATTACAAAAGGGAACAAAGGGCAGAGTCTGGGTCTGGGACGCTGGTGGAGCCAGGCCACTTGCCGAGGACGCAGCCGGCCTGTGAGCGCCTGCTTGGGTCTTAATGACCTGGCACGTTGAGGAAGCCAGCACAGCTCGTTAAGCCGGTGATGGGGCTTAGCAGACCAGCAGGTGGCCAGGCTGTACTGCCTGGGACCTGGGGGAGTGTAAGCATCTAGTGAGACGTCAGACAGGGGCTTTGCCAGCATGACTGGAGGGTCACGGCAGGGGGCAGCTGCTATCCTTGTAGCTGAGGTGGCCAGCATCCCAGGTCAGGCTGGGAGGAAGCTGATAACTCTCTGGGGCATGAGATAAGCCCCTAAGGGCCGTGATTTCCCAGCCCGCAGGAGCCTGAGAAGGAAGTCCTCCCATGTGCGCCGTCCCCTCTGGGACCACCTTCAGTGGACTCTTCCTCTCTCTCTCATTAGAGCGTCACGTCCTCGAGGGCAGGGCCTGGTTTTTGCCCCTTTTGTCTATATCCGACACAACACAGTGCCTGATATACAGTAATCGCTTAATAAATGCTCCAGCCCATGAGAAGCAGGGGAAAGGCTACCGGCCTCAGAGACAGGACAGCTGGGCCTCGTCAAACCAGAACAGCAAGGAAGACCATGACGATGACAACATTTATATGATACCTACTGTATGCCAGGTGCCATGCTAAGTGCTTTACAAATATCGTTTATCTTCACAACAACCCTGCTATTGTCTCCATTCTGGAGATGAGGACCCGTAGGCAGGCAGAGGGTAAGTAACTTCCCCGGGTCACATGGCTAGTAGGTGTCTGAAGCTGGATTTGAACTCAGGTCTTCCTGATTCTGGGCCCAGCACTCTGTGTACCACGGCACCACCACCCCTATCCCTTCTGATAGTGTCTCTGCCCCCCTCAGATGGATGACCTTAGCAAGCCGCTGATCTCCCTGGAGCTCCCCAGGTCTATTTCATCTATGACACAGGAGGTTTCGAGTTAGTGCTGTCTATCGATAATAAATCATTAAATATTTATTCAATGCCTGCTGTGCCAGGAGCTGGGATGCAAAGACAAAAAGCAAGAGGGCCCCCCCCCAGGAAGCTTACATTTTATGCCATGGACAGAAAAGGCAGACACAGGATGTATATAAGATAAAATAGCGGGGTGGGGGCGTAACACTTGAGGGAGTCAGGAGAAGCGTTTTAAAGGGAGTGAGGCGCCCGTGAGCTTGAAGCTGCAAAGGGCCCAGGGCTCCAGGAGTCAGCGGTGAAGAGGGGGAGCATCCCATGCAGAACCGGTGCCCTAGGGAAAGGTGCGGAGGCAGGAAGCCAAGGGTCGTCCGGGAGGAAGAGCAAGAAGTCCCCTTGTATGCCATGTGCTGAGGTCAGTCCTGCGCAGGAACGGAGTTGGGGTCTTGAGAGGCTGAAGTCACCTTCCCCTCGTGTCCTGGGGCAGGAGGGAGCAGCCAAGCTCCCTGAGTAGGGGGGTCCCTGCCAGCTCTGGTGTTCAGCACAGCCTCGGCAGAAGTAGGGTCAATATGGCACCCGGGGCACATACAGCCCTTATTGTCAAAGGGAGTGATGGGAAGGGGGGACTTCCCAGCTGGAAGGAGGAAAGCCCGTGGGGCTCTGGGGTGCAGCCTGCAGGAGGGTGGAAGACAAAACAAGGCTCCCTAATGGATCAAAGCCTATGGAACAGCGTGGCGAGTCAGGAGGTGTGCCCCCCACCCCTTCGCGGGAGGGCTCGGCAAAGACCGCATGACCATTTCTACTCAAGTACAAGGACTGTGAGGCCTCTGCAGTCCTTCTGACCCTCAAGATTCTGTGATTCGGCGCCCTAGTGCCGCTGGTGGCACAGGAGTCAGAGCCCCGGGCCTGGAATGGGGAGACCCGAGTTCAAATCCAGCCTCGGATGCCTACTAGCTGTTTGACCTTGGGCAAGTCGCATAACGGCTATTTGCCTCAGTTTCCTCAACTACGTTTTTACAAAATGGAGGTAATCAAAGCACCTGCCACACAGAGCTGTCCTGAGGACAAATGGAGATGAAGTTTGTAGAGTGCATTGCAAACCTTCACGCGCTACACAAGTGCTAGTTATTACTACTACCACCGCCTCCACCGCCACCGCCACCACCCCCGCCCCCACCGCCCCCACCGCCACCACCGCCGCCACCACCGCCACCACCACTACCACTACACTACCACTACCGCTACTACTACTACATCAACTGGCACTTATACTACCCCTATCTAAAACCGAGGCACGAAATCATATTTGCTTCAATTCCCCCGCTCGACTGTGCAGACCTAACGAAGGGAACCCACACAACACACATTCCCATTCCCACCCCCACCGCCGCGCAGTCCCGGGCTCATTCTGTCGTCTCTCTCCTCTGTGCGGCTTCCAGTACTCAAGCCCTTTGCGAGTTCATTAGGATACAGGCGCCGAGAGAGAAGTCGGTCTCTCCGACCTCCGCCAGGCTGCCTGCCGGTTTTCCCAGGAGATCTTGCCACCCCAAAGTAGCTTCCATCGGGTTTATCTAACACAGAGTTACTGAGCTCGGTGCTTTCTGCTGATCCACTTTTCTATTTTTAGACAGTACCAAATAGTTTTGAGGATCCCTAATGAACAATAGAATTCGAGATCTGGTGATGCTAGGCCCCCTTCATTCTCACTCATTTGCCTTGAGATTCTAGACTCTTTGTTCTTTTTTCCCCCTGAGGCAATCAGGGTTAAGTGACTTGTCCAGGGTCACACAGCTAGTATCTGAGGTCACATTTGAACTCAGGGCCACCTGTGACTCTAGGGCCAGTCAGTGCTATATTTACCTCACCACCTAGCTACCCCAACTTCAAATGAATTGTGATTTTTTTTAAGTCTAGCTCTATCCAATGGCAAGTGACTGGCATAACATTAAATCTGTAAATTAACTTAGGTAGTATTGTCGTTTATCATATTGGTGCTGCCCAACCATGAGCACTTAATATCCCTCCAGTTGTTGCCTGCCACATAAAACGTGCTTAATAAATGCCTGTTGACTGACTGGCCATTTCTGAGACTCATCACAGGCACATGTTGATACATTTCCTCTTCTCCCTACCCATCTTCCAGGGAAGGGAGCGTCCACACCACCTTGACCTCACGCTCCTTTCTGTGGCTGCCCTTGCTCTCTTCCCAGTTCTCAGAGGCATCTCGGAGTCTTTTTTCTCTCACCCTCCATATCTAGCAGTTGTTACATACTGTCCACAATACTTCCATGACGTCTTAGGCATCCATCCTCTCTCTCCTTCTCCTTTTCTCTAGTCTCTGTGCCCTGTGCCCTGGGTTGGAATGGATTCCTCTCCCATCCCCATCTGCTGATGTCCCCTCCTTTATTCCAGAGCCACCTCAGGAGTTCGCCACTCCACACTGCATGCCCATGTCCCTCTCTATACACCAGGTGAAAGTGGCCTCCCCCTCTTTGAATATTCGCCCCCATTTCCCTTTGTCCTCATCTGAATCTCCCTTATTATCCTAGGTGTTTTCACTCTTCTCCCTCCCGTTAAATCTTTGAGATAAGGTCTGTTTTTCATTCACTTCTGCACTCCCAGAACCTTGCCTGCAGTAGCCACTTAATACATGTCTGTTGAAATGATGCCTCACTCGTGAGTCCAGTCCTTTTGGTCCTCCATCACATTTTCTATTTTCCAATGGCACCTGAAAGTCCATTCATATCACTGAAGGACAGATGTATTTCCACCATTTTTAATTTATACTTAGAAACACCATTTAAATTTATGTGATCAGATGATGTAGAGTATGTGTGGCTGTTCTTTAGTGAAGAACTCACCCTGGAGAAGCCTGTGGGGGTTTACACTCTGTGTGGGGAGAGACTCCCCAGATACCCCCTTGCTCCCACAGGCTCTCCCGGCTCCAGGTCCTTTGAGAATGGTGAGGGCGGAAGAAGCCAAGTCAGCTCCCTCTCATCTCTTGGGCCTGGGAAATCCAGTTTAAAGGGAAGCAGAACCCGACTAGACAACACTAGGATTCATGATTGTATCTGAACTTTCCAGCCCTGAGGCAAAATTTTGGTGTGCTACCATTATCCTTTCTACCTGAAAACCATTCCACTCTGATCTTGGTTTGGCCGTTGAGGCCCTTCCTCCCCTGGCTCCAGCCGGTCTCCCCAGTCTTGTTGGACTCGCTTTCTTTCCTGCCCTCTGAGGTCCAGCCAAACTGGCTTTCTCACTGCCCCCCATAACATGCCATCTCTTCCCTCCATGCCTTTGCTTAGGCCTGGAGCACACACCTGAGTCCACACCCTCCTTCCCTTGGAATCTCTCACGTCCTCCAAAGCCCATCTCTAGGCCTCCCTTCCCACAATGCTCTCGCTGATCCACTCTGTGGGTGGTATATCTCAATATTACCTTGTATTTGCATTTTTGTTCTGTATAGGCTTGTGCATCATTCCATCTGGGCTTACCTCTGGGCTCAGAGGGATCCCCTCTGATAGACTGCAGCTCCCTGAGGACAGGACCATTTTCACTTTGTTCTGTATTCTCAGGGCCCAGCCTAGCACTGGCACACATACAGCAGTTGTCTAAAAGTTGTCTGTATCTTAACCCTGCCCATCTGCCCATTTACAGACAATACCTGGTCCTAGGAAACGTGCCTTGATCATTCAGCCTGGTAGCCTCCCTCCTTCATGGTGTGAGCTGTATGTCCAACCTCATGGCTCATGGAGATCTTTTTGTGACTGCCTCCCAGAGTGGAGGTGGGTCAGGGAACAAGATTCACTGATTGGATGATTGACATGGCTCCTGATCAGCCTCATGAAGGAGGAACACATGAGCACCAAGTAGCCAAGAAGGAGGGAACAGGAACGGAGTCCCCCAGCCCTTTGTCCAGAGAACCAGACAGACAAGGCAGAGCACAAGATCCGAGCAGGACAGGCTCAGAGTCTAAGACATCGAACCATCCAGGAGGGACCAAGCAGAGAGCCGGCTCTAGATGCGGGCCATGGAAGAAGGCATAGGGACAGCCTCCCAGGTTCAACATAGAGGGATGGGTCTCTGCCAATGGTCCTTGAGGGTCATAATGGTCAATGCCTTGAGGGGCAGTCACAGGACCGAAGGACTTAGAGCCAGAAGGGCCCCCCCTCACTTTGCAGATGAGGAAACTAAGACCCAGAGGGAAGAAGCAACTTGTCCAGGTTCTCACAGGCAGTAAAACATGGAGCAGGATTCAAACCCAGGTCTTTGGACTCTTCCTTTGTCAGGGCCAATTTCACGGTTCTTTTGTTGGTCACCACAGTGACACAAAGCAGAGGGGCTAGGCTCACCTAACTCCTGTGGAAACAGTTCTGAATAGGGTGTAGGGATAGGAGACAACAGACAGCCAAAGAGAGAGGTGAGCCTGGGGTCAATGTGAGCCCCTGCAAGAGCCTGCCTTGCCCCACCTCCCTCCCCCCCATCTGTCATGGCACGTACATTCTGCCTTGTTTCGCTGTTCATCATGTCCTTTCTCGATAGAATGGAAAGTCCTTGAAGGCAGGGACTGTTTCATGATCGCCATGTCTCCCCACTGCCCAGCAGTCAGCAGGTGCCTAATAAATGCTTCCTCTTTCCCTATCATCTCGCCTGCTAACCGTATACTTGAGCTCAGGAGCCGCATTTTAGTCACCTCTGTATCTACCTCAGCATGGAGTGCAAAGCACGGTGTTCAGGTGAACTAGATTAAACCAAATTGATTTGGAAGCAATTTGCAGGGCTGTACTTGGGAGGGGGCACTGGCCCCGGGCAGCTGGACTCTCGATGGAGCCTCCAGAAAGGGCATGGGATGCCTTGGGAGGGGGAGGGAAGACCGAACAGGGCTTGGGTACTTGGTAAAGACACTCCTTCTCCAGGTGCGAGTCACATCAGAGAGGCATCAAGACCTGGTCATCTCTGATGTTCTGACTGCCATAACGATGGAGCTTTAAGGTTTACCTTTGCCCATATTAGCTCATATGACCCTCCTGGCAGCTCAGTGCTGTTATTATCTCCCACTTTGCAAGTGAGGAAACTGAGGCAGGCAGCCATGAAGTGACTTGCCCAGGTCATACAACCAGTGTCTGAGAAGAGATTTGAACTCAGGTCTCCTGCCTCCAGGTCCTGAGTTCTGTGTCTTGTAGTGCCCCCTGGCTGCCAGAAGTTGCCAAGAGACAAAATTGGGAGTGACAGAAAGAAAAGGGTCCTGCTAATTGCTGAAGTAGAATGGGAAGCAGTAGCCAGTTCTGCAGAGCAGAGGTCCTTCAGTAAAGGCTGGATAGCCGCTTTGGGGTGGGGTGGAGTGTCCCATGGCTTGGGAGGTCATAACCAGCTTTGAGATTCTGAGATACTGTCACTCTGAGAGAGGGACATTCCTCAAGGAGAGAAGATCTTTGGAACCCGCTTAGGGCATCCCAGCCCCAGCATTCCCAACGCCAGAGAACCCCTATCACCCTGAAGACACCACAGCACAGGCCGGGGACCCCCAGACTCTAAGTATCACATTGGACTGAAAAGGGAAAAGCCCCCTCTTTTGTCCCTTCAGTATAAAACCCTGGCTATTTAAAGCAAGGAAGTAAGACCAGGTTTCCGCTGGCACTCGTCGTCCCCTCCCAGGTGAGGAGGGAGCTGGGCACTGTTTGCTCAAGCCTTTGCAGCTTGCTCTAGTTTTCTCAGCTGGCCCATCTCTGGCTGGAGAACAGGCCTGGTCTGTTCCACCTTCCTCCCCAGAACCCCAGGCTACAATCCTCCAGCCCACACCTTGTTCCCTGAAAACATGAGGCAGACACTGACTGACATAGGAATAGGCCAGAAGGGGACCAGCTTCGGAGGATGGGAATGGGGCAGAAGAGCAGAGACGCAGGGAGGGGAGAGTGGGAGGGAAAGGGCCTTCTCCCAGCCTAAAAAAGCATGTTCACACTTCAAGGGCCAGGAAGGAAAAAATTCTTAAATATTAATGAGAAGGGAAGAATCCCCCGGTATGAATCTAAAGGAACCCAGCGCAGGTACCAGGGCAGGTTCTGCTCATAACCCTTTGCCTTCCCATCTGTGCATCAATGAAGGAAACCCACAGTATGTAAGGAGGAGGGGAGGGAGGGAACAGTCAAGGGTTTATGAAGGATGGGGATTGTGTCCCAGTCTTGGCACCTTCCTGTCTTTCCCATTGCCTGGGCACATCTCCTCCTTTTCCTGGAAGAAGCCTGGAGGCTGTGGCCGGGGAAGGGGAGGGGGCAGAAGGGATAAAGACACCCCACTGGACATCCGATTGGCATTCCAGACTCATTCTGGTTAAACCTGGTTAAACCCACACCTCTCATAAGCTTCCCTCTAGGAGTGCACAATCTCAGTCATCCTTGGCTCTTCCTTCTCCCTCACCCCACACATCCAACTAGTTGCTAAGTCTTAATGATTCTAACTCCAGACCATCTCTTAAATCCGCCCACCCCACTCCACCACTTACCTGGCCACCAACCTAGTTAAGACTCTCATTTTCTGTTGTCTAGACTAGTTTAATAACCCCCTCATTGGTCTCCAAATTTCTGTCAAACTGACTTTCCTAAAGTGCAAGTCTGACCAGCCACTCCCTACAAAACAAACTCTGGGAACAAATACAAAAACCTTTGTTTGGTTTTTAAAGCCCCTCACAACCTGACCCCTTCTTCCCTTTCCAGTCTTAGTACACTTTACCATTCTTTGTGTCCTCCGTAACCCGGCAGCCCTGGCCCTCTTGCTAATGCCCTCGTGAAGCTCCAGCTCCCAGCTCTTCCACTTTTCACCAGCTGTGCACCAGGGCCTGGAATGCTCACTGGCTTCCTTCAAGACAGCTCAAGTCTCACAGGACACCTTTCCCAGTCCCTCTCTCGCTGCTGATATCTCCCCTCTAAGATCTTCTCCCGTTTACACTGTATGTATCTTATATGGATATCACTGTTGCTGTGTTGTTTCCTCCGTGAAAACATGATCCCTCTGAGGTCAGGGACCATCTTTCTGCCTTTCTTTGCATGCTCGTCACTTAGCACACTGCCTGACACAAAGGGACCCACTGTTAAAAGACCTAAGTGCCAAAGAGAGTGAAGGCAGGAGAGTCACTAAAGTCCATCAAATGGGGACAGGAGGTGCCATGGTCAGATCGATGCTTTAGGAAGAGCACTTGGCAGCTTAACCGGGAATGAGTCCAAGTCAGGAAAGAACTGATTCTGGGAGTCTAAATAAGAGGTTGTTAGGGCCTGAACTAGACAGATCGTTGCATGAGTTGAGGCAAGGAGTCAGATGGAAGAGATGCCATGGAGTGAGTATGGGTGCGCAGGTGGAGGAGGAATGAGGAGTCCACCTTGATGACTGGAAGGGTGGTGGTGCTCTTGATGGTCAGTGGGAAGTTTGGAAGGAGTGAGGGTTTTGGAGATAATGACTTCTGGTTTGGACGTGTTGGGTTTAAGATGTTTCTAGGACATACAGCTTGGAATGTCTGCCTATTGGCAGTTGGTGATAAGGGACCGAAGCTCAGAAGGAAACAGTCATGTACATAGAGATGATCACGGAACCAATGGCAGCTGGTGAGATCAGAGAGCAGAGAGAGAAAGGAAGTGGGTTCCCAGGACAAAGTCCTGTGCCCCAGTGGGTCTGACGTGGATAACGAACCAACAGAGGCTGAGAAGGAACAGGAAGTCACCCAAGTAGAAGGGGAACCAAGAGAAAGCTTTGCCATGAGAGAAAAGAAGAGAGGGGATCCAGGAGGGGTAGCCAACAGTTAGATGCTGTGGAGAGGTCCAGAAGGATGAAGATCAGAGAGATTTGGCAATGAAGAAATCACTGGTAACTTTGGAATAGCCTTTTAAGTTCAGATGAGGTTGGGGACTTTAGAGGAGAAGAGAGTGAGCGAAAGTGGGGGTACTGGGTATAAATGACTTTTTCAAGGAGGGTGGCTGAGAAAATGAGGAGAGGTCTAAGATGACAGCTAGCAGGGATAATAGAAGGCAGTGAGGATTTTTTGAGAATAGGAGAGACTTGGATGTGTTTGTAGGCAACAGGGAAAGACTCAGCAGATAGGGAGAGACTGAAGAGAGAGACAGAAACAGAGGGATGAAAAGAGACAGAGACATGGGGACAGGAAGACAGAGAAAGAATGAGGAAGAGAGAAGAACAGGGAAAGGACAGCCAGAAAGAGGATAGCAGAGGCAGTCTTCTGGAGAAGAAAGGAGGGTATGGGATCAAGCATGCATGTGTAGGGATTTACCCTGGCAATGAGAAAGACATAGAGCCTGGAGCAAAAGATTAGAGAATGGCGAAGGATGGGGGGAGGGCAGATAGACGAGGAGAGAAGGAGGAGTTTGTGGTCAGCAGCTTCAATTTCTGCAATCAAGTTCTGAGCTGCGATAGTGAGGGAGGTTTGAGTGGCACAGAAGCCTGATTAGGGAGCAGTACCAGTATTACGTCACTGCGGAAGTCCCGGATGACGTTGGGTAACCCCTTTCTAGCTACCTTGTGAGGGCCGTGCTCTGCATCTCCAGAAGTGCTTCCCTAAAGTCAACAGCCACACATATTGGGGATGGCTGCATTCATTGACCGCTAAGGTCCTCGGTTTCTAGGACTAGAGATTGATGGAGGAGCATTCACCGGTTGCAGTCTCCACGACAGGCTCCCCGTGCCTGGCCAAACCTTTTATTTTCATTTTCTCTTCTCAAACAGGTGAACAACAATGGAATCATCTCCTTCCTAAAGGAAGTCTCTCAATTCACGCCGGTAGCCTTCCCCATCTCTAAAGACCGCTGTGTGGTGGCTGCTTTCTGGGCTGATGTTGATAACCGCCGGGCTGGAGAGGTCTATTACCGGGAGAGTAAGGAGCAGGCCACCCTGCAGAGAGCCACGGAGGACATCTGGAGATATTTCCCAGAGCTCCCCGACTTCTCAGCAAAGTGGGTTTTCGTGGCCACCTGGCACCAGGTGACTTTTTTTGGAGGGAGCTCATTTTCTCCGGTAAGTTCAGCCATTGGTGAGGGATGGAGGGAAGAACTCTAACCAGAGTTTTCTAACCAAATGCAGTCCCTGGCTGTGGGTCTCCAGGGACTCTCTCTCCCCTTACCTGTTCTCTGCCTGCAAGTTCTACTGCGTCCACTGGAGCCTGACGCGGCCACTCCCAGAACCACTTTGGATCTGCTCCTTTGGGGATCTCCTCTGACCAAAAGATTTCTTTCTAGCATTCTTCTCCCTTCTAACCCACCAGACCAGGCAGAGGACCATTTTGGCATCAGTTCTGGCAGTGGGTGCTTCCAAGGAGGCATGGGAGAGCTGTCTTCCAAGCCTGAGGAGGACTGTCATGTAGAAGGAGAACAGAGCTAGGGGCAATAGAAGGGGATGCCATCAAGAGACTAGTTTGGTCTGGCATCAGGAACAACTCCCCAGAGATGGGCTGCCTCGGAGGGGACTCATTGGGGTCTTCAAACTGAAGAACAATGAGCCCCTACTAGGTGTGCTGCAGAGATGATTCCTGTTCCAGCATGGGTTGGACAAGACACCTCTAAGGAAGGTTCAGGAATTTTATTCAAGACAATAAGAGAGGCCCTTGTTCAGAACCTGTTGACTCAAATTAGTGACTTTTAGATACTGTTCTTCCTAGCAAATAACACCTCAAAGGAGAATGTTTGAAGGCACAAGGAAGCTGACTAGAAGTCAATGGCAGCAGGGACAGTTTGACAGAAGAGAGATATAAAAATGTACAAAGCAGATCCAAGAACAATAAAGGCACAAACTGGGGCCACTTAGGGTCGGAGCAAAGAGCCTCATCAACCTGGGTCCCACCCCCAGCCTCAAGGGCTTGGCAGGGATTGATATCAATTATGAGGTATCTGAGTCTTTCAGAAAAAGCTAAATTGTGGTCAGGATGCTCTGTTTAAGAAGGCATGTGGTACTGATGTGCTTTAGAAAGGTTTCCATCAAAAATGTTTTTAGTTATCTAGAAAATTCATACATATAACACGTGATTCCCTAATGATGTCAAATAAATGAGATATTACTATGATATATTTAAGGAGCTTCAGATCAATACATTACATCTATGTTTGCACTTCTGTTCTTAACTTAGTGGTTTGTTCATTAACTAGGTCATTCAGATTAGGAGCTATTTAGACATCAAATATGTTTTAAAAATTATCCTGAGGGGGAAAAGCACATGCACATTCTTTCACTTTTCTGGGATAAATAGTATTTTGATGAGCTAACACCTCTTAGCGAAGGTAGCAATGTCTAGGGAGAAAGGCAACATCAACTGTTTTGCTGATTGCAACCAGAATCTTACCTTTTGCCACATACTTTCTCCATGTCTATTGCATGAGAATCTCATAAGCCTCTCTTTCCAGACACAGAGAGATAGATATGTGAAAACCTCCTATCTGGCCTAGTTTCCATCATGGCAGCACACCTCTCCTACACACCCAGCCCCGCTCTATCTCTCCTGGCCCAACTCCATTTTCTTCCTGGATTCTAAAATGGTTCAGACCAATGGGACATCTACATGGGCAGAAATCTGGTATTTGAGGTTCCCCCTTATGACTGATGCAAGCCACCACAGTCACAACTGCACCTTCCCATTGCAAGGAGATCTGGATTTGAAAGCCCTCCCCACTGATCCCCTGTGGGCTAATGGCATAGTCCAGATTCACCACCAGCCAAATCATCATTATGGAATTGCAATGTCCCCACACCCTCCCCCTGCCTTCCCTCAGTTCCTTCTTTTTTAAAAAAAGCTTTATTATTTAATAATTTTTACATATTCTGCAACGTCCAAATTAGAGTACATCTTCTTCCTCCTGGTCATAATACCCATCCTCCTCCCAAAGTAGTAGCAATCTGTTTTGCTTTCTATTTTATGTACATAATGTGCCCCCACTGACTATAGACTTTATGAAGGGAAGGGCTAGACATTTCCCCACACAGCATCCTGTTCTGACAAGGCACTCAGCTGTGGAAGAAATGTTAAACTAATCACATCTAATTAATTAAAACACTGACCAATAGTGGCTCAAGCCAAGAGGGCTAAGAACAACTGGAAGAAAGTTAACTTCGGAGCAGCTAGGTGGCACAATGAACAGAGCACCAGCCCTGGAGTCAAAAGGACCCAGGCTCAAATCAGGCCTCAGAAATCCGACACTTAGGAGCTGTGTGACCCTGGGCAAGTCACCCAACCCCAACTGCTCTCCCTTCCCCCCTCCAGAAAGAAAGAAAAAGAAAAAAAAGAAGAGTTAACATAACCCTTCAAGTTATAAGAACTCAAAGCAGGTAGACATCAAATAAAAAAAGTGTGTCTGATTAAGAAGGTTCTTCATGATTTTGATGTGCCTCAGTGTCATAATTATAAACATGAATTGTCACTGTTTTTATAGAACTAAGTTCTAGCAGAATTTGGAAAAAGCTTTTACTTTATAACAAAAAATTGCCAAAGATATTCAGCATTATCTTTTCCTGCTAAAATGTCTGGACACAGGTGTCTGTCCCACAAGGAAGCCGCTTGCTTTTGCATTAGAAAGAGGTGATTAACAGTGAAACCGTTTCTTTTCCACAGTGGAATACAACAACTGCTGTAGATGAGAAGGACTGCAGACCAGCAGCTGTGGAACCCAGTTCCTTCTCATTCTCCCTCCCCACCCCCACTGTTCTCTTTTTCTTCTCCTGGTTAGGCCAGCTTTTTACTAGAGTCCGAGGGTCTAGGTTCAAATCTTGCCTCTGATACTTATTTCCTGTGTCATGTGGAGTAAGTAACAAACTTTCTAGCCATCAGTTTCCTCATATGTAAAATCAGTTGGCCTCACCATTGCCTGGCTGTATGACCTTGGAAAAGTCACTTACTCTATGCAGACCTCAGCTCCTCAACCATAAAGGGGGTAGTTTGCACTAGATGACTTCTAAAGTCCGTGCTAGCTCTAACTTTCTAGGAGCTATATTCTAGGTTTGGTCCCAACTCTGACATTCTATGTTCTTTGTCCTAAAGGACCTCCCAACTCTGACATTCATCATTCTATATTCTAAGGTCCCTCCCAGTTCTACCATCCCATGTTCTGTGTGTTAAGGTCCTTCTCAGGTCTAATAGTCAATGTTCTATGCTCCAAGGGCTCTCCCAGCTCTGACATTCAGCGTTCTGTGTTCTAAAGGCCCTCCCAGAAATTCCCGGGGGGCGGGGGGACAGAGCCAAGATGGCCGCATGAAAACAGCATCTTACCAGAGCTCTCTCACAAGTTCTGTCAGATTCCTATTTAAAAAAAGTGAATCTGAGCAGATTTGAGAGAGCTAGAAACCGCGAGCAGTCTGAGTGGGGCAAATTTCCAAGTCAGGAGAGTCCAAAAGGCCGACGGGATGAATCTGTAGGCTGGGAGAGTGCTCAGCATGCGGAGCTGCTCCAGACAGCACCAAAGTGGAAGAGGCCATGGAAACCAAAGTGGGAGACAGGCTGGGAGAAAACTGGGCCCCTGAAACCGGTGAAGATCCCCAGTCTGTGGAAGCGAGGAGAGGCAGAAGCACAATGCCACCGGCCGTGAGACATCAACTCCTGAAGCTTGCAGCCCAAAGGATTGAAGCGCGCCTTCTTGAACTTCCGGGAGACATAATGGCCAGGTAAATGGATTTAATCCCTCCCCCCCCCCCGACCCAGAGAATTCCTCGGAAAAAAAACGCTGGAATAGAGGAGACAGAAGTGGGGCTTCAGTGGATGAGCAGTGGGAGTTCCTGAGTCCCAGGGGGCAGAGCCATCAGGGTCAACACCAGGAGCCCATACGTACCCTTGCTCCCCCAGGGGAAGTGCCAGACACCAGCTCAAACAACAAACAGCTGAGACCATTGCTGAAGAGCAACAGTGCCGGAGAGCAACCCTAGGGGAAGAGACTTCAGGCAGTCAGACTCCTCCCCCACACCTCAGGAAACTGAAGGCTATAATTCACAAAGCCAATAACTAGACTCACAACCCCCAGAATAAGAAAGCTAGGACAGAGAGCCCTGAGCCCAAAAAGCAGAAATTCATTGTAAAGCCAGGAAAAGGCTAACCAACATGAAGAAGAACACAAAAAAACCAAGGACCATTGATTCTTTTTATGGAGACAGGCATGATCAAAATACCAATTTGGAAGAGGATAGCAATGACACTATGCCCACATCTGATACCTCAAAAGGGAATGTGAACTGGTCTCAAACCCAAACAGCATTACTGGAAGAGGTAAAGGAGGATTTTAAAAACCAAATTAGGTTGGTAAAAGAAAAATGTAAAAAATGGGGGAAAAAACACTGATGAAATCACGTCCTTAAAAAATAAGATTGGCAAAATGGCTATGGCGATTCAGAATCTAAAGAGAAAATGACACCCTGAGAGATAAAATCAACCAACTGGAAAAGGAGACTCAAAAACAAAATGAAGACAGCAACTCATTAAAAATTAGAATTGAGCAAGTGGAAGGTAATGACTCTATGGGGCATCAAGAAGTAATCAAATAAAATGTAAAGAATGAAAAAATAGGAAAAAAAATTTGAAATATCTGATTGGAAAAACAACTGACCTGGAAAATAGATCCAGCAGAGACAATTTAAGAATTATTGGTATGCCAGAAATCCATGATGAAAAAAGAGCCTTGATAGTATCTTTGAAGAAATTATCAAAGATGACTGCCCAGAGGTCCTAGAACCAGACAGTAAAATAGTCATTGAAAGAATCCACCGATCAACCCCTGAAAGAGATCCCAAATTGAAAACACCAAGAAATATTATAGCCAAATTTCAGAATTACAAAGTCAAGGAGAAAATACTGCAAGCAGCCAAAAAGAAACAATTCAAATATCGTAGAACTACAGTCAGGATCACACAGGATCTCTCAGCTTCTACATTAAATGACAGGAGAAAATGGAATATGATATTCCGAAGGGCAAAGGAACTGGGACTACAACCAAGGATCAACTACCCAGAAAAATTAAGCATAATTTTTCAGGCAAGGAGATGGATATTCAAAGAAATAAGGGAATTCCAGACCTTCCTGATGAAAAGGCCAGAACCAATGGAAAATTTGATCTCCAAATACAAAATTCAAGAGATAGATAAAAAGGTAAACGGAGGGAAAAATCCTCCACAAACCTTATTAATCAATAAGGGCAAATTATTTACATCTTTATATAGGATTATATCATCTTATGTATGATATATATATATATATACACATATATGTCAATCTTGAGAATAGTACAGCTATTATGACAATTGAAAGGGATACACATAGACTGTGAATGTCTGTATAAAATAACTGATATAAGGATAAAAAACATAATTAAGAGATGTAAAGGGAGGGTTATGAGAGAAGAGGTAAGGAGGTAGTAGAAAAGGGTAAATTACATCAAATGAAGAGGCACAAAAACACATTATAGTAGAGGGAAAGAAGGGAGGGAGAAGAGCAGTATTTGAGCTTTACTGTCATCTGATCTGGTTCAAGAAGGGAATAACATACCTTGATAAGTATAGAAATATAACTTGTCCTACAGGTAGTAGGAGGGGAATGGGGGAAAAGAGGGAGGGGGTGGTCAGAAGGGAGGGAAGAAGTAGCAAGTGGAAAACAGTAAGATAAGGGAGGGGAATTAAGAGGGAGTGTAAACTGAGGAAGGCAGCAGTGAAAAGTAAAACTTTGTTGAAGAGTGGAAAGGGAGAAATAAAAGCATAAACAGGGGGAAAATAGGATGGAGAAAAAGACACAGATAGAAATTCTAACTGTGAATGTGAATGGGATGAACTCTCCCATAAAATGGAAGCAGATAGCAGAATGGATTAAAAACCATAATCCTACAATATGCTGTTTACAAGAAACACATTTGAAACAGGGGGATACACACGGGGTAAAGGTAAAAGGCTGGAGTAAAATATATTGCACTTCGGCTAAAGTAAAAAAAGCAGGTGTAGCAATCCTAATCTCAGACAAAGCAAAAGTAAAGACAGATTTAATTAAAAGAGATAAGGAAGGACACTACACCTGCTAAAAGGCACCATAAACAATGAAGCAATATCATTGTTTAACATATATGCACCAAATGGTATGGCATGCAAATTCTTAGAAGAGAGGTTAAGGGAGTTACAGGAAGAAATAGACAGTAAAACTATAATATTGGGAGACCTCAACCTCCCCTTTCTGAACTTGATAAATCTAACCTCAAAATAAATAAGAAAGAAGTTAAGGAGGTAAACAGAATTTTAGAAAAGGCAGATATGATAGACCTCTGGAGAAAACTGAATGGGGATAAAAAGGAATATACTTTCTTCTCAGCAGTACGTGGCACATACTCAAAAATTGACCATGTACTAGGGCATAAAAACCTCACAATCCAGTGCAGAAAGGCAGAAGTAGTCAAAGCATACTTTTCAGATCACGATGCAATAAAAATTATTTGTAATAAAGAACCATGGAAAAATAAGCTAAAAATTAATTGGAAACTATATAATCTAATTCTAAAGAATGAGTGGCCCAAAGAACAAATCAGAGAAACAATTAGTAACTTCATTCAAGAGAATGACAATAATGAGACAACATACCAAAACTTATGGGATGCAGCAAAAGCAGTTCTTAGGGGAAGTTTTATATCTCTAAATGCTTACATGAATAAAATAGAGAAAAAGGAGATCAATGAATTGGGCATGCAACTGAAAAAGCTAGAAAAAGAACAAATTGAAAATCCCCAATTAAATACCAAATTAGAAATACTGAAAATCAAAGGCGAGATTAATAAAATTGAAATCAAGAAAACTATTTAATTAATAAATAAAACAAAGAGCTGGCTTTGTGAACAAAACCAATAAAATTGATAAACCTTTGGTCAATTTGATTTAAAAAAAGAAAGAAGAAAATCAAATTACCAGTATCAAAAATGAAAAAGGTTAATTCACCTCTAATGAAGAAGAAATCAAAACAATAATTAGGAATTACTTTGCCCAATTGTATACCCATAAATTTGACAACCTTAGGGATATGGATGAATATCTACAAAAACATAAATTGTCCAGGTTAACAGAAGAGGAAGTAAAATTTCTAAATAACTCCATCTCAGAAAAAGAAATTGAGCAAGCCATCAATGAACTCCCTAGGAAAAAGTCTCCAGGGCCAGATGGTTTTACATGTGAATTCTATCAAACATTTGAAGAACAATTAATTCCTATACTTTGTAGACTATTTGGAAAAATAGGTGAAGAAGGAGTCCTACCAAATTCTTCTTATGACACAAATATGGTACTAATACCGAAACCAGGTAGAGTCAAAACAGAGAAAGAAAATTATGGACCAATTTCCCTAATGAATATTGATGCAAAAACTTTAAATAACATATTAGCAAAAAGATTACAGCAACTTATCACTAGAATAATACACTATGACCAGGTAGGATTTATTCCAGGAGTGCAAGGCTGGTTCAGTATTAGGAAAACTATTAGCATAATTGACCATATCAGCAACAAAACTAGCAGAAACCATATGATCATCTGAATAGATGCAGAAAAAGCCTTTGACAAAATACAACACCCACTCCTATTAAAAACACTAGAAAGCATAGGAATAAATGGAGCCTTCCTTAAAAATATAAATAGTATCTACCTAAAACCACCAACAAGCATTATTTGTAATGGGGATAAGCTAGATGCATTCCCAATAAGATCAGGGGTGAAACAAGCATGTCCATTATCACCCCAACTATTCAATTTGGTACTAGAAACATTAGCTGTAGCAATAAGAGAAGAAAAAGAAATTGAATGAATTAGAATAGGCAAAGAAGAAACTAAATTATCACTTTTTGCAGATGATATGATGATTTACTTAGGGAATCAAGTAAAGAACTACTTGAAATAATAAACAACTTTAGCAAAGTTGCAGGATATAAAATAAACCCACATAAATCCTCAGCATTCCTATATATTACTAACAAAGCCCAACAGCAAGAGATAGAAAGAGAAATTCCATTCAAAGTTACTGTAGACATTATAAAATATTTAGGAGTCTATCTGCCAAGACAAACCCAGGGACTATATGAACATAATTATGAAACAGTTTTCATGCAAATAAAGTCAGATCTAAATAAATGGAAAAATATCACTGCTCATGGTTAGGCCGAGCTAATATAATAAAAATGACAATTTTACCTAAATTAATCTATCTATTCAGTGCCATACCAATCAAACTACCAAAAAATTATTTTACAGAGCTGGATAAAATAACAACAAAACTCATCTGGAAAAACAAGAGGTCTAGAATATCTAGGGTATTAATGAAAAGAAATGCTAGGGAAGGTGGCCTAGCCATAGCAGATATTAAACTGTACTATAAAGCAGCAGTCATCAAAACTACCTGGTACTGACTAAGAAAGAGAGTCATGAGTCAGTGGAATAGGATAGGTACACAAGATGGAGAAGTCAACGACTATAGCAATCTACGATTTGATAAACCCAAAGAATCCAGCTTCTGGGCTAAGAATTTACTGTTTCACAGAAACTGCTGGGAAAATTGGAAAATGGTAGGGCAGAAACTGGGCACAGACCTTACACCATATACCAAAATAAAGTCAAAATGGGTTCATGATTTAGGAGTAAAGGCTGATACTATAAGCAATTTGGGAGAGCAAGGAATAGTTTATCTATCAGATTTATGGAAAAGAAAAGAATTCATGACACAAGAGATAGAGAGCATTACTAAATGCAAAATGGATAATTTTGGTTGTGTTAAATTGAAAAGTTTTTGTATAAAAAAGCCAATGCAACAAAGATTAGGAGGGAAGCAGAAAATTGGGAGAAAATCTTTACAACCAGTGTCTCTGATAAAGGCCTCATTTCTAAAATATACAGGGAACTGAGCCAAATATATAGGAATACAAGTCATTCCCCAGTTGAGAACAGGCAGTTTTCAGAGGAAGAAATTAAAGATATCTATAGGCATATGAAAAATGCTCTAAATCACTACTATCAAAACAACTCTTAGGCACCACATCTCTCCTGTCAGATTGGCTAAAATGACAAAACAGGAAAATGATAAATGCTAGAGAGGATGTGGGAAAATTGGAACATTGTTACATTGCTGGTGGAGTTGTGAACTGATCTAGCCATTCTGGAGATCAACTTGGAACTATGCCCAAAGGGCTATAAAAATGTGCATACCCTTTGACCCAGCAATACCACTTCTAGGGTTGTTTTCCAAAGAGATCACACAAATGGGGAAAGGACCCATATGTACAAAAATATTTATAGCAGTTCATTTTGTAGTAGCAAAGAATTGGAAATCAAGGGGATGCCCATCAATTGGGGAATGGCTAAACAAGTTGTGGTATATGAAGGTAATGGAATACTATTGTGCTATAAGAAATGGGGATGATACGGACTTCATAACAACCTGGAAAAACCTACACAATATAATGCTGAGTGAGCGGAACAGAGCCATACACAACCACAGATATAAGGATTCTGTGATGACTAACCCTGATAGACTTTGCTCTTCCCAGCAACACAAGGTGCAAAGACAACTCTGAAGGACTCATGATGGAGAATGCTATCTACAGCCAGAGAAAGAACTATGGAGTCTGAATGCAGATTGAGGCACACTTTATGCTCGCCTTTTTTTCCCCTTTTTTTCTCTCTTTTGTTTTTGTTTTTGGATTTTTTTTTGGTTCTTTCTTCTTTGTCATGATTCATTCCATTGGTCATGATTCTTCTTCACAACTTGACTGTTGTGTAAATAAGTTCAATGTGAAGTTATATGTAGAAGATATATCGGATTTCATGTCATCTTGGGTGGGGGGAAGAAAATCTGGAACTCAAAATTATGTAGAACCGAGTGTTATAAACTAAAAATAAAAAAAAATTCAAATTCCGAGAACAATTAGCACAGAAGTTTGTGGCAGAGTAGAAAAAGAATTGGACCAAGAGTAAGGAGGCCAGGGTTCTAATCTTGTGTACCCATGTGATATTAGGCTATCACAAGATGTCTCTGAGTCTCAGTTTTCTACTTTGTTAAATGACTCATATTAGTTCCAGGTAAATGAAAGGTCCAAACACTTCTTAGAGGCAGTGAGAAAGAGGGATGTGCATTAAAGCTGGGCAAAGGCATTATTTTACTTGAGAAGGATAACATTAGCTAGCACATTGACATTAATTTGTGGATCTTATTAGCCTTTTGCTATGCAGATAGCCGACAAAAATAGGGCTGTAGGAAAATGGAGCAATGAGGAGGAAAGAGCTGGTGACTTTGCACACCTCTGCCTCACCCAGATCCAATTCACTTGCAAGTCAAGACATCACCCTCCTGATGTCACTGGTCCTCTTCCAGAACGAAGGCTGAACAACAACAGTGACTAGAGATCAGCGGCAGAAACAGGGAGAAGCAAAATGCATGCTAGTGGACTTCTTAGCCCTCTGGATGGCGTAAAGGAGCAAGGCGACCACCGAGAAGTGTGGACTACCAAAGCAGACAGAGGGAGTGAAAAGCTAGGCTATCAACAAATCGGAATTGAATGCATTAATATTAACCAACCCAAAAAGCAGTGGGTCATAATGTGGAGGTGTCAAACGTGTGGCCCACAGGCCACATGGGGCTCACAACAGTCCGGAATGCTGCCTGAACCAGATTAAAATGTAATTGGGAAATATTTAACAAAATAAAGAAAAATACGATGAAACATAAAAAATAAAAAAATAAAGTCCCTCCCAGTTCCACTGTTCCATGCTCTGTGTTCTAAGGTCCTTCCCAGCTCTGACATTCAGCATTCTATGTTCCAACGGCACTTGTGGTTTTGACATTCAATGTTCTATGTTTCTTTCCCTGTAGGTAAATACCTTCCAGATCGTCCTCATCACAGATGGCAAGCTGTCCTTTACCATATTCAACTATGAGTCCATCTTGTGGACCACAGGCATGCACGCCAGCAGTGGGGGCAACTTAGCAGGCCTAGGAGGCATTGCTGCACAGGTAGGATCGATGGGCACACAGGATGCACATTCCCGGAAACCTCTCTGTACTTTTTTTTTAAGCTGTTAGTGTGTTTCTCCAGAGACGTGTGAAGAGCCTGGTTTTTTCCCCTCCCTCCCTCCTTGATGCTGTGAGGTTTGGCCAGGGTGTATTCTTTACATTGGCCGGTGCCACTGAGTTCCTCCCTTGCTCACCTCCCTGCCAGCCTGGCTCCCATCCCCACCCCCAGCCTCAACATTCAAGAGCAGCGACAGAGAGAAGAAATGTTCCCTCTTGTTTTCATTTAATCCCTTTGCTCTTTCTTAACGGTGCCCAGAAGGATATGAGTGGGCTGCCACCAGCTGAGCTGTTCCTGGCACTCTGCCCAGGCCCTTTTGAGAGTCTCCAGCAAGCAGGAAATCACAAATCACAGGTGTAAGGAAGCGGGTGCCTGGTGAGATTCCAGACTCCAAACGGGCTGATGTCAAGGCTTGTCCATAGAGTCCGGACTCTAGCCCTGCCTGGATGCCCGCAGAATGAGACGTGGTTACAGAAGAAGTGCCGCAGCCAGAGTGCCTCCTCTCCCTCCTGGCCCACAGGCAGCTCCAGAGTCAGGCACATCCTGAATGGCCACTTGCTGCCAAGCCACTTTCCTCTCTGGGCCAAGGTTTCCTCGTCTGGAGGGAGAGGCTTAGATTCAATGGCTTCTGAGGTTCCTTCCAGATCTGTCATCCCATGACCCCATGAACAACATCAGACACTGGGGGAAGAAAGACCATTCCAACCACAGCTATCAGTCAAAATGAAGCACTTCAGGTCGGCCCCACCTGTAAGAACACAGCCCTAGATTAGGAGGATATTTGTCTCTTCCAAAGTGCTTTCACGAAGTGCAGATGAGAAAATGGAAGCAGAGAAAGGCTGTCACACAGAAAGTAGTGGATTCCACCCAGGTCTTCCCAACTCCAAGCCCCAAGCTCTGCCTACAACACCAGGCTGTCAGGCGCCCCAGCTCTTTTCAACAGCCCAGCCTTTCTTCTTCTGGTTCTAGAATTCTGACTCGCTGATCTTGTCTTCCCAGGCAGGGTTCAATGCTGGTGATGGGAAACGTTACTTCAACATCCCTGGCTCCCGCACCGATGACATCGTCGACGTGGAGATGACGACAAATGTGGGTATCCCCGGGCGATGGGTGTTCAGAATCGATGATGCCCAGGTGCAAGTGGGGGGCTGCAGCAACACAAGTAAGAGGACAGTCGCTAGGCGTCTTCCCTTTGGGGCGGGGTGGGGGGAGGGCAGCAAGGGGCCTGGGTCTCCTCTTTTTTGTCCCTGTTTTGTTCCAGTGCCCATCTTGTCACACAACTAGAGGTGGGGTCCTGCTGAGGGTGGATCAGAGAAAGACCGGAGCTCAGGACAGAATTAGCTCATTAAAGTCATTAGCCCTGAGCAAGATCATATGCCTGAGGGAATTATGATGGATAGGAAGAAGAAAGGGTGGAAAGGAAGGAAGGAAGGAAAGGAGGGAGGGAGGAAGAAAGGAAGGAAGGAAGGAAGGAAGGAAGGAAGAAAGAAAGAAAGAAAGAAAGAAAGAAAGAAAGAAAGAAAGAAAGAAAGAAAGAAAGAAAGAAAGGAAGGAAGGAAGGTAGGAAAGAGAGAGAGGAAGATAAAGAAAAGAAAAGAAAGAAAAAAGGAAGGAAGAAAAGGAAAGAAGGATAAAGAAAAGAGTTTGACATTTGGGGCTATATCAAAAGAAGGGTAAAGTTGAGAGAAGAAAAGACTTTATTAGATCAATGAAAATTTGATGTAAGGAAAAGCCATTTGAATGGCCTGATAAAAGTCTAGACTGAAAAACTTGAATCTGGTCCTCAGTTTACTCATTAACAAAATAGAAGATTGCTAAAGTCCCTTGATTTTTAGAGTCAGAAGGATCTGAGTTCAGATCTTGGCTTTGCCACCTATACATGTGTGACCTCAGGCAAGCCACTCTACCTCTGGCCTTCAATATCCTCACCTATAAAATGAGAAGGTGCACCAAATGACTGCTGAGCTCCAGCTCTAAATCCATGAGTTGACAATTTCTAAAATTCTATGAGTTACTGAGTCTTAGAAAACCAAAAGTAAGGAGATGCCATGCTGGGAGTTCACGTAGGGTCATAGCAACACGCACATCCGCATGTTTAGCACAAGCTAGGTGAGCCCAGATGGACCACAGTCTATCCAAACCTATGATAACATGATCAACATGAGAAGAAAGTTTGAGAGACTGACTTGATGGAGCACAACCCCAGACACATACACATCCCAAATAGAAATAGTTCGAGGTATAATCGCAGAAGTATCTGAGGGTGGCTTTAGGAAGATTTTCCTAAACTGGAAAAGGTATTAGAGAAAAGCGGATCCTTGATAAATAGGAATGAGAGAAGTTTGAGGTCAGACTCAAGGAAAACAAAGGCATCTTCTCTCTAAGGAATCATTAGGGAGAAGTAGAATGATGAGGAAGGAGACTCCCTGTCACCCGGAGCCTCCAAGCCAAGTCTGGATGACCACTGGTTAGGAATGGTGTAGGGAAATCCTTGCTAACAGATGGGTTGGCCTGAATGACCTCTGAGGTCCCAGTAGGTCTGTGATTTGATGGTGGTCAAAGGAGTGACTGGTGAGGCAGGAGGAAGAAAAGAAGCGGCCAAGGCAAAGACCAGGAAAAATAAAGAGATGTATGGGACAAGACACCAAGGGGCAGGAAAGGTAGAGAAAGGACTATCTCAT
Source organism: Trichosurus vulpecula (assembly GCF_011100635.1). Taxonomy (NCBI): domain Eukaryota; kingdom Metazoa; phylum Chordata; class Mammalia; order Diprotodontia; family Phalangeridae; genus Trichosurus; species Trichosurus vulpecula. The sequence goes on from NC_050576.1 coordinate 430,891,927, forward strand.
GAAAACCCTCCTCTCCTTCAAACCAACAACAAGAATTCTTAAAGTCGGCAAGGTAGGGGAGAAGACAGTGCTGGGAGGAGAAGGAAGAGAATGACATGGATGTGACAGTGGGAGTTGACAGTATCTGTCACAGCTAAGGAATGATTGCTCTCCAAGCACCTTCTCTTATGGAAAAGATGGACATCATCTGCTGTCTGCTTTCAGTGGGAGCCTCACTCATTCATAACCAACAAAAACAGGAAGGTGATCAGTGCCAAGGCCAGTCTGCAGGAGCCTCTTCTAATGAAGGACTGAATAAGGAATGTGAACGTCAGAGTCAAGGGTACCCTTGTGGCTCTGGACCTTGGGAAGCCCCTGAGCAGAGGGCTCACTTCTGGATGGAGCAGTAGGAGATGAATAGTCACTTATCCTAAATCTCAGGGCTTCTCTAGCTTTATTTATTTGGGCTTAATTCGCTTATTAATTTAACTGTTCAGAAGATGGCCTCCCTAGGCACAACCATGGAGATTTGGTCTTGTTTGTACAACAGCCAGAGTTTGCATGCAGAGCAATGTAAATGAAGAGAGACCCTGAATGTGGCCAGGAGAGTGAGGAGGGAAGACAGACAGGGGAAGGACAGTGGGTGGGAAGGGAGGTGGGCATTTAAGTAGGAGCAGACAAGATTTGGGGCAGGGGAGAGAGGGACGATGGGGGAGAGGAGAGAGGGCTTGTCCCATGGAAGAGGGATTAGACTTATTCTGCTTGGTCCTCAGAGGGCCAAACTAGGAGCTTGGAGAGAAGTTACAAAGAGACAAATTTAGACTTGATGAAAGGAGAAAACCCCTAAAAAGGCAGTACTCCAAAGCAGGATGGGGCTGCCTGGGGAGCTCTCAGGTCCGCAAAGGGGATGGGAGGACTATTTGTCTGGCATGATGCAAAGGAGCTTGTTGGACTTGGGTCCAGTGGTTCCACATCACCCCTCAGATGAAATGGGGACTCCTGTGTTTGGTGTTTACAGCCCATCAAAATCTGACTCCAGCTAACCTGCTAGGTTGATTTTGTGTTTTACACACACACACACACACACACACACACACACACACACACACACTACACACACATACACTACACACACACACATACACACACACACACACACACACACAGAAAGAGAGAGAGAGAGATCGAGAGAGAGAGAGAGAGAGAGAGAAACACCTCATCTCTGAATGTGCAGATGCCAAAGCCCAGCGTCTGCACGGAGATGTAAGCCACAGTTAACAACGAGGTCTTATTAAAAGGGAAAAGGAAGGAAAGAGGGATCACAATCTTGGGGATAAAGACTGTAGGAGAGCAGCAATGTGGCAGCTATAAACCTGTCAGGAGTTCAGAAAAAGGACTGGCCAGGACAATAAAGCATGAAACATGGATGTGTGATGTCTGGGGTCACTTCTTCGAGTAGGAAACAAATTGTGAATCTGCATCCCTTGTACGCTGCTCCTATTATGTATTGCTCGTCTTGAAATCCAGGGAAGATTGAACAAGATGTCCCAGGCATCCAATGTGGGCCAGATGAACTCCCAGGTGCCCCCGTACATGGCTGGCTCATGAATTTTAGGGCAAAAAGCTCAAAGTGACCGACCCTCTGCACAAGTGGGCCCAGAGTCACTGACCACCCCAGGTTCATATTGGAGACCCCTGTCATTGACAGACACAGAATCAGGAGGAATCTCAGAGGCTCCAAGTCCTACCCAAGCCTAAACAGGAAGCCCCTCTAATTACCTTTGAGAAGGGACCCTCCACCCCCTGCTGCAAGGCCTCCAGAGACCAGAACTCATCACTCTTGGACATCTCTCATCTCTCTGCCCCTGTCATCCCCTGCTTGTAATTCTCCGTGCCAAGCAGAATACATCGTAACCTTCTTCCACACGACAGCCCTTCCAACGCCTGGGGAAAGCAATTTTTGTACCTGCCCCACCCCACCCATCTCCTCTTTTCCAGACTTCACAACACCAGTTCCTTGAAATAATCCTTAAAGCACTAAATAATCCGCTTTCCTCACATCTTCATCTTCAGCTCCTGGTGTGACATTGTCTCTAGTCCCCTCGCCATCGTGGGCTCCTTCCACCAGAAACTTTTCAGTTTCTCAATTCCTTTCCTGATAAAACACGGTGTCCAGAACTAGATGAAATCCTCTGTGACCTGAAGGGCATCATCTAAAGAGCTCCATTCCCAAGGGCCTTCCAGCACTCTTAGTCAGCTGCCCAGAGTCTTCTTCCTCTAAATCCCATGAAGCTGGCTATCGCCAAACCTAACTAAGGCCAACATCCAATATGCCGGCCTTCCTCAGTGATGTCCCTCTAGGGTGCACAGACACAAAAGCTCCATGACTGAGCGGCAGCGGCAGGTTCTGCTGCATTGCTCTGGGGCCTCTTCCACCTGGCAGAGAACCAGAGAAACCCCGATGGAGACCAAAGCTGCTCTTTGTACCATCTAACTTCCGGTCCTTTACGATCACAGCACTTAGAACTTATAGGGTCTAAACCTCCTGGAGGCCAGTGTAAGTATTTCAAAATTGAATTTATAAAGTCCTCACACCTGGGGGTCTCTTGTTGCGTATCCCCCTTGGCACAGAAGGAAACAGAAACGTCGGGCCAGTCCGGTCACTCAGCTCATCACGCATCCGCAGTAACCATCACTCCCACCATGCTGCTATGTGATGGCCAGTCCTGATGGGCTGCCCCCAAAGTTAGGGTTGGAATGGTGCTCAGGGCCATTCATGCCATCCAATCACCGGGAATTTTTCCAATATAAAATAATATTTCCTAATATCCAAGATCTCTGAGAATGCACAAGCCTCTGTTACCTTATTTTATTCAGAGATTGACTGTTTTCATATCTTCATACCCCTTCCCTGTGCTTAGGATGGTGCTTTATACGATGTAGGCACTTAGTCAATAATTTATATTTAAATAAATGAGATAATGTGTGTAAAGTCTTTGCAAACCTTAAAGCACTAAATAAGTGTGAGCTATTATTATTATATTAGAGGCAGCAGGCAATTTCAGTCAGTCAACTAGAATTGAAAAAATGCCTACTGTGTGTCAGGCAGTGCGCTCTAGGACAGGGCTGTCCAACCTTAGGTTTTTATTGAAACAATATCGATTTGCCATTTTAGTGAGTGCTCTGCGGTAGCTCGGCTTTTATGTAAATTTATGTAAATTTCTATGCTTGTAGGCAGAGGCATAAATCACACTGCAGGTCGAATTTTGGCCAGCTCTGCTCTAGGATACTCTGATGGATAAAGAACTGGCCTTTGAGCCAGGAAGAGTTCATCAGCCCAAGGCACAGCTCATGGGGGATACAATGAGGGATGCTTTTTAATATCCTTTCTACAAGAATTCAAGTACTGGCCACGTGGCCCAGGGAAAGTCATGTAAACTTACACCGTTCTAGACAGTTCTCTAAGACTGCGAGGTGGTAAAATGGTTCCATTTGCCAATGAAATCACAAGCCCGGTCCCACACCCTATTATTTTAATTAATTAATGAGAGAATCAAAGAATCAAAGGGGAGACCTGTTATAGTCTGAGCACCTCACCTGAATGTTAAAAGAAAAATTCCTGAGCACATTATTCTTAGAGTGAAGTTGTCCTGTTTTGTGTCGGCAGCTTCTGTGTGTCTGACCCTCCGTCCTTGTCTGAATGGAGGGAAATGTATTGACGACTGCATTACTGGGAACCCTTCTTACACCTGCTCCTGCCTGGCAGGCTTCACAGGGAAAAAATGCCACCTGGGTAAGTGTTTCTCTGGGAGAACCGCGCCACACGCTGCTGCTCTTTGAGATGCTGCTGCTGTGATAAACAGCCCAGACTTGGGATTCCGGTGGTGTAGGGAATGCCCTCTGCTAATGTGGAGGAAGATTAGATAGTCTTCAAGAAGAGTCCCGAACTTAACCATTCTGTAAGCTCCAATTTGGGTTGATTTGGTTTTCTTCATACGAGGCTTCATGTTCTGTCTTTCAGATGTGAATGAGTGTGCTTCCCATCCATGTCAGAATGGAGGGACCTGTACACATGGCATAAACAGTTTCAGCTGCCAATGCCCCCCAGGCTTCAAAGGGCCCACCTGTGGGACAGGTAAGACACACCATCCAAAAGAAAGCTCACCCAAAACCCTGCCCCTTCCAATTTCAAACATCCCTCCCGAATCAGGGACAAGAGTCAGAGGGCTGCCCAGATGCCAGGCATCTCGTCACAGATTCTGAGTACTAGAAAGAACCTCAAAGACCATCTGGTCCGATCTGACCTGGGAAGGAATTCTTCTGAAGCGCCTGGACCAGTGAAGACCCCCGAGGACAGGGCGCCGCACCCCCCCCAGGCGGCTCATGCTCCTCCTGGATGGCTTGCTGAGTGGCAAGCTTTTCCTGGCATCCAGCCTAAATCAGTCCCTTTGCAACTTCTCGCCATCTCTGCCTCTGAGCTCCTGGCTCAGCCCCACACTAGCAGCCTCCAACCTAGGGACTTGTACGGCTTCCCCTTTTGTTCATGTTTTAAACATCCTCCTTCTGGTATCCCCGTGAGTTAGAGGAGATAAGAGGGTGGTGGTTACCATGATCCCCACTTCACAGATGAGGACACTGAGGCACAAAGGGTTGATGGGCACTGCAGAGAGCCATATGATGATTTCACAGCACATTTCAGATTTCCTAGGTGCTCTGTCATTGTCTTGTTTTGTGAACACACTGGTCTCTTATAAATGCAGCCTCAGCAGAAAACGGCATCTGCCCACCCTCCATCCCAGGGGGCTCCCTGCTCTTTGCCGCCTCTGGGTAAAGGCATCCTCTCCCACCCAGGAACCCCAACTCAAAGATGATCAGAGAGAGCCCCAGAGGCCTGGGCAGGTCAATTCTCCTCCGGGGAAACATGCGAGTGCTGCCAGAAAGCAACTACAACCAGAGACGGATGTTCTGAGACCTTCAAGGGCTCAAAACCCCCAACAAAACATGCTGTCAGTCCTGGTCAAGTCCCTTTGGAGATCTGCCATGGCCACGCAGCCCTCTGCAGGTCCAGGAAGCAGTTACCTCCTCCAGAGGGGAAAAGGCGCCCACTTGACCTCTGGGATCGATTCCTTTCCTTGCTGAAAACGCCAAGAGTCGTGGTCCAGCCACATCCTTTCTAACTGCCTTTCGAATCAAACCAATCTCCCCAGAGGAGTAACTCTCAAAAGAGAGACTGCTCTATCATCTGCTCCTCAGTGTCTCTGCCAGATTCAATGGGGTCCCCTCCACAAGAAACCAACAGTGGCATAGTCACTGCATGGGGACCCTCATTTGTGGAAAAAGATGCTGCCTTGGAGCCCTTGAGAAGCTTGGGATGCTCCCCATTCATGAGCCTTCCTGCCCTGGCCCAGACTGGCTTTCCCAGTGCCCGGGGCTGACCCTGAAGCTGTCCTTCCTCCAGGCCACGAGGCAGCCTGCACCCCGGTGGTGCGGTGCTACCCTCTCTGACCACTGCTGGCCAGTGGGCCTCAGTTTCCTCCTCTGTAAAATGAGGAGCTAGACGAGATGGCCTCTGAGCCTCCTCCCGGGTCCAAGTCTGTGCTCCCCCAATCCTCTGATCTCTGCTTCTGCTGGGTTTGCTGAGCTCCCATGCCCACCTTCTCTCAGCCACCAAGGCCACCCTCACCATTATCCATTAATCCTGCTCAGTTGACACCACCCACCCAGAAGGGAAGCTTCATCTGGGACTCTCCAGCTCTCCCACAGAAAGGGAGATCTGGATTGCCTCCACCAGATGGCAGAGGGTCTGTCAGGAACAGATGGATGGTGGAACCCAACCCATCATTCAGAGTGATTCTTCTAGACCAGAGGGACTCAGGGATCTCAGGATGGGCCCTTCCACCTTCTCCAAAGGCCTGGCTTTCAGCAGGCAATCATCAAAGCTGAGGGAAAGCCTCCCTGGGGGTGCTGATGAACTATAAATCAAAGGTCGGGATCAGGAACCAAGACAGATGGAAATGAGAATCCAGGTTGGGGAGAGAGGGTGAGGGGTAGGGTGATGCACAAGGGCAGGAGGCAACCACCGAGGAAGACTGTGCCTCGAGGGCTGCTTGTTAGAAACAACAAAGATGACCCTGGCCCACACGCTCCTTGTTGTCAGGCCCCCTTGCAAATGACACTGGCGCTTTCAAAGCTGCAAAGGGAAGCGACCCCAAGGACCTCCTGCCCAACCTTCTTGTTGTCAGACGAGGAAACTGAGGCCAGGCAGCTACTGAAGATGACATGGGTCCTGAGACTGAAATCTAAGCCCAGCACTCTTCCCAGGCTCTTCACAAAGTTAGCCTTGGGAGCCTCGCAGGGTCTCTGCTTGACTCTGGCTTGGCCGTAGTCCCAGTTCTTTCTCATGGATCCATTTGTCCCATCTTACCGTGAGCAGATCATAGAACCTCGGAGTGGAAGGAGATCTCGAAGCCACCAGTCCCACACAGAAAAAAATGCCCCTCCTTATACCGCCCCCCCCAGCAGCGCTCCCCAGCCTCCAGCCCACTGTCCTCTGAAATGCCTCTAATTTCCTCACATCAAGCCTCTGTTTGCCTCCACTTCGCACTCACGGGGCCCAGTTCTGCCCTTTGTGCTAGGCTCGTAGTAAAAGAGCCCTGGGTTTGAATCCTGCCTCCAACATTTCCTAGCTGTCCGAACAGGTCACCAAGACTGTTTCTTCACAGGTAAAGTGGCTTTGACAATGCTTGTCACTTCTGGCTTCACAGTGTTCTTGTGAGGCTCAAATTGGATAATGCACGTCAAACCCTTTGCGAACTTTAAAATGTGATAGAAATGGCAGCTCTGATGTTTCCCTGCTCTGTCAGAGAATAATAATATTAATAATGGAAACAATAACAGGAGCTAGCATTTCTGGCATGTTTTAAGGTCTGCAAAGCTCTTCACAAATATTGTCTCATTTACTACATGTGTATAACCTACATCTGATTGCATACTGTCTGGCTGGCAGAGGGGAGGGAGGGAAGGAGAGAATTTGGAACTCTAAATCACAAAACAATAAATGTCTTTTTTTTAAATTGCTTTAACATGTAATTGAGAGGAAAAACAAAATTTATCAAATTTGTTTTAATTATGTCATTTAAACCTCACACCAGCCCTGTAGGGAGGCCATTTTGCAGGTGAGGAAGTTGAGGCAGACCAGGGTCACAAAGTCAACAGTGTCTGAAGCAGGATTTAAATTAAGTCTGTCCCTCTCTCTCCAGAGCTTGAAGCCCCACCCTCCGCCACCCCCCTTTTCTCTCTGCATTCTCTCTCTCTCTTGATAACTTCCTTTGTATCGATGGCTCCCACCCCTGACCTTGCGCCCAAGCTCCAGATCTGTATGTCTGTCCATTAGAAATCTTTTACTGAAAAGGGACGTCACTTAACGACTGTGTTCATGTCTCTCTTGTCAGTGGAATCCCCGTGTGACACCAAGGACTGTCAGAATGGTGGAGAATGCCAGGCTGGAAACGGGACTGCAGAGTGCCTGTGCCAGCCAGGGTACACAGGAGAAAACTGTGAAATCGGTAAGAAGCCAGATGGGCAGAGTGGCACTTAGGGCAGTGCCAATCTTGAAGGCAGGAAGATCTGGATTCAAATCCCGTCTCTGACATTTACTCGCTGTGTGGCCCTGGGCAAGTCACTTACTCTCTCTGGGTTATAGTTTCCTCTTCTGAAAACTGAGTGTGATCCAACCCACCCTACTGGCCTCCCTCCGGAAGACTAACCCACTTATGTCATGTGTGATTGCTCTCCTACAGATATAAATGAATGTGACTCTGACCCATGCATGAATGGGGGGAAATGTGTTGACCTGGTGGCTAACTATACCTGCCTGTGTTCAGAGCCCTTCACTGGCCCTCGCTGTGAGTTGGGTAAGGAGTCTCCCTCCACTTATGACTGAGTATTCCCTCTGTGAGCAGCCAAGGCTCTTCTCAGATCTCTTCCCCCTCCATTCATCTTGTTTCACTCTTCCCCTGGCTCTGCTGACTTCTCACTCTCTTCTACCCAAGCCCAGGCTTGCTTCTGGTGCCCTTACTCTCTGCTGATGCTGCCAGGCTCTGCTGAGGCTCTTTCTTTTCCACCCTATCTAGATCAGTCATCCTGTGAAGACCGGAGCTGCAGGGACAGGCAGACTTGCAACTACATCCGCCCAGGCCGCTACATTTGCACGTGTTCTCCTGGCTACTATGGGAACAACTGTCAGTATGGTAAGCAGCTGGGGTGGCCCATCTCCCTGAACCACGACACCTAGATGGACCACCACCTGGTGGTGCGTGGGGGTTAGAAGGCAGAGTATAATGGCTCATTGGGAAACAGGAGCGTCCATCTACCCGTGGGACTTCTGACTGCCCATGCACTTTCCAAAGAGAGTGGAGGGCAGAGGTGTGTATACAGCAAGCCTTGGCCATGCAGCTGTGAGGCCCAAGAAGTCAGCTTCAGGTAGGGGTAGAAAGAGGAAGGAGAATCCCCACATGGTCACTGACCACTGCAACAAGGCAATGAGGAGAAATCAGTAACTACCTACTCCATGTGTACTTTCCCAACTCGATGAGATCTTTATGAAAATAACCTACACACAAAAAAGTAAGCCTTACTTGAGGCATTTGACAAACAATATTCCAGCTGAATGAAAGGCTTAGAGAACGAGAGAGTCCTCTACATCGACTGTTTAAGAAAAAGGACAGCATTCAACTTGGTAGAACAAACGTCACTTTAAAGACCCTCTTCCAACAAGCTATTTTCTAGATGACTTGAAAGATGGGGCATATTTAGGAAAGCAGGAACAGGGAGTTGAATGACCACCCTGTCATGGCAGATGTCCAGCTCAGAGCCAAAATCAAACAGGGATTACCTATGGATGGATAGTCTACAGGTTACATATGACATCATCCTGACTGTATTAGGCCCCACAACAATGCAGGGTCACCTAAATGAGAGCTAGAATCACTTAAGATATTTTAGTCTAATCAACCTTACAGGAAAAAACCAAGGGGATAAAGAATGGCCGCTGTCCAAACCACGCTTGTCAGCTGGCTAGAGGGCCCACAGACATGGTCTATGAGTTCATGTATCTTGGACAAACACTGTGGACGGGCAATGAACGGAGCCCAAAATTAAACAGCAAGAGGAAGAGGGGAAGCTGACTCACCTTTGGGAAATGACTGGGAGTTTTTAATGGCCCCAAAGTTCTCCCCAAAACAAAGGCCTGTTCATCTTTTTAGCACCAACATTCTTTCAGTGACCCTACCGAGTTGCTGGTCATTCAATACTGTCATCCAAAGGGCAGTAGAGGGTTTCGTGGTGAGTGTGACAAAGAGCCAAAGATACCACCAAGGAGATGAAGAACAGGAAAAGGAGACAGGTCAGTCACGCAGCAAGAGGAAGGGATGACAAGCAGTGTCTGAAGACTCCATTGGTACATCAGGGTGTCTGGACATGTCTCTGCTATGTGAGCAGACCCTGTGCAGAGGATTTATTGGGAGGTATAGCCAAGAATTATACAGAATGAGAAGGCACAGATGAGCCACATTGGCTCTGTTTAGGGGAGTAACCACAATGATGGCATCACAAATCCCCTGATATGCCCAAGTAAATGTAGACGTCTACACCTGGCTTCCAAAGCATCTCTATATTCCACAACCTGGAGTCCTTTATGACATTTCTTATGACTGAGAATCTGTAACTATCGCCTTACAAAGTGGCTCTGCCTCGTGAAGTGGTTCTGGACTTCAGCAAGATCTCTGCTAAGGGACTAGAGTCTCGGAAGGGGAGTTGTCTGGTGGGAGCCCTGAGAAGCAGGATCAGCAGCACTTTTGTCCCAGTGAAGAGAGAAGATCAGGGGAGAGCCAGGGGTGTCTGGGACATAGCGAGGCATGGCTGAGTTCGGCTAGATAGTGGTGTGATCAAAGGGAGTTTAAGTGAAGAGACCATTTCAAGTCAAGGGACTCCCTTCCCTGCTTCCTATGGCTGATAATGCATCCTTGGTCACTGCACACACAGCATCTCCATGGGAACGACACACTGAGAACCATCACTGACCCTGAGCCGTTGCTCCACAGGGAGCTGTCTTCTCCTTAGGAGTGTGGGGCTTGCCCCCAGCCCCCAGCCCCAGTCTCCTATACAGTCTCACAGTAACAGCCCACATGGCAATATTCCAAGGGATGGTGACTCTGGGAGGGCACCTCTCTCTCCCCTACAGAGCCCAGCTCTTCAAGGGCCTGGAGGATCTTCCCGAGCTGCTCTGGCCAGCCTGCCGGTGAGCCTCTCCATGCCTGCGCTCGGTCAGTCCTCAGACATCAAGACGCTGGGCTCACCCCCAGATCACAACAAGGCATCCCAAGGCACAGCAAGGAGAGCTGTTTGGAGGTCGGGCTTATGGAGCCCCCTGCAGGTTGCAAAGCTCTTTCCTCATGCCCTGGGAGGTGGGTTAGCAAGCACCAGATGAGATGCAGATGCAGAAAGCGGCTGTGGTCACGGAGGTAGAAAGAGGAAGAATCTTGAACCCAGGCCTCTGGGGACTCAAAGATTGTGTGCTCTCCACTGTCTTAACACGTCCCAGCATGAACAGGCTGGATGACTCACTTTTGTCAGATGGGGAAGATGAGGCACCAAGGATGGAAGGAGTTTTGTGACATTCACCCAGCGGCGACAATGCAGAAATAGATCCAAGACAGGCATGTTACTCCATCATTCATTCATTCATAAATATTTTGGAATCGATGTCTTAACCATTTTGTGTCATGAGCCCCACTGGCAGTCTGGGGAAGCCTAGGGACCACTGTCTCAGATTCATTCCTTTGGGGGATGTTAAATTTCAGTTAGAAGTTGTTGAAAACAAAGAAATTTTCCCCCCATTCAACTTCACAGACCTGAGTGAAGAAGTCCTCATCTAGGTAACATTTCCCTCCCGAAGAGGTTCATGGTGCACAGCCGATCCAACCGAAGCGAATTAGATCTCCCCAGATGCTCTAGGTCACTTAGAATAGCTGTTGGTGAGTGACTAATGGCGTCTGTCTAGGATAATGAGAACAAATGAGCCGGGGTGGCCAGACTAGAACAGCTGAGAGCATCTGAGATCCAGACCTGTAAGAGATCTTAAAGGCTATCTAGTCCTATCCCTTCATTGGACAGATGGGGCCTGTGGAAGAGAAGTGACTTACTGAAGTATGCTCAGGTAGCAGACTCCTTCCTTCTCAAAGGAACACCGGCCTTGACATCAAGCGTACTGGATTCAAATCCTTTATCTTCTTTTTCTCCTCTGTGTGACATCAGTCCCTTCCTCTGGCCCTCTGCCTCTTCATCCATCACATGAGGGAATTGGACGAGGGATATCTAAGGTTTCTCTCTCCCAGGCTTATTTAGGGAGCTAGGTGGACAGAGTGTGAAGCTTATGGTCAGGAAGGCCCAAGTTCAAATTCTGCCTCAGATACTGACTAGCTGTGTGATCCTGGACAAATCAACGAACTGTCTGCCTCGGTTTCCTCATCTGTAAAATAGGATAGTACTAGTGTCTACCTCAGAGGTTGTCATGAGGACCAAGTGAGATAACCTAGTAAAAGTAGTCTGCCAAATTTCAAACAGTAAATAACGTCAGCCGTTGTGTTTACTCTCCGCTCCCGTCAAACGGTCCCACTCGTTCTCCCGCCTCTGCGCCCCTCGTCACTGCCTCTGCCTCCCGGAATCTCCAGCCCTTTCGAAGCACAGCCCATATTCTGCAGAAGGGCAGTCAGCGCTCAAAATGACCTTATGTACTTTTGTGCACTCTGTGTATTTCCTTCCCTGTTTCCATGGGTCCCCTTCAGTAGAGAGTAAATTCTCTGAGGACGAGGCTCAACTTTTTTCTCTGTGTCCCTAGAGCCTAACCCAGTGCCTTGAATATAGTAGGTGTTTAACAAGGGTTTGCTGAATTAAACTCCATTCAAAGCCAAAATCTTCCATTTCAAGCCTTATCGAAGCTAGATTTTTAACTGGTGTTAAACAAAACAAGGCATGATTTAAAAAAAATCAGACAAGATATCTTCAAGGTCTACTATGCCGAGTACTTTGGGGTACAAGGAGAAGCATAAAATGTGGTCCTGACCTTTCAAGGACAAGTGTAGTCGGTGAGACAATATTCATCTAATGAGATAACCCCAGCCTCTCCCTTCATGAGCCCTCTCTCCATCTCCCTGTGACTCACTGTGATGCCTTCTTGCAGGAGGCCCCAGAATCCCAAGTGCCTGTCTCTCCAATCCCTGCCAGAATGAGGGCACCTGCCTGGAGACAGACCAGGGCTACCTCTGCGAGTGTCCACATGGGTATACAGGCTCCAACTGTGCAGAAAGTAAGCATGGCATTCGTTCTAACCAGAGCCTCCTGGGCCCTGACACCCTCTGTGGGGAGCATCGAGGCAGCCAGAGTGACTGTCAGCAACAGAGAAGTCTGGTTAGACACTGAGAAATAGCCCGGGTGATTCTGAGTGAAGGATTCCAGTCTCCACTTGCTCCCACTGCCAGGACACTGGTCAGTTTGCTCAACAGTCACCTCATCGATTCTTCAACGGGGAAGGGTCAATGGATGTGGGCATGTGTTTATACAGGGTAGTGTGTGCGTACACCAGCATTCATGAGTGTGAATGAATGTTTATGGGAGTGCGTGTTGGAACAGAGAAAACAGTAGGACAGAAGGAAAGAATCAATCAAGTCATGACAAAGGCTGGTCCTTCATCTCTTCCCCCTTCTCTCCTCTCTTGTCCACACACAAAAATGAGAGGAAGGCAGCTAAATCCTTCAGAAAGGACCTTGGCATTCCCAAAACCAGTCACCCAGGGGAGGGACAGAGCAGCTATTGTCCCGAACTGAAAAAAAAAGTACATTGGCTTTTCTCACCCTCTGGTGCTGCCTGTAGATAGTGTTTAGAACCAGAGAGAGCCCCAGGCTTGTGGGCTGTGTTTGACCATGGAACAAGGGCAAGCAGGAGGAACCAAGGGGACCTCCCTGCGCCATCGCTCTGATTACGTTGGCAGTTCATTATGTAAGCCTACATGTCCCTGTGTTGTACATGTTCCTTGGAAAAGTTTTATGACTTAATCTGGGCTGGAAGCTGCCTGAGGTCTCAGACTGGCTTGGCAACAATCATGTCAGGAGACTGGCTTTCCAGCAGCTGCAGCCTGACAGCACTTTCTGAGTACTTTGTGTTCTCCTGGACATACCTGCATCAGAAGTTCCGGGATTCTGGCAGCCAGGAGGACAGGACCCTAACGCTCTGGCTCCTTTCTTCTTTTTCTGAAATTTTGGTTGATATTCATTTTCCACATCTCCCAGGATCTGCCTCTGACCCCCTCACAGAAAGCTACCCCAAATAACAAAAAATATTTTTAAAGAAATAGAGGATAATTCAGCAAAATTGATCAATATATCAAAAATTCTGAAACCGTAAGCAGTGCTGCCTGCCCATGGATCTCCTGCCTGCTGAGCAGTGGGCGCAGCTGTTTTCTCCTTTCCCTTCTTTGGGGTTATGTTTGGTTTTTTGCAATTGTGCACGGCTCCTTTGGATTTTCTTGTGGGTTTTGTTATTTTCACGTCCGTTGTAGTCGTCGCTATTTACGTGGCTTTCTTGGTTCTGCATCAGCTCAGCACATCTCCCCATGTTTCTCGGCGTTCATCCCATCCATTGCTTTCTACTCCCACCAATATTTCCTTATATTCCTCTGCTGCAATCAATCGAGCCCTTCCCCCAATCAATGGCAGCTGCTTTGTTTCCAGGTCTTTGCCACCACAAAAAATGCTGCTACAGATATTTCTGTGCTCTGGGTCCTCTTCCCTTATCAAGGTGTCTGTTTCATGGTTGTTTACAGAGCTCCCCGAAGACTGTGAGTGCCGCAACGGGGGGAGATGCCTGGATGGAAACTTCACCATGTGCCACTGCCCCCCAGGATATTTTGGTCTCCTTTGTGAATTCGGTAGGGACCACAGGAGAAAAAGGTCTCTCTCCTTTTACTTTCCTCAGCAACAAAACTCCATGCCCCTGTCCAAAGACATCTGCCAGTGCTGCTGGCTCCCAGCTGGCCCTGCCCACGCTGCAGCACCTCCTCGGCACCTTTCCCATTCTCCCTGGGCTGATGCTGCCCCCTCGAGGCGCACCTCCGGCTTGATTTAGCACCATCACTTGGGGCAGGTTGAGTGAGAAGCACTTCTTTAGCAGGACAGGATTCCCTGGTCCCTAAACGGCCGCGAGCTGTTGATGAGCCAGTCACTTAAGGCCCCTGAGCCTCAGTTTCCTCACTGTTGCCTAAAAAGGGGGTGGCAGGGGGAGAAGGGGGAGGAGAGAGGGAGAGGCAGAGAGACAGAGACAGAGAGGAGAGACAGAGGGAGGGAGGGAGAGATAGAGAGGGAGAGAGGGAGACAGAGAGAGAGAGACAAAGAGAGAGAGAGAGAGAGAGAGAGAGAGAGAGAGAGAGAGATCCACAGTAGCCAAACTCCTCATAGCCAACAGGGGAGGGTGCCTGGGTGTTTTCTCACTTCTCTGCCCCAGGACAACTCAATGGTAAAGGTGAGGGCCATGGTTTTACAGGGAGGGGCACATCCTCACAGAGAGGAATCTGACTGGACCACCATCTTGGTTGCTACAAGCAAGGAATGGGTCAGTGGAACTCCCAAGGTACAATCAAGACATATGGAAGGTTCTAAAGTGACCAGGACAGGAGTACCAAGGAAGGAATATGTCTAAAGCAGAGACAATCTATCACAAGAGAGGCTGATCTAGGCTGTCTTGCACATAGTAGGCATTTAATAAATTATTATTGAGTTTAACTGGTTTCTAAAAAACAATAAAAACCTCAAGTCATTTTGGCCTCCACACCATCATGCAGGAAGACATGGGCAGGCAAGGATGCACAGGTTTTCCTTCAGGCCTAAGCATCTCTGCTTAGAGACCAGTGAAGAGAACAGGAAGACTCTGCATTTTGTATACACCATCGTTATTTGTTTCTAGACCAGAAAGCAAACCAAGTGACATAGAATCGGTGATTCATACATACCTCTGCTGAGTTAGTTTCAATCGTTGGGCACTGTGCTATAGAGAATAGGCACGGGGCATGCCTGCCCACTTGAACCTGGTTCTGTGAATCCAAGGCCAGAGAAAGAAATGGGTATGGCTTGGGGGTGGGGCTTCTTCCTTGTCCCTGCAGAAGTAACTGCCACACCGTGCAATGTGAACACCCAGTGTCCTGATGGCGGTTACTGCATGGAGTATGGCGGGAGTTACCTCTGTGTATGCCACACTGACTACAACACCAACCACTGTGAGTGGGGATGGGAGGCTGGGGGAGAAAGACACAGGAAGCACAAAAGAAGGGTGATTTAAAGAAAGGTGGGTCATATGACCAGTGGGAAGGAAAGGGGCCTGGACAAGGGGTCCTGGCTTGGCTCCAGTGCTAACTAGCTGTGTGACCTTGGCTAAGTCACTTAAGTTCCCCAGGCCTCAGTTTCCCCACTTGTAAAATGAGAGGATTGGACTCAGTCCTCTCTAAGGTCCCTTACTTCTCTGCCAGTTCTGCATGAAGACCTAGGAAGGAGAGAGAATGGACTTGGGCACAAACCAAGAATCAAAACTATTCAGGAAAAAAGGAAAGGTTTGTGAATCCTGGGCACACTAGATCAGAAGGCACTCCCTTGGGAGCCTAAGGGGTGCACCCCCTCGGCTGCTTGCCATCCTCTCAGGAAGGCTGTGCAAGGAAGCATGTTTGACCAGCTGGTGTTTCTACTTCCCCAGCTCTGCCCTCTCCCTGCGACTCAGATCCCTGCCTCAACGGGGGCTCCTGCGATGCCCATGACGACTCCTACACGTGTGAGTGCCCACGAGGCTTCCATGGCAAGCACTGTGAGAAAGGTACGGCCCCCAGGCTGACTCTCCCTTTAGACTGCACCCTTTGCTCTACTCCCAGATGGCTTTGGTGATTTCCCTTCAGGAAAACAAGCTTGGCAGAGAAGCTGATAAAGGGCAGGGTGCTGACCCTCTGTGTGACCATGAGGAAGTCACTTAACCTCTCTGACCCTCAATTTCCTCAGAGCACCGGCTTGGAGGTTAGAGGATCTGGATTCCAATCTCACCCCTAATGCTGACCACCTGTGTTCACAGCCCTTGGCTACAGCTTCCTCATCTGTTTAAGACAGAGACCACCCAAGGCACCAGCACAAGAGTCAATCAGTCCAGCTGCAGGCCCCTAGGAATTCTTGAGGAAACCCCAGCTAAGGAGACCCAGTACTGCCATGGTCACCCCAGGGCTTTGCCCAGGTTCAAGGGAGACCTCACCCACTAGCCTCCCAAAGATTTAAAAAGACAATGGAAAGGAGGAAGCAGGTCCATATGAGCCGCCAGTGACTCTGAGTCAGCAATAGAGTCCTTCCCCAGAGCTATAACAAGTACTTTTCATGCCTGGGGCAAGCTCCACAAACTATGCCCCAGCATAAAGAATGAATCAAATAAATTTTTAAGACAAATTCTGCGGGAGCATCCTTAAATGATCTTCATTCTTAACACCTCTAGAAACAAAGTCCAGACCCTTGCTCCCTTGGCCGGGGCTGGGGGCCAGCTATTTCTGCTCTGATAACACCTTGCAACAAGTCTACAACTGCCCTGCCCCAGCTACTTCCAAGAGGGCCATGATTCTGGTGGGAAATATCCACCCCAAGAAAGAGCCTCCTTTTGAGGTCAGAGTTCTGAGATCAAAGACAACTCCAAGCCTAGAGACAGGGAGCATCCCACAGGTGGTGGGCCTGGCTCTTCCCCTCTCTTCTCTTTCCTCAGTAAGGCCGAGACTGTGCAGTTCTGGGCCCTGTCGGAACGGTGGGACATGCAAGGAGTCCAACGGGGAGTACCAATGCAGCTGCCCCTATCGGTTCACAGGGAAGCACTGTGAAATAGGTAAGGTCCCCAGGGTAGTGACCAGCCAATAAAAGTCAAAGTCGAGAAGGGGGGGTGGGGCAGAGCACTGAAGGGCCCACAGGCCAGCAGCTGCTGACTCCTTGTACTCACGTTCTGTGCTCTGTTTCCAGGAAAGCCAGACTCTTGTGCCTCTGGCCCTTGTCAGAATGGAGGGACCTGCTTCCATTACATTGGCAAATACAAGTGCGACTGTCCAGCGGGGTACTCAGGGAGGCACTGTGAAGTAGGTAAGGGATGCAAAACCCTAAACTTGAAGCTGACTTCTTCCCAAGGTGGGGACAGTGCTCCAGCAGGCCCACTGGGAACTCCAACATTTCTCATCTGACACCAGGCATCTTTAGATCCCAGAAACAACGACTCATAGAATCTCGGATTCAGAGAACACTTGTATACCATGACCAATGTCCAGCTGATTTGAGTTCCAAGGGCCTGTAGATGGGAGTTTATGAGGAAGGTCCCATGACAAGGTCCAGGCAGCTCCCACTATAGGAAATCTAGTGACACCTGTTTGACCACTCACTACCTCCCATATGTGTTTCCAGAAGGATACTAGACCATCTTAGGAAAGGATGTGAAGGGAGGGGGAAGGTCTCCCAAAATAAAGGGGTCCATGGAGGTCACTGAGGCCTGGATTCCTTCTTCAGCCTCCCTGGCAAGTGGTCAGTTATCCTTGGATTAAACACCTCCAGTGATGGGAACTCTACACACTCATATGTGGAAAACCAAAACACTCTATTCCATTTGGGGGCAACCATCACTATTAGGAAATGCTTCCTCAAACCAAGCCTCAATAGACCTATCTGCAACTTGTACCCAAGGCTCCTGGCTCCATGATCTGAGGAGGCCTAGCCCCTCTTCCACAGGACCATCCTCCATGTCCTCCATGTCCACTTGACAAGTACTTAGTAAGCACCAGACACTTTGCTAGGTATTGTGGGCATGAGGACAGAGGACAAAATAGCCCCTGCCTTCAATGGGCAACTATCGACTGGAGGAAAACAGCGTGGATTCCAACAGTAAGTGCAAAATAGACAACACTGATAAGGAGTAATTTCTGGGTGGAGGATTCTAGCAACTGGGGGGATCCACCATGACAGTCTTCCTGTGCCTTAAAGGAAGCTAGGGCGTCTATGAGATGGAGGCGATGGGGGAGAGCATTCCAGACACGGGAGATAGTGTGGGCAAAGGCGTGGTGATGAGAGATGAAATGTCATGCGGAGGAAATAACAAACAGGCCAGTTTGGAGGAAAAATATGAAGTGTAAAGAAGAGTAATTTGCAATAAGCCTGGAAAGATAAGCTTAATCCAGAGTGTGAATGTCCTTAAAGCCAACCAGGAGTTTGTCTTTCATCCTCGAGGCATGAGGGAACTTGGAGAGTTATTCTGTCTTCCCCAAGCCTTATTTCTTCAGATTAAACATCTTGTCTCCAGGTCTTTCCACTGATGACCCTCAGATTGAGTGGTTCCAAGACCCTTCGCCATGCTGGTCACCACCCTCCAGACATTTGTCAATGTCTTTCTTAAACCATGGGACCCAGAAGTGAACATCTGCTCCAGACATGGTCTGGTCTGACCAGGACCTGCCTCACTGCAGGTCACACAGCCAGCTCTTTGGCTGCCCCATCAAACGGGTGATGCCTCTTCAGCTCAGTCACCCCGGAGCAGGATTCCCTATTTATCCCTGTTTGTAATGGATTTTATGAATCCAAGAATTAAAAACAGAGGCATCTCAAGGTGAAAGTAGAAATGAAAATTTACTACGATCCCGCGGGACAGGGCAACTCGGACACCAGGAGCACCGGGGTTCTCTCAGTGTCAGAGAGCGCTGGACACAGAGAATTGGGGTGTTTATATAGGTCCCTAATCACAATTCCCCCTCCCAACCTCCTTCCTCTCAGCTTGCAGACGTAAGCTTTGAGGGTACAATCTGGACGCGATAAATCTATCCTAGGGACAATGGCAAGGAACAAACAGTATGGTTATTTTTGACAAGCAGGTGATGGACATAACCTTCCCACTATTCTTATCCCATTCTCCAATCAATCTGAAGTGATAAATCTATCTTAATGACAGTAACAATGAACAAATGGTTTGGTTATCTGTGACAGGCAGAAGCCAGTTGTTGGTTACTTCATCTTCACATCTGTGGCAAACTAGCCTTTCCCGTCACCCATACATCTGTGACGGATATCCCCAGCACCCTTACACCTTGTCTCCCATCATTCATACCTGACTGGTCTTGCACATCTACATTGCACCTGGCTTTCTGGCTTTTCATCCATTTTTCTGCTGAGCTGAGGGTCCCTTATCCTGGGGTCAGTAGGGGGTGAGCATCCTGTGTCCTATCCTTACTTTCAGAGGATTTTATGGTTGCTGACTTATTCACCTCAACCCTTCTTTCTTTCAGGCCTCTCGCCATTAGGTAAATACACAGGATGTGAGCATCCTGTGTCCTGTTCTTAACCTCAGGGGCCTTATGGTCACTAGCTTAGCTTATGGAGGGGAAAACATCTAAGTAGAGAAATGGGACTCACTATCCTACTTAGTTCTATTTATTTAATTTGTCCTCTTTTATGAGAGGTCTTCACTCGTTCCACACATCCCCATCAAATTGAGCTCATCATTCCAGCTAGATACATTTCTGGATCCCAATTCTGTCGTCTAGAATCTCTCCTTTCCTCCCTTGTGCCACTCACAAATTGGATGAGTCATTTGTGTGCTCATCAGACCACTGATAGGAAGAGTTAGAGAAGAAGCCAAAGGGCAGAACACTGCACTTTGAAAGTTTAGCTGTATCTCCCACTTATGGAGGTCATCACCATGAGCCAAGGTGATTGCTTCCACCAGAGATGTATGTGCAATGGAGTGACCCACACTAGCAAATGCTATGTCACCAAGTTACTTCCTCTGACATGGGGTTTCAGAGCATGGCCTATAAGGATCCTGACTGAGCTCTGGGTGGGTTTCATGTTCTTTCTGGCTGTCCCTTTCCAGCTCCGTCTCCTTGCTTTATGAGCCCCTGTGAAAATGGTGCCACGTGCAATGATCTTGGCAAAGACTACACCTGTCGCTGCCGTGCTGGGTATACTGGGAAACGCTGCCAGTCAGGTAAGGTCCTAACAATGAATTGTGCATTTATGTATGCCAAGCATTGTGCTGCATGCTGGGGAAAGCAAAAGCAGTCCCTGCCCTCGAGGCAGAGACAATGTATAGTAGCTAGAACCTAGAAGGTACATGTAAAACAGATGGAAGGCAATCTTACAGGGGAAGGTACTGGCAGCTGGGAGTACAGGGAGAGGCCTCCTGCAGAAAGCCTAACCTCACGTCTGGGAGCTGACCCACTATACTGCCATAAAGACCCCCTTTATAGCTGGGAGAAAGGTACCATGGAAAGAGGACTTGGAGTCCCCGGTAGAAGTCCCAGCTCCCACCACTTCCCACTTGCTTCACTTGCTTGATCTTAGATAAGTCATCTCTTCTCTCTGGGGCTGTTTCTCCACCTGTGAGGCTCTCACTCCATGGTGCAGGGGGGGCGGGGGTGGGGGGGAAAGGGGGGGAGGTGGCTGTGAGCCAGAGGCCTTTTGGTAAACCTTTAAATAACATAGAAATGGAAATTGTTCTAAGAAAAGGAAGTGGGGGGAGATGATGGGGAGCCACAAAGGACCCCGCCCTGCCCTTGATCTCCCCCATCCCAGACAACTCAGTCAGCCCTGAGGCCAAGCTTGTGTTTGGTTTTAACCAGAAGAAGAATAGGGAGTTAGCAGGGGTGAGGAAGCTGACCCAGAGGAAAAGCCAAGCAGGGAGCCATGAGGGCTGAGGTCCCAGGAGGTGCCTTCAGAGTGTGAGGCCTTCTTGGGATAGAACCCAGATCATCTGCTTGTTTTTTTTATCCTACCCAACACCCAGCACATTTATTAAGTGAATGAATCTAGCAATGAGTGAATGCAATTCTTACTCCTGGTTGATCCCAAGTCCCCGTAAACCAGATCACACTAGCTCTAAAGTTTCTCTGTCCAGAAGACCCTGAGCACTCTTGGAGGTAACCGTGGCTTTTCTTCCCTTTCCTCCCCACGTGTGTTCTTTGTCCCTCAGAGGTGGACTGCGGTACTCCCAGCTCGGTGAAGAACACCAAAGTGAGATTTAACTCCACCAAGATGGGCTCCCTGGCCGAATACGAATGTGAGCAGGGCTACGTCCTCGTCTCTGGGAACAACCCCAGAGTGTGCAGAACACACGGACTCTGGAGCGAACCCCCGCACTGTGATGGTGACTGGGCTCCATTGTGGATATACCGAGCTTCTCCCCAAGGCTGGGGTGGGGGAAGGACCAGAGAGCCCCGAGTTTACACCCTCCCCCACCGCTCTGGCTAATTCTGAGCAGAGCCTGATAGTGGGCACATTAGATGAAGGCTGGGAAGACCAGGCTCCAAAATCACTGCCCAGGTGGCCCAAGACAAAGCTTCATCTCTCTGGGCCTCCAGAGATCGATGGACTTGATGCCCTATAAGGTCCAGCTCTAAATCTATGTCCTGTCTGTGACAGGGACTGGGACAGACCTTAGAGATCATGTAATCCAAGCTCCTCAATCTGCTGATAAGGAAAATAAGGCCCAGAGAGACTAAGGGACTTTCCCACAGGATTCCCCAAGGGGTGGCAAAGTACCCAGAGCTCTCCCCAGCACACCTGCCTGGCTGTACTTAATAAGGACATCTCGTTAAAAACTCAGCATCACAGCGACGAGCTATGATGTTTAGACAACCCCAAACCCTGCCAAAACCCTTTCACATACAGCATCCCATTGAGTCTTCTTCACAACCCCCTCGAGGGTGTAATGATACCCCTCCTACCTGCTTCACAGGAGGGTTGTGGTGTCACAGAAGAGAATGCAGGTAAAGCACATCCCAAGGGATTGGCACTGTAGAAATGCCCCTTCTTTTTAGCTGATGTTCTCTGAAGGTTATTCTAGGTCTAGACTCCTCTGTTCTAACAGTCTATATTCTAGGGTTCCTTCCAGCCCTGGTATTCTGTGAGTCTATGAAATCTAGAGCACCCCCAGCTAAAGCAGCGTCTACACATAATGTAGCTCCACCCAAAACAATGGCAGTTGAAGCTGCTTCCGTTAGAGTCAGAAAGACCCAAGTTCAAATCTGGCCTCAGTCAGTGTTTCGTCACCTGGGCAAATCCCCCCTGCCTCGGTTTCTTCATCTATAAAATGGTGATAATCATAGCACCCACCCCACAACATGGTTGTGAAAGTCATGGGTCTATAAATGCTAGCTAGCATTATCACCATCATCATCAAATATCATCACTACTGGCACTGCCAAAAGTGACCTGAGAGTTTGACACAGTCAAGGCCTAGACCCTGACCCATGGCAGCAGTCTCCAGAAGTGAGCGAGGGCTTCTCAGGTGAGGTGGGCAGCTGAGGAGGGAAGCCGTTCCAGGTTTGGGGGAGAGGGCGAACAGACTGGCTGTGCACAAGGGGATGAGCCTTGCAGATCTTCTCCCCAGTCTCAGAGAGGACTGAAGCCATTTTCAGGGGCAGTCACCTTCATTTTGGCTTCCAGACCAATAGATGCATCTCCATTACACCAGTGATTCCCAGTCCTAGTTTGGGCTCTCTCATAGGTTTCACTGGATTTTCCCAAAATCCTCCTAACAAGGTTGGGGGATAGGGAATGACCTTATGATTTTTGGTATAGGGAATTCCCAGATGAAGGAAATCCCTCTTCCAAAGCTGGTCAGTGCCTTCTCTGCAAATCAGTCCAAGATGTCAGGGAGGTCATGACTCACCCCAGGGTCCCCTGATCTGTGTGTAGCAGAGGCAGGACTTTCTGACTGGAAAGCCAGCACTCTCTTGACTATGACAGACTGCCCGCAAACCAAATTAATGGCCCTGTACTAAAGATACCATTTCCATCCTCTCTTCCCTACCAACACCCAACATGTCTTTCAGAAATCAATGAGTGTGAATCTCAGCCTTGCCTGAATGGAGGCTCCTGCAAGGACCGAATCGCCAGCTTCCTCTGCGTCTGTGGCTCAGGATACACAGGACCCCACTGTGAGCTGGGTAAGAGAAAGTCCCATGAACCCCGAAAGCAAACTCTGCCAGCTACACAGAGTAGGAAGGGGAGGACTGCTGTGACTATGCCCTGAGCAGGTTAAGGTAACTCTTGGTTAGGTGTAACATCAGGGCCTGTGCACAAGGTCAATCAGAGAAGGAAAAGTCACAGGTACATACCTAGAGGTATATGTTATCTATACAAAGACATGCACAATTTTGTATCTATTCATATACATATACATAGATAGATCCAGGGCCATCCTCAGTCATCCTGATCTATATCTCACCACTAGACCCAGATGGCTCCGAAGAAGACAGTGAGGCTGGTGGCTGTGCACAGCCCTCCTTCACTTAAATCCAATTCACCCGCAAGTCATGGCATCATCTTCCTTCAAGAAAGAAGGACAAACAGCAACATAGATAGACAGATAGATGTGGACCTATACACACAGCAATATTATTTGTGCTATCAAAAAAAACCTGGAAACTAAGGGGGTCCCCACCAACTGTGGAACAAGTGAATACACTGTGGTCCCTGAATGGCATGGCATGCCAATGTTGCCAAATGGAGAAAGGCTGCCCAGAGTCAGAATGCCTCTGACCCCTGTTGGCTGTGTGACCCCAGGCAGGGCATTTAACCCACTAGGGCCTGGGGCAGGGCTCAGACCATCTGGAAGCTAAACTTGTACATGGAGTTCCCTACACTGATGAAATCAGAGGTCCAAAGGAAAAAAGAAACAACCAAGAAGAGGAATCCTGAAAAATGTGGGCAGGCCTGCCTATCCGGGGTTCTGCCGCTGCTGAGTTCGATGATTTTCAGCTGCTTTTCATCCCCTGCTAACCTTCTTGGTGGTGAAACCAGTTGGCAGGGCCAAGTCTATCAAGCACGGGTTAGGCACCTACTGTGTGCAAACACCACACCAAACAAGGAGGATAAGAAGACAAAAATAGATGGTGTCCATGCCCTCTAGAAGGTTATATTCTGCCAGGGTTGTCCTAACAAGGAAACAGAAATAGAAAAATGGCAGCAAGGAGAGAAATTAAGACAGGCTTCTCCTTGAGAGAAGCCCAGGAGCCAAGCTTCGAGGGAAGCAGCTGATGAAGCAGGCCAGTCCACACAAAGGTCTAGAACCTGGAGATGGGGATGGCAAGGAAGGGCAAGTCAGCTAGGACACGGCCAAGAGGGACGAGTCATGTGGAATGGGTCCAGAAAGGAAGGCTGGGGCCAGACAGTGAAGAAATTTCAATGCCAAGCGCATGTTTTATCCTGAAGGCAACAGTGAGCCACTGAAGGTTCTCCGAGTGGGTGAATGATACTGACAGACTTTTTGCAGCTGAAGGAAGGATGGATCGGACAGGGGAGAGATTAGAGTGGGGGAGGGGGCTGCCCTAGTCCAGATCTATACTAGGGTGATGGCTGGAAAAATTGAGAAAACAGATCAGACACAAGGCAGGTTGTGAAGGCAGGATAAACAGCTCTTGGTAACTGACTGAAGATCATGCCTAAAGGAGATGAAGAGGCTGAGGAGTCACTGGAAGCATAGCCACGCCCACAAGGGAAGCACCCAGGCTGGGAAGGGAGGTAGGGGAAGACGATGGGTCTTCCATTTAGGTTGTGTTTAGTTTGAAATGAAGTGGGGAAGGTCTAGAGGGAGGCTGAGCCACAGCCTATCAGCTCATCGGACAGTCAGGTGCTTGCTAGCCTGAATGTTACTGTCCTAAGATCTTCCTTGAGAGCTGTCTGGGCACCTCTCTGATGGAACAGTGCCACCCACTCCTCTCCATATCTGCCTCATCCCAGGTAGGGACTTGATATTCTACCCACCCCCACTCTGCCACCATGACCACCAGTGCCGTGCCCACACTAGCTCCTGAATTATTTAGTGAAGGAATGAATATTGGGGAAGGAAGAGAGAAAAGGGTTTTTCTTGCTCACCAGTCTTTCAGAATGGTAGTATATGCAAGCCCATAATGACCATATGCATAAACACTTCTGATTTCTGAACAGAGATTGATGAATGCCAGTCAGATCCCTGTAAAAATGGAGGAATCTGCAAAGATCTCCCAGCAGCCTTTGTTTGCCAGTGTCCTGATGGCTTTGCTGGAATCCACTGTGAAATAGGTAAGGGTCTCCCTAAGGAGCTTGTTAGACTGTTTCTCCTCACTCTTCCCATCATCTCTCCCAAGCATGGGTCCCAGTCCTCCAATGTTAAGTCAGCTTCGCCTTCAACACTAATCTTCAGAACTCCCAAGACAGCTGTGCAGTTTCTCCAGCCAGGCCTAGGCTAGGAAAAGGCCATGCTCTGTTACTCCCCAAAGCTCTCCCCACCCTCCTTTCTTCTCTTCCCTTCTCTCCTTCTCCCTTCCCTGTGCCTGAGGCCTGCCTCAAGCTGACATACTGTGTTCACCACTGTGTGTGTTTTGGGGATTCTCCAGAAGTGGATGCCTGTGACTCAGGGCCCTGTCAGCACGGAGGAGAGTGTGAGAATGATGGAGGCTCCTATCTGTGTGTCTGCCCCGAAGGTTTCTTTGGCTACCACTGTGAGATAGGTAAGATGTGCACAGGTGTGGCCACGCTACTGGCTCACACCCAGCAATTCCAAACAGTCAGGAGACTTTGCTGGTTTTGGAGAAACAGCCCAGTTGGTTGTAAAGAGCCCAAGACAAGATCAGAACCCTGAGCTCCAGGTTCAGCCTCCCTTCATCTGCTGTGTCCATAACGGGCTGGTTGATTGCGTGCTCTGAGCCTCATCTGTAAAATGGGTTGTCGCAAGCAGCTTCTCAGGGTCTCTGTAAGGATCACGAAATATTGTGCTCTGGACCTTGGGAAAGGCAGCATCAGTGAGGATTCATTTGTGCGCATGTTAATTTGGCTTTGGGGGCCCAGAATTTCCTGCTGACAGCAGCCTCCTGACTGGCTTTCTGGGAGCCTGCAAACAGCACCGGCCTCCTGGGACATGTTTAAAACTGGTCCCCTCCCTTCCTCGCCCAGCCAGTGGGGCCAGCAGGCTTCTCGTCTTGCCCTGTTTATTCCCATTTGTGAGCTTTGATTTCCAGGCTGGGTTGTAAAATTCTGGGGCTCGGGTCGGGGCAGGGTGCTGTTTCAACAATCCAGCTAGCAGCTGTCGTGGGAGTGAAAGCCCAACACAAGCCCAACAACAAGCACGCTACCAGCACGCTGCAAAAGCACAGGTTCTTTTGACCTGCTTTAGTAAGGAAAGCAACGTTAAGGGGTTGACAGGTTTACTTTTAATCCAGCATACAAATATCATTCACTTAGTTCAGCGGAAAAAGCCAGCATCCTGAACTTCAGAGCAAATACAAAGTACAAACATCGACGGACAGACCTTGTCTGATTCAAATCCCAATACATAGTTACCAGAGTTTAACAAAGTCTCAGCATCTGGGTTACAAGCTGGAGGGCTCTTAGCTATAGCTGTCCAGAGTCTCCACGCCACCAAGAGGGAGAGCCCTGCGCAAATGGCTGTCTTCTCTTTTTAAAGCTTTTCAGCCGTCATCCAACATCATCTGAAGGACCAGAACTTAGGCTCCCGTGATTGGTTCTGGAGTTAGCCCCTCCCCTTGGCCAGCCCCACCTTGGGCCCCACCTTAGTTGCCAATCCACACCCACATAGGTTCCACACCTAACAGGGGTTTGGGCCTGGGGCTTAGCACCTAGTAAGGCTCAATGAAATGCACTGAATTACTCAAAGGAAACAAAGGCCAAACTCTTCAAGGGCACTTGGTCGAACTAAGGGCTAAGAGCCCATTTTGCTCACCCACACGGGGCGGCCTTCTTTTCTAATTCCGACCACACCTAGTACAGTGTTAGACATGCAAGAACTGCGTTGATATTGTCACATGAGCTTCAATGAATCGTGGAACTGCGTCCTGGGAGTACCCGCCACTCCGCCTGATGAAGACAATGGCCCATTCACATAGTGCTTTAAGTGCTTCTAAAAACTTGCTTGAAAAAGTGTTTCTCTCATAGTAACCCACAGTGACAGACAGAAGGCACCAGATTATCCCACTTTACAGAGGGAGAAGTTGAGGCTCTGAGGGGTGAAGTACTGTGCCCGTGGTTACAGGTCTGGGACGAGCCTGTGGAGGGATTCACACTCAGGTCTCTTGGATCCAAGTCCATAGCTGAATCACTTCTCATTCCTCCTCCCCAGATGGTCAGCCCCCAGGGCTATCTTCTGTCCCTACACAACCATAGGAGAAAAGCAGCGTGGCTCTGGGTTCCTGAGTGGGGCCCAGAAATTGTCCCCATGAGGGTCCTGAGCACAACAACTCCCAGAAACCCTCCTCCATCTACATATCTGTAGTGTCTTGGTAACAGTCAGGCCTATGCAATACACAGATCTGGGGTTCTTAACCTACAGCTCATGAACTTGGGTTTTTAATGTTTTAATAATTATATTCTGACATATTGGATTTCTGACGTAGCCCTATGTATTTTATTTTATCCTTTTAAAAACATGATTCTGAGAAAGGGTCCACAGGATTTCCCAGCCTGCCCCAGGGGTCCAAGACATCCCAAAAGGGGAAGAAGGCCTGACACAGCTAGGACCCACTGTCAGCTGCAGCCCGTGCCCAAAAGAAGGCCTAGACTTGAAGCACAAAGACTAGCGATCAAATCCTGGCTCTGCCGTTTCCTCCCTGTGCAACTCTGACCTTCTTCCCTCCTCCTTAGTTTCTACATCTGTAAAATGAACTCCCAGTTCAGAATCCCCAGACCCTCTGACTTGCAGTTGGCTATGAGAGGAAGCACAGAGTTGTAGGAAGCGCTAAGCTGGGAGTCAGAAGGCCTGGGTTCTTGTCCTGGTTACCACTGACTGACTGGGTGACCCTAGTCTGATCCCTTAACCAATTTCCTTATGTATCCCCTGCCAAAAAATGGCAAACCAATCCTACCTGCCACATTTCTCCTCTCTCTGGAGTCGCTGAGGTCAGACAAGACATTACCTATCAGATGCTGTGTGATGAGGTGCTCTCACTGCTGACCCGGCTGCATAGCGGAAGGACGGCATGGAAAGGGGACTTTGGTCTTCAGGAACCTGCAGCACCACAACAAAGTCAAGACTCACCCTCAGTCTCATCTTCCTTTCTCATTCAGCGAGTGATCCGTGTTTCTCCAACCCCTGTGGAGGCCGAGGTTACTGTCTCTCCAGCAACGGGTCCCACAGCTGCACCTGTAAAGTGGGCTACACCGGCCAAGACTGTTCCAAAGGTAAAGGGAGGGACATGCCTAGGCCCCAGCATGCGCGCCAACCTAAGGTGAGGGACCAAGCCCCACCCAGAGGGTGCTGGGCCAGCTGGAGGCTAGATTCTGGTACCCAGAGTAGCCTTCATCTGAGGGAGGCTGGGGTGGTGGTGGGGGTGCCTGTGAGGCAGGCAGGGGCCACTGGGGCCCTGCTGGGAGACAAGACCTCCAAACCCGACAGGGAGTCTCTCTTCTTAGAAGAATCCTACTAGAACCTGTAGTCTGTGAGAGCTCCCTTGGCTCAGGAAATCAAACATTAGAGCAAGGGATTTCCCTCATCCCCCTTGTCCCCAAGTCCAATTCCTCAATAATAGCCATTCATTTACTAAATGCCTACTGTACGCCTGACACAGCTGTAGATGCTTGGCTTCCAAAGGCAAAATGTAATAGGCCATGCCCTCAAGTAGCTGACACCCTATGAGGAGACACAAGTAAATGCAGCCTTGTGTTTGTGGGAGGAACTGGCCCTGAGGATATCAGGGAAGGAGGCAGATGGGCTGAGACTCAACTTGGCTCCTGAGGGACAAGTATCCAGAGCAAGGCTGCGTCTACAAGGGGAGACAGCGAGGTCAGCCTGGAGGGGCCTCTCAGGGCTAGTGGCAGGAGACGGTGCAAAGAAATGGGGAGAAGCAGGAGGACTCCTTTCCTTCAAAACCCAAAGGGACAGTGGACATGCCAGAGGGGACCTTGATACCCACCAAACAATAATACACAGACCATTCCCACCAAGCCTGTGGTTGTCCTGGACATTCCTCTTCCTACTGTTCCAATTGTGGTCGTGATGGAAGAATACATGGGGTCTCTCCCAACTGCCTGGCCTCACAGGGTTCCTGTCCCTCCCTGATCACACCCAGATGCTCTGAGCACAAAAGCCCCCAGGGTCCCATCAGCCCAGCGCCTCTCCAGCTGGCATCTCACCCCTCCTCCTCTCTCCTGTCCCATGGCCCCCAACATGAGTGGCAATGGGGCAGGGCAGGGGTCTTACTCATGCCCTGTTTTACCCTTTTCTCTTTGCTGCTGGGTTTGCCGAAACCCCCCAGAGCTGCTGCCACCCACAACACTCAAAGTGGAAAGGGTGGAGGACAGCGGGGTCTCCATCTCCTGGCGTCCCCCCGAGGACCAAGCAGCCAAGCAGATGATAGACGGCTACGCTGTGACCTACACCTCCTTTGACGGCTCCTACCGCCGGACTGACTTTGTGGATCGCAGCCACTCTGCCCACCAGCTGCGGGCCCTAGCCTCGGGGAAAGCCTATAACATCTCTGTCTTCTCGGTCAAACGTAACGTGAACAACAAGAATGACATAAGCAGACCCGTGGTGCTCGTCACGCGCACTCGTGAGTCCGCACGCAGGGCCGGGGGGACTCCTCCTACTACAGCCCAGCCAGTCCCAGCCCTCCCTCTCCAAGGCTCCCCTCCAGGAGCTCCCCAGCCCCCCAAGGCCCCCTAGTCACCCCGTTCCACTCTGCACCAGCTGTCACTGCAGGGGAAGTCTTCTTATTGTTTTCCCCCAATATCAAGCCCAGATTGGCCCCTTCTCAGCTTCCGCCCATCGGGCCTTGTTCCGTTCTCCGTTTCCCACACAACATTCCTTCGAGGATCTGACAGCTCTCCCGTCTCCCTGAAGAGTCC
Source organism: Trichosurus vulpecula (assembly GCF_011100635.1). Taxonomy (NCBI): domain Eukaryota; kingdom Metazoa; phylum Chordata; class Mammalia; order Diprotodontia; family Phalangeridae; genus Trichosurus; species Trichosurus vulpecula. The sequence goes on from NC_050576.1 coordinate 430,921,833, forward strand.
CCGTCTAGACTGAGCACCCCCAGTTCTTGAACCAGCCTGGGCACTTCCTCCCGATGTTCTAGAGCTCATCAATATCTCTCACAAAATGTGGCACCCAGCTATGTAGTCTGCCCTGTGTGAACCACAGGGACCCTACTACCTGTTGTCTTCATGGATATTGCCTAATGTTGCAGCAGACTTGGAAGTCGGTTAACAAGCATTTATTGAGCGCTACTATGTGCCAGGCATTGTGCTAAGCACAGCCCCTGCCCCCGAGGAGATCACGCTCTAAGTGAGGAGGCAACATGCCAATAACCGTCCATACAAGGTCTGGCAGCGTGAGTGGGGAAGTGCACTCCCTGGACTCGAGCCTCTGTGTCACGCTGTTCTCACAACTGCTCCTCGAGCCGCTCCTTTCCATCAGCGACCAGAGTGTTTGCTGTAAACGCTTGCTCCTCTCTAAAGCACGTCTGGGCTCCTTCTTTACGTCCAGACTGCAGGCAGGCTTGTGTTTACGCCTTTGGCTTTTACATCCCAGTTTTCTCCAGAGACAGAGACTAAAAGCTTCAACTGTAGGTGTCGGCACTCTTCAAATTTTAGGGGTGTTGTAAGAAGCGACCATAGACTAGGGGGCTGAGCTCTCCATAACCACTTCTAGCCCTAAATCTGTGATCCTAGAAAAACCACATAATAAATCCCAAAGCCGGTTCAATTCAATGGCATCTATTAAGCACTTCAAGTGCCAAGCATGATCCTACGTGCTGGGAACATAAAGAGAAAAAAGAGAGTCCCTGCCCTCAAGGATCGTTACGCTCTACCTGCCAGTAGAAATGCCTTTGAAGCGCTCTCTGCCGGCCTCATCCGCTTCTTATTTTAAATAAAGACTTGAAACTTGTCTGTGTCACCTTAGACAAGTCATTTAACTTTAGTAGGCCCTGGCTGCCCCATCTATAAAATGAGAAAAGCACCTGACTTACCTGTGGATAGGAAGCTGTGTCAGGTCGTCTCCAAAGGGTCTTTTTAGCACTGAGCTCTGGCCTTGGCCTGGGTAACCAGGAGTGGACTGTACTAGTCTGGCTGGAGCAAATGGAATTTTTTCTGCTTCCAACAAATGGGTCTTTCTCCTGGTGGTTCTTCCTCAGTTACCCCTTTAACACAAGCCAATTCCTAAGGCCCCCCCTCACTCACCACTGGTTTAATATTCTAATACTACATTCAGTCCAATCCAACAAACATTCATTAAGTACCTTCTTCTGCAAGGCCCTGCCCCAGAGTCCTGGGCATCCCACCCAACAGATGGTGACTGACCAGTGGCTCCTTCATCCCACCAGGGCCTAGGCCTGTAGAGGGCTTTGAGATCACCAACGTGACGGCCTCGTCAATCACGGTCCAATGGGCTCTCCACAAGGTCAAGCACTCCACCGTCAATAAAGTTCGTGTGTCTATCCGCCGCCTTGGGGACCAAGAAGACCATGCTGTGGAGCTGGACAGTACCACTGACAAGTACACATTCTGGTGAGACCACAACAGAAATGAATTAACTTTGGACAACAACAGGCCCCCCACCATTGGTAATTACTTGCTTTACAAAGCACTTTATCAATATGAATTTCTATTATGGGTGATATGTCCATTTTTTGGCCTGGTGAGGACTGGAGTGATTCCTGTGCCTTACTTTACCCACTAGACTTCTAAACTTGCCCTGATCATGCCCAATAGTCACACCATCCCCCATCTGATTATGTGCCAGGCACAGAAACCTAGGCTCTGGGGATACAGAAGCAATAAAACAGTCCCTGTCTTCAAAGGGCATCCCAGTCTCAACAGGGTAGAGACAGGAAAAGCATAAAGAAACTATCGAAGAAAGTCAGCAAAATGAAAATGCAGACCAGCCACTTGGCTCATCCTCTCCCCACTTTGTCTCAGGGATCTGCTGCCAGGAGAGAGGTACGTTATTCATGTGGCCACCCTCAGTGGGCTGGGCACAGAAGATCATCCCTCAGAGAGCCTGGCTACTGCGCCTTTCCACGTGTGGACTCGTGAGTATGACACAATGGGTTTGGGATCAGACCCTCCTCCCCTTGTCTTGGCTGCTCTGAGCTCTCTGCAGGAGCCTGGAGCCCTGGATGGATGCATTCTAGTCCCAGAGAATGCTGTGGCTGCAGGAGAAAAGGAACTATGGGTCACTATCACTTAGTGGCCTAGAGTTTTTTCTGTAATACATATGACTTGATTTATCACAGAGAAAGACCCACGTAACAGGAAGAGTGGGATTGTCCAGCATTAAATTTACATCTATATGTATAAAGTGCCGCCCTTGCCTAGGTATCACACCCTAGCTAATGGTCTAATCCAGGCTCCAGCTCTAAGCTCTGTGTGTCCTGGGAGGGTCTACTACTTTGTGGGAACTAATGACCTCCTGTGGTCTTCTATCCTTGGAGGAGGCTAAGTGCTGGCCAGTGGCCTGGGGAATCAATCCCTGCACAGTCCACCAGTTCAGTTCAGAGGAGCCCGGGGAGCCACAAGAGAATTACTTCTCACGGCGCACATTTAGAGCTTCGTGAACACAGCCTCAGGAGCCTTCCAGACCAACTGGCTCTTTTTACGGATGGGGAAACTGAGGTCCGCAGGAGGATGTCCCTTCCCCTGGCCAAAGAGCAGGGAGTGGCAGAGGCGGATTGGAGCCCCAGACAGCACCCTTGTCCAAGGCACCACCCCTAGAAGGAGGAGGGTATGTGGTGTGTGAGCCATCACTGAACCGGACCCCACGTGAGGCCGACTCAGCACAAGGGTGGTGGTGGTAACTGCTCACCAGCCACTGGGCTGTGATCAACCACCTCTAGCTTTAAGAATGGCAAAAGTGAGAAAAGCGAATGTTCAAAGTGACTGTTTTGTCCTTGCCAAATCTCAGCGGGAAGACCCAAGTTCGAATTCAGCCTCAGATGCTAGCTGTGTGACCCTGGGCAAGTCACTTCACCCTGTTTGCCTCAGTTTCCTCATCTGTAAAGTGGAGATAATCACAGCACATCCCTCCCAGGGCTGCTATGAAGATCAAGTGAGACGATGTTTGTAAAATACTTGGCAAACCTTAAGCCACTATGCAAATGCTAGCCATTACTCTCCCTCCAGTAATGCCAGTTCTCCTTCTCCCCTTTCTCTTACACCAATGCCCTGAGCAGGTCCTCTCTCTCCTAAAAACCTGACGGCCTCAAGAGTCACTGCTACTTCTGCCCACATGGTCTGGGAGCAGCCACCTCCCGGGGCTTCCGTGGAGGGCTATATCATCAATGTGACCACAAGCCAGAGTGTGAAGAGCCGCTATGTGCCCAACGGGAAGCTGACCTCCTACACCATGCGCGATCTGCAGCCAGGTCAAAGGTATCGACTCTCGGTGACTGCTGTACAGAACACAGAGCAAGGGCAAATGCACAGCGACCCTGCCCATCTATACGTTATAACCTGTAAGTTCTGAACCGTCTTCCATGTCAAATGCCTTGAAACCCTGACCATAGGGGACGAGATGCCCCTGAGGAAAGGGGCCTCCTCCCCACCAAGAGTTTTTTATTATCTATTGACTGAGCCTAGCACACAAAATGCTATCTGTTATGACAATCTCGAAACAAGTCACAGCTATCAAAAAATACCTTACTAGTTGAGTAAGGCAGGGTCTGACACTTCCCAGAAACCAAGCTCAGGAAATTCCCATCAGGTCAAGCCTCCAGGCTGAGTTTCCAGGGGTAAAAACAAACCATTGCAAATGCTTGCAACTTCTCTTCCATGTCCCAAAAGTTATAGGTAGTGCAGCCTCCCCTCATTCAGCCAGAAGACCTACTATGTGCCAAATCACTGTTCCAAGTATTGTGGAGGATACAACACAAACAAAAGCATGGAATTTGGCCTTTACATGCATTCCCAGTCTGACCAGGAATCTAGAACACACACACACCAGAGTAAAGGTAACTTCAGACTATTTATGGTGTAATTGTTAGTACACCTGGGAAGGCTGGGCAACTGGTCCGTCAGATAAGAAGGCAGCAGTGGTTGCCCCTAAACATCTGGCCATCCTCATTCGCCTGTGTCCAGGCTCCCAAAAGCAGAGCTAGCCCAGGCTTCTGGGCTGCTGTTTCTGAACTGGCCTTCACATGACAGAGCTATGTGGTCAAAAGGGGTAATGAGAGAGCTAGATGAGAGTTACATGTGGCACAACAATGATGTCCTGGGGAGTCTGGTAATATATCAATTCTCTCTAAATGTCTATGTTTGTGCTCCCCCAGCATGTGTGCATCCCATAGGAAAGTCTCATAGAAGAGGCTGTTCTGCAAATTGCTAGAGGTCTGGAAGCACAGCCCCCAACCAAGAGCTTGGGCAGTGATGACTGTCACAAGAAAATCATAGCCCTGTCCTCAAGAGCACCTGAGCTCCATCCTACTCTCCAGGGCATGTCTGTGTCAGGGGATCCTGACAGTCAGAGCCTATAGGACCCTGACATCAATGTGCAAATATGAAAAACTGATCCAGGGCAAACTGAGTAATAAAGGAGTAGGGTGACTGCCTGATGGTTTTTTAGGTCTTTATCTTTGGTAGAAGAAATGGAGAAGTAAGCAGATGGTGGATGTGAGCAGCCTATAACATATTACCAATGAAGAATTGTGCAGGAGAAGAGGCATAAACTGGTATTACCAGAAAAGGAGATGGCCTAGACATGTAGGGAAAATGAGAGAACACCAATGGACAATCTCTGTGCTCCATTTGTATCCATACAGCGCCAAGAGATCTAGAAATTATATTTAATCTGATTTGAAAAATGAAGCTCTTTTTAGAGTTTTCTTTTTTCTCAAAATTCTTTATAAAAGCAGATGGAACTCTAAGAAGGAGGAGGGGGAGTAATACAGGAGAAAATTTAGGGGAGATAAAAAATAGATATCAATAAAATCTATGTTAAAGGAAGAAAGAAAAACAACGATGAAAAATTGAAATTAGGGTTGATAAAAGAGAACAATCACATTAACCTAAAGGTATTACGGAGTAGAGTAGACCAAAATCACATAATGATACGGAGAAAGTGCTAACACCTGGTGGCTAACATGTGACCAAAGGAAAGACCCACATGTGAAGAGAGAACAGGGAGAGGAGGCAGGAGAACCATGCTTTTGAGGAGGACCTGAAGCCTATCCCCTGGAACAGATTCTGCCACATGTGGCTCACCTAGAAGTTAAATCAGTGACTCTGCTACCTGAGACCAGAATAACACACAGTCCAAACCAGGTGCCTTCTTGTCTCCAGTCTTAAGGCCCAGGGACAAGGACTCTGGCCAGGGCCATCCCTACGACATGGGCTGGAGAAGGGGAGGGGAGGGAGGGATGAGTCGACATCACAGAGCACAGGAGTCAGGGGCTTCTTTGTGCTCACCTTCTCTGCAGCACAGAGGGATGGCTCTTCAGACAGAAGATGGAGCCAAGGAGGGCACCCCAGAGTGCTAAGAAACAGACTGCCCCCAGCCTTTGTGCCTGATCTCCGGCTGCTGGCTGACCGAGAGGTTTCAGAGGAACCATCCCAGCCCCCCAGGTAGGATTAACACCCCCCCCAAACCCACAAGATTGTCCACATAAACACAGCTGGAAAATACTTCATCTCTGCGGGGTTTACAAATGAACTGGTTCAGAAATGGAATGGTCTCCACCCCTGGTGGTGCTGGCTTCGGTTCACAGATCCAGTCACCTTACAATAATAATAACAGCCTGAATTTATATGGCGTTTTAAGGCTTGCAAAGCACTGTACATGTGGTGTTTCATTTGTTCCTCACAGCGACTCCATGAGATAGGTGTTAGTGTTACTAGTATTACTACTAGCTTCATTTTACATGTGAGGAAACCGAGCCTGAGAGATGTTGAGCTGCCCAGGGTCACACAGATAGTGAGTGTTTGAAACAAGATTTGAACTAGGCTCTTCCTGCCTCCAAGTCCAATGATTTATCCAGTACACCAGCCAGCTGCCCTGATGGATGCCTAGGAGGAAGACTGGTCACATCCAACATTGTCTCAAAGGGCAGGAACAAGACCCTGGAATTTGGCCAAGCAGACCACACTGGGGTGGCCCAGACGATTTCTGGAGTCATGTCCTCTGTTCTGCTCAGCCCCCTACTCTCCTAATGCTTTCGGCAGCCAATTTCTTTGCTGCTATTTTTTACCCAACAGAGGGCCACCTCCAGCTGGCTCAATGGCGATTTTATAGCTTCTTGCCACCATGTTTCCTTCTGAGCAGTTGAAGAGGCCATGCAAGGAACACCACCCACCTACAAACCAGGGCCCAGGTTTGCCACACAGACACCCATCTGGCAGCATCAGCAACAGGATTTCTAACCTAGATTGCAGAATTTGGGAGTCATGAAGGCTTGGGTTTAAAACCTGTCTCCAAAATGCCCTCACCGTGTGACCCAAAGCAAATCGACTCCCCTTTTCTGAGCCTGTTTCCTCCCCTTTGAAATAGGACTGTTGTAAGGATCTAATGAGATATGTGCAAAGCTCTTTGCAAACCATAACGCAAGACAGAAACCTGAGAAGATATTTTTCCATCCTCCTCCCCTCCTCTCAGCCAGCCAGGAGGACAAGCCTGACTCCCTGAAGGCAGCCCTAACATGAACTGGACGTGCCAAGCATCTCAAGTTCACTGTGGCAGTATTGCAGGGGAGAGGATCTCAAGGAAAACAAATATGCAGAGATGATTTTTACAGAGCATTTTGGGGGGAGAGAGAGAGGCCTCAAGTGGCTCACAGACTGGGCAGTGTGAAGGTGGCAGTCCCCCCTCCCCCCAGCAGGACCGTTTCCTGCTTCTGAGGCCCTGACCTTTACACACTTTCCTCTGAATATTCATAGAAGGATATGGAGGAAGACCTCACAGATCATTAAGCCTGATTTGACAAAAGAGGAAATAAAAGTGCAACAGAGAAGGGACCCGCCTGCCTAGGGCCACGTGGTGCATTAGTGGGACATCCAGGACAATGGCAAATTCCCTAAATGTGAAGCAGATGAGAAAATCAGGAATTTTCCACCGGAACCCCGAAAATCGCTTCTCCACATGGGTGCTTTCTGCTTTCTCTGATGCTAGTTGTAAGCCACACTGAGAAATTCCCGGAAGTCTAAACTTTTTCCTGAAAGTTTTTGCTAAAAGTGCTGGGGCCTGAGACTCAAACTTTTGAGACAAAAACTCAAGATAGAAGTGAACAAAAAGAAGCCAGTGGTGCTCCCAAAATTGGGAAGGTTACATACATGTGCTTGCACATGTGTGTGCACATGCACGTGCTTATGTGCGGCTGGGAAATCATAAATCTGTCCGAGTCACCCTGGACTCCTCCCATTACAACACATGGAAAGCAATAGGCATTTATTTATTAAGGGATTACTCCGGCAAAAGGACAGTCCCTGCCCTCAAAGAGTTTCCACTCTAATGGGGAAAACACCACCCAAGAGGAAGATAAGGGTGGGGCAAGCAGGAGAGAAAGGAAGCCATGCTCAGGTCTGACAGAGCAAGGGAGGTGTGGCTGGCCTGGGCACCTTCCTTCAAGAGGAGTCTCAGGGAGGAACCAGCCAGTCGAAGGGAGGGGATGCAGGGCAGAGTGCCCGCTGGGGGTTTCAAGCCTGCCTCCAGGGTGAAGGGGCTGCTGGGGGCTGCGCAGGCAGGCAGGGAGCAGCGCCCGGTCCTCTAGACCTGCTCCTGAGTCGGGACGCTTTCACAATCTTTGTTGTGGTTGTGTCCGACTCTGTGAGCCCACTTGGGGGTTTTCTGGCACAGGTCCTGGAGCAGTTTGCCATTTCCTTCTCCAGCTCGCGTTACAGACGAGGGGACTGAGGCAGACAGGTGAAGTGACTTGCCCAGGGTCACACAGCTGAGTGGCTGAAGCTCGATTTGAACTCGGGAAGATGAGTCTTTGTGACTCCAGGCCCAGTACTCTGTGCACTATGGCACCCCCAGCAGCCCTTTACAATCTTTACACAGGTTCTTCTTGGCCCTTCTTTCTCAGGTTTACTGAACTGGTGGATGGTAGAGGAAGAATCAGCGCCAAATTCAGCAGCGTCCCGAGTACATCGGTCACTGTGAGATCACGTAGGTGTCCAGGCGTTCACTCATGGCTCTGTCTGGGTCTCAGGCGCCTCCCTGCTCAGGGAGCCAAAGCGGGTTCACACTGTAGGTGTTGTCTCTGCCCACTCTGGACTACACGGGGCCGGGCAGGAGGACGCAGTCTGGCCGTGTCCTTCCTGCTTAAAACCCTAGGGCCTCTAGGCTTAAATACAAGTCCTCAGTCTGTTCCAGCCACACTAGAGTCCCACCGCCATCCATGTGCACAGCCCATCTGCCATCTTGGAATGCACTTCCTTCTCTACTCTGGGCTTCGGTCTCTGCCTTTCAAATAAGGGGGTTAGACTAGTTCAACGGTGGCAAGCTCAAATTGAAATAGATTCTCATGGGCGGCACATTGACCACAAATTAACATTGTCTATGTCATATCATATTTGTATTTATTTTGTTAAACATTTCCAAATTACTCTGGAGTTTTGCAGGCTCCTTGTGGCAGGCCTCCAGTTTGACCCTCTGGACTAGACAATCTCTCTACTGTCCTTTCCTGCTCTAGTGGACTCTATAATATTCTTTCCAAGTTCCATGAAGCATCCTTGATCCTTCTTTACCCTCCCCCCACCTTGGTGGGTAAAGATCTTTTCTCTCTAATTCATGTATGTTAAAAACACTAATGCACTTATATATGTGACACAAAATTATATATCTGAGTGTCAAATACTCCCTAGTAGACCATAAGCCCCACGAAGGCATAAATCATGTCTCATCTCCTCTTGGCATCTCTCCCCAACCCCAATGACTATGCAGGCATCTGGCAAACATGGATGTTAGGTTGTATTCATTCTCCCTCTCCATCACACACACACACACACATCTCAGATACATACACACACAAACATATACACAATTCTTCTTCTGAGACAGTGTGGTCTATGTGATACTGAAAAACGAAACCCAATTAAAATATATTCAGACAGCCTAAGATGACCACCTAGATCCTGAATAAGCTTCACAACTCTGCACCAATGAATCAACGAGCACCTGCTAGATGCTGGGGACTGTGGATCCAAAGACAAACATGAACTGGTCATTGCCCTCAGGGAGCTTACCTTCTACCAGGCAGAAATTCTAGAGGAAATTGGAAGTCGACCCTATGTGGAAACAAAGGCAGAACAAGGGAGAAGTAGATCACGGGCTTAAACCCCAAAGTAGTAGCTGCCATTTTGTAACCTGGACCTTTATGCTTTTCCACAACATACTAGAACCAGAGACCCCAGTGAAATTGGAGAACATGGAAGAATCCACCAACCGCATCAGCCTGGCACTCCAACTACCTGAACCCGAAAGCAACAAAGAGGAGGAAGGTAAGCGAGAAGAGAGGAGAGGTTTGCCATCTTGATCCCAGCACTAGACAGGGCTCTGCTTGTCCTTCATCATGTGGACAGGCTTCCCCCGTGGAGAAGGCTGGAAAGCCCAAAGCCCTCTGGGAGAACAGGAGCTGTCTTCAAGGCCCTTCACTCTGTGAATCACCTGCCCACTTCTGTCTAGGTGGGAGAGCCTCGACTATGTCTGGGCTCCTCCCTACACACACACACACACACACACACACACACACACACACACACACACGGACTCAGACCCTCTGCGGCTCTCCCTTTCCCAGTGCTTCACTGATATTGCTGTATTCGGTGACGAGGTTTCCTATTCTTGGTTCACTCTGGACATGCAGAATGAGCCTAGAATCAGAGGAAAGCCATACAGAAGAGGAACAGAGGAAAAGTACAAAGGATGTGAGAGAAAAGCAATCCAGAAAGAGGGGAGCAAAAGCAAAGGGGGGGTGGAGAGATCTGTACTAGGAAGGCCCTGTCTACTGAGACAGCGCATCAAACACTGACATAGAAAGATTAAGTGGTTTATAGGCCTCCTTTAATCTTGAGCCCAGCTGTCCAAAGCTTCAGAAGAGTGGAGGGAACAGCATTAGCAGCCCTACTCACAGAGGATGGTCTTGTAAATGAAGCCCTTAACCTTCTTGGAGACATCTCTGTAGATCCTACGTATGCAGGGAGCTAGAAAATAACATATATTGAAACTAGCCACACCCTCTCCAGTGGCCTCCTGCACCAGAACTAGGCTCTCCCAGGTGGTTTAACTTACATCTTTATATCCATTAAGAGAAGGGGTTGCCTTCTTTAAAGAGCAGTGAATAAGGAATGCTGCCATTTTGGATATGATGCATTCTATCCTGGCGGACACGCTTTGTGCATATACTTTTCTAAGTGAAATAAAATGAACATTCACCATGTGCTTTCTGTGATGCACTGGCCCATTCATTTTATTTTTTTCAAGTGTCCTTTTTTTGGTCTTTTATTTCATGAATCACAGAAAGAAGAGGAAAGGCAATTCACTCACTCAGAAACACAAGGGTGAAGTTCTCAGTTGTAAGATCAGATGTCAACTTAAAAAGTGCCTAGGGTATTTTATTATTTATATCTGAATTCCATTTCTAGCTCTTGTGATATAAGCAAATGAACTAACCGGAGACACAAGATAATAGGAAATCTTGGTCAGCACGGGGCCAATGCAGAGTAAGCATTGTAATAAGTGAGGGTGAAGTCCTTTCCTGAATTCCCATGGGGAGGATTATGCCTAAACCTGGCTTTGGTTTTTGTTATAGATAAAAGCAGATAAATCATCTGGGGACATTTTAGGGAAGAACAAGGGGTAATGAGCTTTTGAGGTAGAAGAGAGCATGCGCTGGACACTTGGCTAAAAGAGATGAGCAAGCAGGCAATGATAGCCTGAGGACAGCAATCTCTGACCTCAGCAGCAGTGTCCCAGTGCCAGATCTGCCATCTTCCTGAGGCCACAGGGGAAGGCAAAAATCAATTATCTGATCAATTCATTGTCCATGGCTATACAAGTAAAAACTAAAAATAGTCATGGTAAGAAAAGAAGTTTTAATCTGCAGATTTGGAGGATACTGGAGAAGCAGAGAGTCCAAACAAAATCCCCCAAGATAGTAGAAGCAGAGGGCTGCACTCTATCACATTCAAGATCCACATAAAAACATTATGGGAGCCTAGCAGAGGAGTGGAGAGCCAAAGTCAAAGGCAAGAAGACTTGGGGTCCCGTCCTGCCTCTCACCTACATTGGCTGTGACCCAGGCAACCTTCTAAGCCCACCAAGTGCAGAGAAGGTGCTGACCTTCACTGCTGAGCTCAGTACTTGGCACGATAACTGTTTAATTACTGCTTCTGATTGGCAGAGGAAATCTCCTCACCTGGGAATCCCCTCAGCCAATGACACCACACATCCAGCCCCTAGCCCCTATCTCCATGGAGGGGCAGAAACAGTCCTGAACTTCAGGACACCTGGGTTCCCTCCCCAACTCTGTCACTAAATAGCTGAAAGGCCTGAACTTGAGGGAACAGCAAGTTATCGGTGGTCTGCGCCTCAACCCTGATGCCTGCTTGCTGTGACCTTAGGCAAGTCATTGAGTCAAGCCTCGGGAGGGAGACTGACATGGATGAGTTCCTACCAGCATTTTTGGAAGGAACATCCACTTCGGTAAGTTCACAGAGCCCCTGAGGGGCAGTATAGAATAGGAGACAGGGTACTGGACCGAGAATCAGGAAAATCCGAGTTCAAATACTGCTTCCTAGGTATATTCCCCTGAGCAAGTCACAGAACCTCACTGTCAGTTTAAAATGAGGAGATGAGATCTGCTGTCTCGGCTCCCAGAAGCCCGGAGCTAGGAAGGACCTGAGCCACCACCGAGCCTCACTCCGGTGACTGAGCATCCCATGAAGGTCACTTCCAGCTCTTTGGTGTCAGAATATTCCTTACCTGCCCACGTCACATGGTTGGTGGGAAGGCTTTGTAAACCTTTTTTCTTAAACCAGACAAGTGATTTCTGGTGTGGAGACCTCCTGGTGAAGAGCAGTCTTTCTTAGAAAGGTCGGCAGCCTCTCAGTAGCCCAGTCAGGAGAGATCAGAGCCAGAATTGGAACCCAGGGCTTCCTCACTCCCAAGGCCATCGGTGCCCACAATCCCTTTCACAACACTGGTTTGGATCAGAAGCTCACCTTCTTAAGGAGGCTTTAGAGCTTGACCCAAGCACACAGACAGGGGCAGGATTATTAGTATTATTCTTACTAGCTTCCTGTGGAAAAGGAAAAGAGGGTAGAGGAAGCAGAGTCATGAAGGGGGAGAGAGGAGCTAGAGGAGTGATGATAGTGGATACAAGCTAAGCACGCAGACCTCCCAGGATGTGTGCATCAGTGAATTTTATCTCCCCTCCACAAGACTGCCTGTTTTACTGCCTTTCCCTGCATTTGGCAGACGGGGATGGAAACTCCTGGTGGAAAGCTTGTCTTTGGTTCTGCCAAGACCCAAAAGTCCGGCTGACTGCTCCCTTGCAGGGTGGCTGGTCTTCCCAGCATCCTCCGCTGGACCAGCATTGCACAGGGGCTTGGAAAGCAGGCCGCTGGGGTAGTGGTCCGTGCTCTCTTCCTCCTCTTACTGCACCCCATTCTGAAAAGCACCCCAGAAAAATAAGGTGCAGAAGGCTAAACCCCTCTTCTCAACTTTATTTTGCTCTTCCTTTTCATACCTTTAGCCTGCCCTACAAGCTAACACAGCCTCAAAGGAAGGTAGCACCCAGGGGCCAAAAGGCATGTTTTGCTGTCCTGATATGCTGGGTGGGGGCTGGAAGGCTAACAATCTGTCTCGGTACTTTGGTTTCCAGATGACCACAGGAACTGCTCCATAAACCCCTGCCAAAATGGCGGCACATGTGTGAGTGGGACGGACTCCTACAGCTGTGACTGTGGCATTGGATTCAAAGGCAGACACTGCGAGCTCTGTAAGTCAGGAGTCCATCTTTTCCTCCCAGCCCGAAAACGGAGCCATCAGCTCTCTTGGATGCATGGCCCAAGATGCGCTCTGCCTCTGGCAGGACCAGCACAGGGCTGAAAAACACTAGTAGGGGAAATTGTCACTTCTCCCACTTATACCTAGGGTGGAGAGGGAGAAAAGGAAGGGTTCCCAGTCTGAAGCCCAGCCCCATGGTCTTCCTGGGCCCAAAATAAGAGGGGGGAGGGGGGAGGAGGGAGAGAAAGGGGACCATCCACTGCATTCCACTGTGTATGACACACCTAGCAGCAAGACCTCTATGGTGCCCCCAGAATGGTATCCAATGAGGGCCCCCTCACACCAGAGTGGTGAGAAGGGCATGACCAGTATCTGACTAGCCTTTCCTAGGGACGGGGACCAAAGAGGGCTCACAGAAAAGCAAGGGTGCCTGGACATCATTTGAGGAGACAAAGCGTGTTCCAGAAGCCCCCCAGATGAGAGGATGACAGGGAAGCCCTCCCTGAGGGTTGGTGCCCACTCTGAGACCAAAGCCTAGGAAGGCTAGGCTTGGAGGACTCAGGCTGCAAGCCCTGACATGACCATTAAAAATATCTCCAACTGTTTTCCTGAGCACAGCCTGTCCCGTGGCGGCCCAGCAAGGCTTGATGCCATTTCTTTGTGGGAAGGCCGTCCTCTGGGCGCTGCCTGCCTGGAGATGCATGAGCAGTGAAGCAGGGGCCTTCTGCCTGCCCCCGTCCAGGATTCTCTACCGCTGAGCGTCCTTGTGGGAAGGAGGCGGGAGGTTGGGACAGACTCCTCGCTGACCCACTTCTCTCCTCCTTGGACAGCGTGCAAGAAGGTGCCGCATCCCTGTACACGGCTGTACTCAGAGACCAAGTCCTTTCCGGTCTGGGAAGGAGGAGTCTGCCACTACGTGTAAGTCAGACTGGACCTTCTCAACTTTCCAAAGGCCCTCGTGGGCAACCTCAGCAACAAGGTGACAGGCAGGCAGATGAGGAAACACTCACAAGGAATGGACCCGGGGGCTTTGGGATCAGTTTGGCTGGGGGCGAACCATGCCGTCTCTCCTGACCTCAGTTTCCCAATGTGTGAAATGGGACGAGCTGGTCTAGGTAACTTTTTAAGGTTCTTTGCAGCTCTATGTCTATGATTCTAGCTACAAGAAGGTTGACTCAACCAGTCACACAGCTAATGAACAATAGCAAATTCAGCACTGAAACACAGGCCTCTCCACTCTCAGGCCTCTGCTCCTTTTCTCTGGGCCTGCCTTGTGTGGAACTTGAAATCACAAATCCTGGTCCTCCCTGTGTGACCTTGGACAAGTCATGCCCCTCTCTGAGTCTTGGTGGAAGGAAGGGTTAGAAGCCGATGACCTCCAAGGTCCCTGCCAGACTTAGAGCTCGGATCCTAAGACCTTGGGGCCCCAAGGACCCCACCCAAACCAGCCTGACGGATGGGTGTCCCTTCTATCCCATGCTTGCATCCAGCCAATAGGAGCACCATGTTAAAAAGATGTAGTCAGTCAGCCAACAAGCACAGCTCTTCCTATGTGCCAGACCCTACACTAGGCAATGAGGCTACAAAGAAGGCAGGGGCCTGTCCCAGCCTTCAGGGAACTCAGGCACCAGGGGAGGAATGATGTGCAGACAGCTCTGGCCCTGCCAGACCTCTGCTGAGCAGATGGAAGGAACGCAGGCCCGCAGGCTCTGGCGGCGGTGGCAAGAGGGCCCAACAGGGTGCGGCAAGGAAGGAGAGAATCCAGGCACAGAGGCCGGCGGCTGCACGGTCAGCCATGCATTCCACTTCCTGGTCCCTGCCAACTCTGTGACCTTGGACAGAGCAAGCTGATTCTTCTGTAAATGGTCAGCATGGCCTCACTCCAAGGTTCCTTCTTGGGCCAACATTCTGGGTCTCCAAGGGTCTAATCTGAGATTCCATCTGGTCAAATTTGAACCCAAGTTCAATACAAAGTGCTGTAATAAAGAGGTGTAGATGGGGGTAAAGATGCTGCAATCTCAGAGAATCATCTGCCTCTCAGAGTGAAGAGAATGCAGAATCAGAATAATGGCTTACACACCAACTGCCTTCTGTTTAAAAATACAAATGGCAACAAAAATACAGAGGAAAAGATCAGAAGGGGACAAGGGAATGAAAAGGACGTTTTTATTTGTGTCTTGCTAAAGCAACTGTGCTTTTGGATTTAACAATAAGTTAGACTCAATTTTATGTTTGAACACTTTCAATTATGTTTATTTGAATGCCTTTGATGGTAGGTTAATAATAATTGTTTTTAAAAATTTAAAGGAATACTCCATAACTCATCTAGATGACAAAATAAGTAGAAAGTCAAGATCAAATCCTAGTCACCCCAAATAGACATTAATAAATGTACAAAGTCCTCAGGTGCCTCCCAGAGAAACTGAGGATCAGGCAAGCTCAGGAACCAAGGACCCTGCCCTGTCAGACTTGAAATCTAAAATGTTCTCCCCAAAGTCTGCAGAGCAGATGCCTCCCACAAGCCCTGGGCTCCTTGGCAGCGCAGAGTCACTGACTCAATTCTCTCTTTCAATGGCAGGTACAAGAGAATCTACAAAGTCCACCCTGACATCTGCTACAAGGAGAGCTGTGAGGGCACCACTGCCCAGAAGACCCCCAGCAGGTACTAGCCCAGGCTGCCAAGGACCTGCCCGATGGCTCAGGCAGCCTGGACACAGGGGCTAGTGGCAAGGGCAATGGGGACGCAGCCAGCAGGCGGTCTGCGGAAATGCTGTAGCCAAAGAACTCATCACCTAGTGACCCCTCACAGTGACAGCCAGACACCTGGCTGGGTGACCACCAGGTCCCTACAGAGAATGGAAAAGTATTCCCGGAGCCCTTATGTGAGGCCCTGCCCCCTCCTGGCTCACCCAGGGCAGCAGCAAGGCCAAAGGCGAGGCGGTGGCGCCTTCCACTTTAGAGCGGACACAGGTCATAAACAGGAATCCTGGACAAATCGACATGACCACTCACAGCTACTACTTTGGGAAAAGTCTAAAACTGGCTTTTTTGTAGTAGGCTTCTTCTCCCGACTCTTGAGGCTCCCTATTCTAGGAAAGCTCGATCTGGAATCAGTAAACTCTAAAAACAAATGTGTTCCATTAGCTTCTCTTTTCTGTTTCAGGAAACAAAGCAACAGTCAAATAGCAAAGAAGCCTTAAGGTAAGTAAGTGCCCTTCTGAGGTCACAGGTGAGGAAGGAGACACTGGGGCTAATCACTTAGCAGTTAAATACATTTCAGGAGAAAGCTCACGGGCAAATCCCAGCACTCAAGCTAGCCTCCCTCAAAGGCTGGAGACTCCTGCGAATATTTTAGTTTTCAAGAGAATGGACACATTTGGGGGCCTTTGGGGACCATTCCCCTTTGGCAGTTCTTTTGCCTTTCACCTCCAGGAATAGTACAGGACCTGGCACAGAGAGGTGTTTAATAAACACTCAATGACTTAAAGTCCATACGAAGAGCCACAAGGACAGGCTGAACTATGTGGAAAGATCTATAATACTAGGCCAGTCTAGTGAACTCACGAGCACACATTAGAGTGCTGGGTACCGAAGCATGCCAGACTCCGAGCCCACCTCTTTATCAGACAGGTGACACTGGACAAGTCTGTGCTTCTGGCAATTCCCAAGACTTGCCCACATAGCTGACTCTCATGAGACCCTCTACTTGTCATTGAGTGCTGGAGTCCCACCAGCTCAAAGGTCTGTGACTTGACCCACATCT
Source organism: Trichosurus vulpecula (assembly GCF_011100635.1). Lineage (NCBI taxonomy): Eukaryota > Metazoa > Chordata > Mammalia > Diprotodontia > Phalangeridae > Trichosurus > Trichosurus vulpecula. The sequence continues at coordinate 430,938,518 of NC_050576.1, forward strand.
GTCCTCCCAGCAGGGCACATCTGATAATTCCTCTCCACCTTCCCATCCATGGTTTCACAAGTTACTGTGGTCAAAAAATGTCCCCAACCTGGTGGCCAGGTGGCAGATGCCATTCTTCCCAAGCAGATGTGGGTAACGAGGACACTAAGCCTGTCCTCAAAGCCTTTCCAACCTGGAAAGGCCAACTGGGGCACTGGTTCTGCTAACACTGCCTTCAAGGACCAAGGTCCCCTGAGCAGACCAATTCCTGATGACAATTTAAGGCACAAAACCCCAACTAAATGGCAAACAGAAACAAATGGAAAACGATTAGGCGAAATGAGGTGCTTCTACTTGGAAAGGATGAGGCTGAAACTGTAACTTATAATAGATGGAAATCAGGATTTAAATTGAAAGTGTCACTGAAAATATTCATTTCTTTTTCCCTCCTTCCTTAAAGGGTCCAGGATGATTGTAGTTTAGTACCTTGTCAACTCTAAGGGCTTTTAAATCCCAGGAAGATGAGATCTACTACATGGGTTGAAACAGAACCCAAAGAAGAGAGGCGCTTTACTAGACGGGAGCTCACACCTCTGCATCCTCCTCTCCTGAAGCCTCTCTGAGACATGTTGTCAGGCCTGAATACCACGCCAGCCACCTCCTTCCTTTGGGGACATGGCCAAGGCTTCTTCAGTTTTCTAATTCCAGACTTCATCTCTCCAAGGTGTCTGCATTCTTCCCAAGATATACCATCCAAAGGTTTTGCGTATGCAGCACAAGCCTTTGGAACAGTATCAGCTAGTTTTCTACAATGACTGAAAGGTATCATTGTATGGGTATGCAAATGAGAGGGGGTTAACTTGGCAGACCACCAGGAGCATGACTGGAATCAGCAGACCCCGGCTCACAAAGTTCAAAGTGGGCATCAATCTTCTCTCTGAGACCAAAAAAATCAAAACGGAGAAGAGACGTTAGCAGCAAGAGCAGAAATGAATCTCTCCCAAGTTGAAAAGCAACTTCAAGCATTGTTTAGTGCTACTTAACCCTTTTTGTCCCTAGTCCTATAATCTGAAGAGTATTTTTGTTAATGGATGTTTTGCAGGTTAGTAGTCCATAGCATGGATTAGTGCCTTTTGGTATTTTGAAAGAAGAAATGTTAATTAACGCTATCTAGCTTAGAAACCTTTCTGTCTCCAAGAATTTCATATGGGCTTTTGCATGTGGACAAACTCATTCCTTAGCTGGCAGATCAGGCACAGCCATTACGGCCACCCTAGACTAACGGGAAAAAGGTCTGCACTGCTGCCATCAAGACAAACTGTTTTAGTCTACTGACTCATTAACCTAAAATTTTTAAAGTTTGGTCCTTGACCAGAGAGGACACATTATCACTCATGATGCTAACTTTTCAACATATTTCAAAAAACACTCCCCCAAAATGCTGTTAAAACAATGGAAACCCTACAGGATACTTAGAAATGTTAACATCATTATAGCAACTGACCCCAAGTAGACCCCAAAATCACTGCTGAGTCTTGGGCTCACCGTGCCAGGCATCAGTCAGTAGTCAAGGGTGGAGACAGTGCTGGAATGCATTAGTGCTCTAAGATAAACAGAGGGAAGAGGAAGAAATCTGACCTTCAAATTTTAGAGTTCTGTCTGTGAAGGAGCAAGGCAGCAAAGATTGCGTGTGTCAGGATGCACAGCCTACACAGAGATTTCTCTTACCTGTCCACATTCCCCAGTATCTGAAGGTGCTGAAGGAGAGCATGACCCATTCAAAATAGAAGGCATTCTTTTTCACAAGATGTAGTCAAATTTTACAAGAGGATTTCTTTGAAGGATTAAAATCTTGGTTTTTAAATCACGAGACTTATATGTGGGTATGCCTCAGGAAAAGCACACACACATTATTGATCAGCCATTTTTACAAAGGAAGGACACACCAAGGACATAAACTACACAGCAAAGCTTAAAAACTTCTACCATTTCAAAAGCTGTAACAAATAGCCACTTGAGATTGGCTTTAGTTTAGTGAAGAGTCAGAAACACAAAGGTGGCTGGAAAAGGGTCGTTACTATATATAACCATGGGATTTTTTTTTCAACAATACTGGGCCTCAACAGGATCACATGATGTGACTGGAAATGTACATGAGAGAAAAAAAGACTTCTATCATCATGTAAATAATTCCTGGAATCTCAGAAAATGAGAAAAATGTTTGTTTGAGATAGCAAATTCTGAGTTTGGCGATCTGTGGCCGAGTGACCCATCCCTTTTGATGTTTTACAGAGAAATGAAAACATCTACTGAAAAAGTTTTTCTCAATATTATGTTTTCACAGCAATTACATCTCTCAATTTGCCTTTAAAACATTCCAAGCACATCCGCCAAGACACTTTTTCCTCATGACTCATTCTGGACCTCTCATTTCTTCTACAAAATCATTTGAAGGCCTCTTGCCTCTTCCTAAAAGCCCATCAGCTCACAAGCAGAATGTTGACAGAGGATTAGGGTTTGCCCACAGAGGACCCAGGAATCCCTCCTTCCCTCTCTTCTTCTCAAAGGGGCGTATTCATTTGTGGTCCAAGTGAAAAGAACCAACAAACTGGAGAACATCTTTAGGATCCCATCTCACTGATCCAGCACAAAAACACGGGCTCCAAAGAAGCACACCATTTGAAGTCCCAAAGAGAGAGGGATGTGACTAGAATTCTTACCTGGTGAAATGGTTTCATCTCGCATGCCACCATCTCCAGCACAGAGCAGGGAGCTCTGAAAAATCTCCACCTCCATACTCACAAGCAACCTCTCCCTCACAACAAACAGGATCTCGCTGTAAGTGAAGCAGAATTTCCTTCTTGCCGGGCCAACACCGTTCGCACGGCCTCCCCGCGCAGCCAATCAAGTTGCATCCCCCAGTGCCCTTGGCTGCCATTGCCCCCAGTGAAATGGCAGCCCTCACGCTCCGGCCTGTCTCCCTTCCTTGACACATGCAAACATCAACTTGCTAGAGAGAGCAGTTACGATGCATCCCAGGCCTAAATGCCCACACTGACCAGTTAATGCAAACTGTACAAAATCAAGGCTATAAAGCAAGCGCAAAAAGAATCTTCTTTCAAATCTTGTTGGTTTGAATTTTTTTTAAATACAATTTATTTTCTTGAAGCCCCTTTTTGGTTGCGTAAATGGGAGCAAGAATGTAAGTAAATCTAAAGAACCTCAGGAAACGTTAATTGACATTTTTCAATGTATCTTGCTTAATAACAATGTTAGTCATTCCTCAAAACCGAACAGGTTGAAAAAAAAAAACAGATCATCATAGAGCCGTAAATGATTGCTCAATAAACTAAGCAACAAGCCTGAATAAAAATGAGGATCACAGCTTGAGGTTACCTAGCCCAACCCCCTCATGTTACAGAAGAGAAAAGTGAGGCCTACAGGCTCTGAAGCCAGTCCTCTGCCTATCCGGGGCACCAGCCTGCATCCCCAGAGCCCAATGCAGTGCTCTGTCCCTTGGCAGGGTCTCTGCCATGAAAACTGGGTCTCTACTGGGGAATTCCACCCATGTGAAATTGAATCGGCTTCAGCCAACATTCCAGCCTGAGGAAATAGAGCTTTGCTAGGGAGATGCAATATGGGTACCTGCCACGACTGCCACAGTTTCAGAAAGGCCTGACACTAACAGACCAGGCTGGGAAGTAAGCTGCAGGCCAAGTAACAGGGTCGGCGATGAAGAGGGTTCCTCATTTACTGGGATCCTCAATGATCGTGGAACCTCGTAAACAATCAATATGAAGCCAAAGGCAGAGCCAGACTTCACAAATGGTTCTCATTCCATGGTACACTGCAACCACAAGTGAATCAGCCATTTTTAGGTCAAGAACCAGGACCCCTGGGAGGTAGCCAGCCACCTGCTACATCCTGAGGGTGACCTCCCTCCTGCCCCTTCCAGTCTTACCATTACCACTTAGCACATTCACTACTGACCCAATGGAAGGAAAGACGGTTCACTCCCTGCCATCAGAAGGAGGAACCCCTCCCTCCAGGCTAGGTAAGCAACTCACATATTAGCAGGGCAAAAAGCGAGGCCAGACTTGTTTACTGTTCTTACATCCATTACAACAAGGGAGTCCTTAACTTCAAGTGGAACCACAAGACTCTCCAGTCCCATCCAGCTCCAGTATCTCGGATCCTCTACTGAAAGTCTGTCTGTTGGTCTGGTCACAGATCTAGGTCTTCAGAGGACGTCAGTAACTCGAGAATCCTCCAATGACGTTTGCAGCAAACATCTTCCTAAAGTGAAACTCTCGATCGGCGTCCTCCACTCATTTCTGTCTCACTCCTCGTCATCACTAGAACTGTCGGCGTCCTCATCCTCAGACACGCTCAGACCTTCCCCCTCCTCCAGTTCCTCCCGAGTTAAGAGCTGCTTAAAGACTTCAAACTCCTCCCAAGACGAGTGGGCTGTCTTGGCTAAAAACTCTGCTTCTGGGATTCTCAACACCGAATTCACAGAAGGATTGCAGATCTGGGTTTGTCCCTTTTTATCAGGAGTTTGGTAAAGGCCCAGTCGCTCTAAGAAGATATGCCTCTGTTTGATCTTGGTCATTGAGTACTGGAAGTATTTGGTCTTCACCAAGTCCCGCTGCTTTATTCCCATCCTAAAATATGCGTACTGTAAAGGAACAACACAAAAACATTGAGGAATCCCAGCAGTAGAATGGGAACCACCATCCACCTCCATCATTCCCCACTCCAATCACTGAATTCTGATTACTACCTAAGGGGAGGCCACACAACCATGGCCACAGCCCTGGTGTCACATACATGAACAACAGGTTCAGATCAGAAACAAAGGAGATGAGAGGAGAAAGAACCCAATGATGACAGGAGAGGACAGAGCCCCAAAATGGGACCTGACATACTGGTCGCCGCCTCCCTCTCCACTCAGGAGGCCTGACTCAGGGCCTAGACAATCACATCTGAAGAAACTGAGTGGGCAGGGAAGGGGTACCAAGGATTCACAAAGGAACAAAGAGGCTGCATCAGTGGCTCCTCAAACACATTCCTCCCCTTCTGAGCTTCCCATGGCCACCAGAAATCTGTCCTGGCTCCTGGGGGGGGGCCTCTCCTTCCTTCAATTACACCTCAGCAGGCTTTAGCTCTTTAAAACATTAGGCTCAAACAGATTCCTCATCGGGATCCTGAGAATACCCGAAGCCACAGGAGCCTTGCTCACACCACGCCAAGCTGGGCATCCTGGACAGTGGCAGCAGGTGAATGCCCCTCCTGCCTGACTCAGTTCCTCTGTGCCTCAATTTCCTTCTATCTAGAGAGTCCCTGAAGAAGTCATGAACAATCTCAAGCATCAGGACACCATTTTCATACCAGTGACTGATCTACCAAGGGGTATAGTTTATTCTCATTCCAGGGTTCATTTAACTTCCATTGTGATAATACTAAACCTCACATTTCTACATGACCTTCAGTTTGTACACAAAGCCCTTATCTCCCCCAAACCCTGAGTCAGACAGCATAGGTACTGCAGGGCCCCTCTGGCAGACGAAGAAAACAAGACTCAGCAGGTGGGGAGGTGAAGCCAAGAACCTTGAGCATGGCCAGCAGGACCCCAGCCCCGGGCTTTGACTCGTGTGGGACCCTCTTTCCTCTGAATTACAGGCTCTAGGCCAGGCCTGACCTCCAGGGAAATACAAGGAAAACGAACTGGGGAGAAGAAGGGCCTTGGCACCACTCCTCTCCTTAAGCTCTGCAATGGGCTTGGCCACATGGACACCAGCACTCTCAGACATTCTTCAGGAGACCTTTGGTGACCCTAATTTCAGACTTCACTTGAGGGTAGGAACATCAATGCCCTACAATCATACACAGTTACCCATTTTTTTTCCTTTATTAGCTCTTTGCAAATGGTTCAAGCTGTGCCTATGTGGGCAGAGGCCCCAGCCCACCTTCACCTGCTCTCTCTCACCTGGAATTTATACTCCAAGGCACTGGGGTCCTCCTGAAGAACCCTGGGGCAGCTGTGCAAAATCTCCGTCACCTGCTGCCCCGTGAAAAGGCATCTATCCTTCAGAACTGACACAAGGGCATCGATACGCTGCTGGCTCATGGTGAACAGGTCTGGACAGCAGTGAGCCATGTGCTGCAACTTCCCTATGGGACACAGGAAAGGAAGGAGGATGACCACATGAAGGCTGGCCATACACCCATCTATACCACAGAGCCGGGAAGCTCCGACAGGCCCTCAGAACATCACCACGGATGCCAGTGTTTCACGGGCAAAACATGGGACGGCAGGAGCTGCCTCCCTCGTCTACCCTGCAGGAAACCTCTGCTGGTGGCTTCGATGGCCCCAGGCAGGCCTCCATCGGGACATGGAGTAAAAGGGGTGGAAGCTGCAGGGACTGGGAAGGATTGGGCGGAGAACCCTTGGGGGAAGGTGGAACGGTCACAGCCAAGGTGCAGGCTCCCCCACTTAGTCCCCTTCTTTTCTTCAGAAGCCCTAGGAATCAGACCACCTGCCCTCCTCTCCATGGAGGATGAAAGGGTAAGGAAGACCTCTCAGGGTCAGGGTGAGGAGATGGGGCCAGGGCAGAAGATCTGCCCACAAGACTAGCGCTGGAGCTGAGGAGGGTGACAAGAGGCCAACCTCGGCAATTCACCCAACCTCCTGTCTTACCAACTCTTCTCATCCTGTGAGACAAAAAATGAGGACTTTTTGCCAGGGCAGGGCCTAGGCAGGCAGCAACTGGTAGAAGAGGGAAAAAAGAGAGAGAAAAAGTCCCAAGAAGGGTCAGGAAATAGGGATGCTCCAGCTTTCGGTCTATGGATGAGCTGAGGATGACTTGCCTATGGGTCAGAAGTCAGAAAAGCCCCTTGGCTGCTCCCGTCTCACAACTGTCCTTCCCCGTGTTTGGTCCCCCTCAGCGCTCACCCTCTTGCCCCAGAAAGCAGCTGGGGCCTCTTTCCATCTGGGCCCTTTCCTCAGCCCTCCCCCACCATGATGGCCTCAGTGGCTTCCGACACTGAAGACTCTCCTCAAAACACAAAAGCTTGTCATTTAAGACACAACCTGGCTCCCACTCGTCTGTCTTATTTCACAGGACTCCTTTTCACACTTTCCCCATTCCAGCCGAAGGGGCCTGCTGACTGTTCCCCAGACACAGCCTCAATCAAGGATCCCGAGTCCCCCCCAATCCCCTCCAGTCCAGAATCCGCCCCCTCCCCTACACCTTGCCGACTCCTTAGTGCCCCTGAAAGCACCAGCTGGACACCACCTCACACCCAAGGCCCTTCCAGCTGGTCACACTCTCTTCCTCTTGTATGACTTTGTATTTACTTATCTGTCGACATGCTGTATCCCCCTGTAGAATGTCAGCTCCATGAGGGTAGGAAGTGAGGCTCACAGTGCCTTACCCACAAGAGGGACTAAATAAATACTTATTTGAGTTGAAAAGATAACACTGGCCTCCACTGATTTCTGAGCCGACATATAAAGCCATATTACCTAACATCATTAACTGGAACTCAACACCTTGACATCAGAACGAAACATGACAAATAACACTGAGTTCACTACATTCACCCCATCCTGAGGGCGATCAGCCAGGGGCAGGGACGGGCCTCTCCCACATAGGGATGTGCTGGGCTCTCACGGTGCACCAAGAACAATTATCATCCCGCTTGACCCTCACAAAAAACCTGGGAGGGAGGTGTCACTAACCCCACTCCTCATACAGAGGAGGAAACTGAGGCAGGCAAAGGTAAGTGACCTGCCCAGGGTCACAACATGAGTGTCTGAAGCTGGATTTGAACTCAGGTCTTCCTGGTTCCAGGCCCAGCATTCTCCTGGACCACAGAGCTTCCCAGGCAAACACTCTTTCCTGAAGGTGTCCTTGGTCCTCTTGGCTACCAGGAAGGGCCCAGAAGATCAGGACCCCCAGGATCCAGCACCTGACAGAGGTGTGGGCGAGGGCCCAACCTGCCCACTGGGTTCCGCAGTTCCAGAGCACTCAAAAAGGAGGTGCACGGGAAAACTGACAGCCTCTCTGGCTGGGAGTGACGCAGGAGAACCTGGATTTCAGGAGACTGTGCATCACGCCCACAACATCTTCCTCGAGCTGTGCCAAGGCAGCGTCAGCCAGGAGGAGGAAGCCCCCAGGCTCATCCGCTTCTTGTTCATCTTTCTGGTCAGTGCCTATGCCCAGTGGCGTTTATCAAGCGGCATCACTTCCATAAGAGTCCCCTAACAAGTCTACAAATCCAGGGATGACGTTTGGGAGGCGTCCTGAGCAATGAAGTCAGGACCATGTGGGGATGAATTCCAGTTCTCCCACTCACTGCCCTGATGAACCCGCACTCATCCCCTCACGTCTCAGCCTTCGGTGTCCTCTGTAAAAAGAGCACTAAGACATCTTGCCCCCACCGCCCAGAAGCTTCCCCTCGTCCGAGATACGTTCTCTGAGGGCAAAGACCGTGTCACTGGTGTCTTCATCACCCCGGCACCTATATCAGCGCCCGGCACCAAGCAGTCCCTTTCAAAACATCTGTTGGACGAAATCAGATGGCGATGGGAACACGGGATCACAGATGCAGAGGCCGCCTCCACAGCCTCCTCATTTTACAGATGAGGAAACAGCCTGGTGAAGTTTTGCGAACTGGCCAAGGTTACACGGCTGGGAAATGACAGAGGCAGGATGTGAACCCCGAACCCAGGCCCCAGCACCAACCCTCTTTTCTACCGGCCACCCCAAGGGCCCTGAACACCAAGCTGTGGAGAAGTAGCGGGAGCGGATCAGAAGGCTTCCGAGCAACTGCGACGGTGCCCACCGGGGTTCTTTACAATGCTTTCTGGGACTAACGAAGGATAACCTTTTTTACTGCTTTTTCTGGAAGAAACTAAAATGTGAGTTATTTTGTCGTACGGAAATTAAAGGTAAAAAGATCAAAGTGTTTCAGAACAGGGAGAAGAAAGAGGAAGGTGAGAGAAAATGAGACGGGACAGAAGAGAATCACGTACCTCCTCCAAGGCCAAGCCGCCTCAGGTGGCTGGCCCGATTCTTCAGCTGTTTGCCCGTCACCTGCAGGATTCTGGGATTCTTCTGCAAGGCCTTACACACGGGATCAGGGTCCAAACCCAGCAGCATTAACTCTGACACCACCGCCAGCATCTGGTCCGGTTTGATCCCTGCGTGGATCCCGAACAGCTCCTTTACGTGAGTCTCGCTGAATCCCATGTCCGAAAGCAAATTCACCGCCTTCTCCAAGTCCACGGAGGACGGCTCCTTCTGAACAAGCAGGTTCGCCGTGTTCTTGCTGGATTCGAGCCCCTTGATGTGGTTCTGAGGGGCGAGAAAGGCCGTGTCCTCACGACCATCCCCTTTACGGGAGGCTGTAGTTAATCTGCAACCACGGATCTGGGAAGGAGCCCCTCCTGCAGTTTTGTGCACGCCATGTAGACGCAGCTGTGCAGCCCAGTGTAGACCAGGGAAGGGCACCAGCTTGTGGAACTGAAAGACCTATGAGAACAAGGACCTGTCAAGAGGCACTGGAGTTGACAATGTGCACAGAGAGGGAGGTAGGCCCACCAGCCACACGTGGATTACAAGGAAACCCAAAGGAGACACAAAGGCAGGGCCCTTAGGCTCAGAGGCCATGGGGACACTGGAGACGGCGTGAAGGGTCTGCAGGCCCCGGGGCCGGGCCCATCCCCCACGCTGGAGGAACTCAGTCACGTGCACTTGATTTTATAAACCACCCCGTGACACGCGTGGCTGTGCGGCCCATGACGAGATTGTGTGTGTATATGTGTATGGCGCCTAAGGAAGGCATACAGGCCCGACACCAGGGAAGGTCCTCGGTTCAAGTCCCGCGCCCCGTGAGTCCTTTCCACCAAACACCACAGACCTAACCCCCCACTTTACACATGAGGACACTGAGGCCCCCACAGCAGACGCCCCGGGAATTGGGGGAGGGGAGCTGCGGGATCCAGGCCTCGGCTTCCTCAGCTGAAAAAGGAGGAGGGCTGCCACCGCCTCCTAGCACCCTCCCAGCTCCGACTGTGCCCTCTTGGCGCGGGACAGGCGTCCACATCCCGAACTCGCGGGGTATCCAAAGGGACGGTGCTGGGCTGCGCAGCCGCACTCAGCCTCACTCCAGCCTCCGGGGCGGGGGCAGAGGAGGCGGCCACGCCCCTACCCCCCACAACCCCCCCCCCCCCCCGCCGGCCGTGCAGCTCCCCGGGCGGGGCTAGTGAAAAGGGAGCCGCGCAGCCGTACTCCGGCTCCTCCCCTGGGGGAGGGAGCGGAGAAGAGCCGGCCGCGCAGCCGCATTCCAGTCCACTCCAGCTCCCGGGCTGGGAAGGGGAGGAAAAGGGAGCCGCGCAGCCGCAATGCCACTCCTCTATGGCCGACTCGAGGCCGCGCAGCGGCACAACTAAAGCCCTAACCTGGCGCCCCGGTCTGGACTACAGGGAAGCCTGTTCTGGGATCCACGGACCCAAAGTCGACTGCCGGCCCAAGCACTCCTGCGCCGGGCAGCTTCGGGACAACGCCGCCCTCCCGCGACCCGAGCTTCCCCTCTAAGGTAGTAAGCGCTCGGCGGAGGAGGCACCGACCTGCCTGCAGGGGGCCGCCATAGCACCGGGAGTCCTGCGCGCGCGCAGAGCAGCCCGGTCCGTCGGACCGCCGGGCTTCTTCCGGTCCGTCGGTCCGTCGCGTTTCTCCGCCGCCCGCAGAAGCCAGCCCCCGACTCAAACGTTCCCCGTCTTCCCCGTCCACATCCGGGGAATAAGGTGTGAAGATCCCGGACCAGATTGGCGACTAGTCTTGTGTCGTCAGCGCCGGCAGGGGCGGGGGAGGAAGCGGAGAGGGCGGGCTCTCGCTCGGGCTCCCTGGGCCACGAGTGACCGCCCTAGGAGATCGATCGTTCCTCGGCCGGCATTTAATGATGTGCGAGGGCCGAGAAAGGCCATTGGCTAGAGCTCCCCGGGACAGGAGGGGGAGGGGCCCATAAGCCGGAGCTCTGAATCTCCGGCCGCCCCGTCCCACTCTCGGGTGGCTTCCTGCCGCTGCCATTGGCCAGAGCGCCGCCCCACCGCGCTCCTTGCGCCTGAGGGGTCCAGGGCGCCTAGTCCACTTGATCCTGACGCACTAGCTTTGAAACTTCAAAGGCAGCCCAGCTGGGAGTCGAAATCCGCCTGTGAGGGTGAAGCTCGCCCTTTAACTGACACAGTGTTCACAGAAAACAGTGAATTCATGCTAAAAAGTCCTTTAATGACGCCTTAAGCAGTCAATAGTGGCCTAACCGGGCGGGGGGCGGGGGATGTTTTCCTGTGACGAGAATACGCACGTTTCAAGAATTACAGGTTTGTGCGCTGATTTGAAACCATCACCGTCACACGCGCACCCGTTCTTGCAGGCTCTCAGTATGGCATCAGATTGTTTCCAGATCATCACAAGGGTTCACCCCCCGAGCTCAAGCCCACGGAGGGTCAGGTGCGTGCACGTACCCTCATCTGCACTCCCTACACCGTACCAGAGGGACTCACTCACTCACTCCCCTCTGTTAGCTGTAATTGTATCTCAGCAGCTGGGCGTTCGGGTGATATCAGTGCAAATATCAGGCGGTCACGGATTATGCACATTACGTACCATCTTGAACTCTTCATGGACCCAACAGTCTGCAGAAACAAACCTTATATTGCCTCTCGTTATAGTAGCAGGGCAGTTTTCTGATTTAAAGAATGTAGCCAGTGTGGCAATGATAGAAAAGAAAGTCCCATCTGCAGAATATTTTTCCTCGCAAATATTAGCTTGTCTATAAAGATTGCGGTATAATGAAGCAGTATATGCAGACGTTAAGCATATTTATCATTTAATACAATGCTTGTCAGCCAGTAGAACAGTAAATATTTTGTCACAACTATTCATTTTGTCAATTAATTATGTAGCTTTTATGTTTCTCTCAGCAAGAAGAGTTGATAAAATTTTCCTACCATCTTCCATAACATTTGTGTGAGCAAGCATTTTCACTTTATTCTTGTATGACATTAAAATAAACCCAATGCAGAATCAGATTTAAGACTATGTTTAGTAGTAGGTGGCACTACAGTGGAGAGAGTGTTAGGCCTGGAGTCAGAAAGACAAGTTCAAACCCAGCATAAGACATATATTAGCTACATGTTGAGTTGCATTGCTCTTTGGAACACATTATTCTATTCCCTCCTGTATCTTCTAGTGGGTGTAGTCTTGCTACTTTAATTTTTCCTTTTATATTAGGTCGTTCTCCCGATGGCTTGCAGAATATGTTGTTTCTCAGTAGAATTGTTCAGTTTTAACCACTGTGTGGTTTGCAGCCTCAAGCTTCTTTTTGTTTTTTTCTGAAGGCGATTTATGAATTCTTTTGATTCACACTATTTTCTGTGTTTATAGGTTCTGAGCAGTTTCATATTATTTCTTTCACTGTAGTGTTTTAAGCTTTTTGTCATTCTTCAGGGAGACCTATAATCTTTGTCTCTGTATCCTGTCTTCAAGATCATTAAGTTTTGCTCGTATGGAGAGAATGCTTTCCTTTAATGCTATCGCTTCTTCCAGATTGCCTTTTACTTCCACATATTTGCATTCCCAATCTGTTATCCTATTTTGTTTCTTTGATGAGAATTGCAACTATAGATTCAAATTTTTCTATCCTGCCAATTATATCTGCTGTTCAGACCATAAATTCTGCTCTCACATTACTTACTTCTCGTTTATACAATTTGGAACATTGTATCATTCCATTCTCTCTTCAGAATCAAGTGTAGAATCATTTTCCTTTGTCTTGAAATATATTCATAGATGTCTAAACTCTCTCACTTGATCCCAAGGCCATATTACCTCCTGCTATTAATGTCTCCCCTTTGGTTTATCTGTTTATGCTCAAGTTCATTGAGTTTTCTTTCTCCTTAGATTTTTGATAACTTCTGTCCTTTCCCTTAGTTTGCCCCATTGCTCACTTTCTGACGCCCTCCCCTTGAATAGCAGTTTCCTTGGGGGATTGGATCTCAAAGTTTTTCAGTCTCTTCCCATGCTAGGCAACTCATGGTTCACCAGATTCAATTTCTGTCCCCAAGTGATTGGGGGAGTGGGGAGAGGTACACAGCACTGGCCCCAACTAGATTCTGGGTTCTTTCTCTTAGACTTTTCTCTTAGACTTAGCGGAGTATCATACAGCTTTCATCACAAATATCAAATTGAAGCAGTTATTTCACTCCAGGATATCCATCTTTTCAACCCTAGTAACCAGTTCTTCTTTGTGGATAAGAACTGGGTCCAGAATATTCCACTCATTTCTTCCTCCACTTTTTGAAGGACAGCATCATTTAGAGAGGTCCAGAAATGTTTAGCCGCTCTGCATTTGGCAGAGATAGCCAGGGATGTCCAGAGAACTGATGTTTTTGTCAGTACCATATCATTATCTCAGGTTTAGCTTGTGCTGTGTCCCAGACCCCTCAGTGTGGCACAGGGAAGAATGATGGTGTTAGAGCTATCATGGAGCTACAAAACTCAAGCAAACTCAGCCTAATTCTATAACTCAAGGAAATCTGAAACAGTTTGGCAATCCCATCTTGATAAGAGTCTCCTGTGTCTGAAAACAGTGGCGTAATAACTCCAACAAGAAAAACTAAATGGATTAAGAAGGCCTGTTGTCCAGATGAGGCTATCCCATCATTTCCCAGCCAGTAAGGATCATGGGCTTCAGCTGCCTTCCAGGCCAGGGCACCTCCCATTAGACCACACTGCCCATGCAGCACCTACTACTCTGCAACTAAATCACACACTCTAGAGCCATGTTATAAAACCAATTTAGTGTGTTTATCAAATTGTACATAAAAGCCTGGACAATTGAGTTCTTTTCTTGGAGGGTATTTAAGAGCCTGGAACCAGAAACTAATACACATTTTGGAAGCAAAGTGACAGGCATGATGCAGATTGCAAATATGGACTACATCCTTGGTCATTTGTATAACATTCATTTTTAAACACATTCCCAAAAGTGTGAGGAAAATTATAGCCTCAGTACTTAATTGCCAAGGTATTAAATTCCCTTCTCCCTAAAACACATACACACATTTCTACTGTTCAGTTTAATGAATTTTAATTATTTTCTCTTACAAAAAGTAACAGACTTCAAAGACACGGGCTTGTGCATTCTTGGAGGCAGCTCAGCTTCATCTTTGAAGAACACATTCTGGGGCTACTTTAGCCACTGGATTTCCTGAGCATTTTAAGGAAAAACAGGTTTACTTCTGCAGTCCTACAGAAAGGGGAATTCTTAGAGAGAAACAAATCAGTCTTTGAAGGTAAATATCACAAGCTTCCTCTCTGTCATGTTGTTATTGTTCTTTAAAGCAAAGCTCTTCTAGGCAAAAACCCAAGACAGTGGTTTTCAGTCTGACTCTACTAAAGGGAGCATATTTAGCAAATGGGAACTTTCCCAGAAAGAAAAACTCAAATGGCACCATCAATGAGGAACATTTTCTGAAAGGAGGAAGGATACTGCTTTGTCGCTGTCTGTAACTACAGGCAGATATTGTAACTGGCTAAGACACTTCCTTTTTAGCCTGTCCCCCTGAGCAGTGACCATTAGCAGAAGGCCTCTCTCTGTCAGCAAAAACTATTGTGCCATCGTGGGCGCACCACCAAGCTCACCCAAGGGTTGTAATGTATAGCAACAGCCATATTTGTGCCTGAAAGTACCAGCTGCCCAGCAGTGTGCAAAGCATGGTCCACTTACCTTGGTCAGCCCCAAGCTATAAGTAAAAGAAAAAAATACTGGAATGGTCCAGTCAGCTTAGGCCTACAATTCTATGGAGTTCAAACATCTGCCTCTCTGATGGGCACAAACTACATGATACACACAAATACACAAGAGGAGAAAGGAAAGCATAAAGCACAAGCATGACTCAAGTCCTTCGTGAAAGCCTGTCACAATATCCAACTTCTCACTACAATTGTTCTTTTCAAATTCAGACAAGGAAAATTTGAAGATAAAAACTATTCCATAAACTCAGAGGATGAGCACATTGTGGGTTTTTGTTAGATTCGCTCTAGAGAGTATCAGAATTATCAGCCTCCCACCTCACCCCCCAAGGAAGGGTTCTGAAAAACAAGGCGATGAAGATGGTGAATGAGCCCAAAGCTATTCCTCAGTAGTAAAGGTGGAAAGGAAAGTGCAAGTCATGGAGTGGCCCCTTGCTGCGGTCCTCTAGACACTGGAAGCATCAGCGGCCCTGTACTTGAGAAGACACAACTCATCTACTTGGACATTCTGAGCTCCTACTTACTATTTCCTTCAGTCTCCTCTCTCCCCTCTAGGGTGAATGAACACTACTTTCTGAAATGAAAAGACAAAGTTATTAAAAGCATGCTAATTAAAACAATGCAGACCCTGCAAATTAACTGAGATGACAAAAGCAGAACCAGTTAGTGGTGGAAAACCTGTAGGAAGGCAGGCACACTAACAGACTAGAGGTGGGGCTGCACACCAGGCCAACCAGGATGGATATCAACTTGATATAATCCAAGAATGCCTACACTGTTCATGTTCCTTGACCTGCATGTACACACACACATAACCCCAAAATATTTATCACAAGATTGTTCGTGGCAGGAAAAACAAATTAAGTGGGTGTCCAGCAATGGAGATTGCCTGAAAAAATTGGGGTATATAAATGTAAAGGGATATTATCGTTGTTCAGTAAAAAACAAATGAGGAACTCAAAGGAACATGGGGACTGCTCCCCAACCCTGAACCATGTAAATGAAGCTGACATGGGTGGGTCATTAAAGAACCACTATGATGAGCCCCCACACACACACATCTCCCTGCAGAGGGCCAGGGGCACTAAGAGTGTTGTACACATCAGATGCAACCGCTGCATTGGGTATTTCTGCCTACTCCTCTTTCTTGGTTACAAAGGGTGGTTTAATGTAGGGAAGAGGGGGGACTTTTTTTTTCCAGGAGTGACAATGAGGTAAAGACAAAACACATAAATAAAAGATATTTTTAAAAACTAAGTTACAATTCCATATTACCTGCTCACATTGACCTCAAACATAATTGTCCCAGGTATTAAACATACGAGTTTTGTTTCTTCCTGTAAGAATTCTAGAGAACCTTCAGTGGACATTCTTTAAAACGTGCCTGGAATTGCACAGTCTTTGCAGAGTCAGCTAAAGTTTGTGGCGCACCTCACCTTAAGGTGAATAAATGCCAGCTATGTCTGGGACCACATGTGGGGAAGCAGCCCACCCCAGCAATCGATGACCCCTCTGCCTGCCCTGCCTCCTACCTGGTACAGCGGCTGAGTGATACACTTCCTCCCAGGAATAGTTAGCTAAGTTCACAGGCTGGACCACCCAAGAATGGTGTATTAGCATGTCCAAGGTCATGCGCTCTTCTGGATTGGGCTGCAGGAGCCCACAGAAAAGGTTCAAAAGGTCTAGGGAGAACAGAACAGGATCACACATGGAGAAAGGTTCGACTGACACCAAACAGGTTTTTATGCCTCCTACTCCAAATCCCTTTTCAGGCCACCCAACCCTTAAACCAGAGACTTTCTGGAGACCTCTAAGTCCCTTCCCATGACTTAGAATGTCACCCATGATGGAGGAGAGAGGGGTGGATATGCAGGAGAGTCAGTGGTTGAACTGGGGATGTCAGGGCAATGAGCCACATTTATAAGCAAGGGCCACAAAGCACAAAGACTGGGTAAACCAGACAGTTGGGCCATTCAGCCCACCCTTGTTTCAGACAATGCATCAAGGGATGCTTTGGGACTTCAAAATTAACTTCAGAAGACTAGGGAGAAGCCTTTAACAGGCCTATTTCCCTTTAATCGCCTATTATAGAACCATCATCTACTATGAGATCCAGGCCCTTCTCTTAACCCCAGGCATCTTTTCAGTCTGCATAAGCTCAGAAGAAAAAGAGTCCCATATATTTACCACCTTCTTCATCAAACACCACAGCGGGATTTCTGTAAAGCTCTTGCCAGGAGGCAGTGCTAACAACCATATCATAGGTTAGTTCAGGCCTTTTACTTGTACATAATAACTGTTTTTGAAAGGATAAGACTGACACACCCATAGTATATTCAGCATCAGTGTAATACCAAAGGGTACTACAAACTCGAGGGGTACGTCAGAGTTCACCTCTTCTAGTACTTGGTGCACAAATACGTGTTCATCTCCTCTCCCCATCCCTTCCTCAAGTGACATACTTCCATCTCATCCCCGCTTGGCCTGCATATATTTCTGAGGTGAACAACACGAATCTTGGTGACCTGTTCTCATGAGGAAAGCATTTCACCACCTGGATTAAGAGAGTGGCACTTCTGTGGACGCCCACTCTGATGATGTGGCCACCGCATGTGGCCTTCCATCCTCACGCACCCCGGATTTTCAACAAAGCATCTTTCCACCCCAAAGGAGGCTTTTCATGGAGGAAAACACATTCCCCCAACTCCTTGTTCTCCTTCCTACCCTTCTCAAGGGAGATCCTGTTCTCAGGTTTCTCATGGGCACAGAAAGTGTGAAGAGCTCATTTGTAGAATCATTTGAAGTAGGCGGCATGTGCCATCTTAAGAAAGGACATTCCCACAACAAGCCACTGACAACTCAGTCCAATGTGTAGGAAAGCTACCTTTCTGCCTCTAGCATCAAAAAGCAAAGAATGGTAATGTTGGCCTTCAATGAAGATCTTGGTTCATTGCTTTTGGAGGACCACAATTTTGGGGTCAGAGAATTAGAGGATCGGGAAAAAGGAAAGTAAACGGCCACCCCCCCAGAAGGAGATAAAGTGACCAACCACTCTGGAAGAAGAAAGAAAATGGAAACATGGAAGCTCTTATGGGAGGATTCACAATGAAATGAAATGCACTTACCAGCTGAGACCGAAAAAGGAGGGTGTATTTCAGCCTCCAGGGCCTCGTCCAGCTCACTGAAAGGATTCTCTTCAAACATCAAAGTATAGAGAGTCACCCCGAGGGCCCACATCTCCATTTCGGGTCCTCGGTAGCTGTTCAGAAATAAGCAGCAGTCAGTAACACGTTCACAGGCATATCCCAACCATCTGATACACTGACTGGAACTAGCCCTGGGCATGCAGCCCCTCCTCTGGCTGGCACACCTGCATCAAGCTGGCAGGACGAAGCTACCTGCAAGTCACTGTTCCCACTCATTTGCTCCTGAACAACAGGAGAAGATACCCTCAAGACTGTACCTTAAGAGGAATGAAGCCAGCCTTGTAAGCATGGGTCTTACCCCCATGGTGTTCATACCCTTTGTGAGAATGAAGAATATCAGGTGGTGTTATGTCCACAGGAAAGATGAATGCTTCTCTACTGGGAGGAATTGTGTGTCTTTAGTACCTACTCAGCCCTCATTTGTTGAGATAAAGTAACGACATTTGACCATTTAGAGGGAGGACAGGAACCTAATCCAAGAGATGCTGGGCTCAGAGCAGGGCCAAGAATTCTGCCCAGTCTGACAGCCTTCACAGAGCAGACTCCCAAATCCCTACAGCCAAAGCCAAGGGCAACCTCTCAATGCCTTGTGGATTCCTGGCCCTGACACACCCAACCTGGATTGTCAGCTAATGAACCTGAGCCATCTGGTGCCTGGAGCAGCACCAGGACTTCCAAAGATGATGCAGGGTGACTCAGGGGCAACACCTTGCAAGTCAGGGTCTTTTGGAACAAGCTCCTGGACACAGCTCTATCGAAATAAGTCTGTGACATCGTGGTAAGGTTGGTTTTCCTGTGCAGATCATGTAATCAGCCTAAGCCCTCGTTCATGTAACAGGTTTTCCTGTGCAGATCATGGAATCAGCCTAAGCCCTCGTTCACGTAACAGACCAAATTCAGAGACAATAGTGAGGTCCCCTCAGGACCTCAGAGAAGACGAGCCCGGGGAGATCCAAGCGTGCTTTGTAGGCCCTTGGCATCCCTAGAGTGTCAGAGGCTCCAGGCTGGGAATCAGATGGCCTAGGACCAATGCCCCACAACTCTCAGTCCTTCATTTGGTGAGCTGCACTATGCATGGAAGGTCCTCAGTTTGGGAAACAGCAAGAATCTTAAATGTGAATCCCCGATGTTAACCTAATTTGCCAGCCAGATCATCAATACTTTATCTTTTGAGTGAACAAACTGCTGTCATTCTAGGTGCCGGTGTAACTATTCCTTTGTAACTAGCATTTTCTCCACTGATCTGCACAGGACACCCAACATCCAGGTGCTTCAGAGCCTCCTGTCGAAGGCCGCCCTGGATCCAAGGTGCTGAGCTCAGAGCTCCTTGCTCTTTGTTACCTCTCCTTATCCTATTGGAGGCCCTCAGAGCCCTTTTTATAACCAGCCAATGGCACGGGGATCAAGACGGGAGGGAGCCCAGCTGCACTGGGGTACATACGCATGTCCCATGAGGACTTCCGGGGAGCAGTACTCAATAGTGCCACAGAAGGTGTAGAAGCATTTGCCAGGTTCCATATAAACAGCTGAGCCAAAATCCACCAGCTTAATTGTGAAGTCCTCTGCAATGATGATATTTTCATCCTTAATGTCTCTATGGATGATGTTTTGGGACCGGAGGTACACTATTGCTGATACCACCTAAAACACAGGTACAAATAGGGGTCATGGGGGCAGCTAGGTGGCGCAGTGAGCAGAACACCAGCCCTGGAGTCAGGAGGACCTGAGTTCAAATCTGACCTCAGATGCTTGACACGTACTAGCTGTGTCACTTAACCCCAATTGCCCTGCCCCCCCAAAAAAAAGAAAGAAAGAAATAGGGGTCATTCTCAAGGAAAACGAATCTGCTCTCCTGCCCAGGCAACAGGGCCACAGAAAGGAGCTTTACACAGGGGAAGTGGGCACCACACTAGGCTGGGAGCCTGCTCAGAGCCATGCCATCTGAAATCCCAGAATGTCGACTGGTCATGCTCATGAGCATGCTGGTGCTGGAGGTGACAGGGGGCTGACCTCATTCCCTGCTCCATGACAGCAATGCTCTACAGACTCTGGGTTTGTGGAGGGGACAGGGGGGCGTCAGTGCCTCTTCCTCTCATGGGAGGCACATCAGACCATTTTCTGAACTTGAACTAGTAATCAAATAGGAAGAAAATCAGGGAAGTGTGTGTGTGGGAGGGGTGTTTTATATGAACTCAAGTTTGAATTAGAAAACTAAAAAATCGAAAGTCAAGATGTATGGACACCTGAGAGAATCCTGAATATTCAGTTTTAGTCAGTGTTACACTGTCCACACCATTTTCAAAGTTCCGAATAATAAAGATTCTAAGAATTCCCTCAAAATACAGGCTTCATTTTAGAAGTACGGTATAGTATGGTAGCTCTTACTTTGAGGGAGCAATGAACACCATACACACACACACACACACAGACATACACATATACATACATACACACACATATACATATCAGGTGTGTAATATGTATGTATCTGTCTGGATGGTGTCTTTTGTTAATAATTTGGCTACATTACACCCTTTTGTCACATGGGACATGTGGGGATATCAGTCTTACATTGAGGGAAAGGAGAGTTTTATAACACGTGTTCTTTATAATTTCCCCCCCCCCGAAGACCCCAAATCTTCACTGAGAGGATCAAGGCCCCCTTACTTCCTTAACACTACCTGTTAAGAAAGGAGGAGCTTCAAGATGCAAAAAAGTTTTCTTTCACGTCTTCTGGATGCTGGAAGAGCTCAATAAATATTATTGGTCATGACAAACTAAAGACCGCATGGACTCTACTTGTCTATGCTGCCACAATACACTGAAGCGCCAACAGTTTAGAGTGAGGTGGGACCTCCCAAATCATCCACTCCAACTTGTACCCAAACAAGAATCCCCTCCAAGCTACCTAGCATATGGTCCCTCGCCTTTGTGTGAAGACCCCCCAGCAAATAGGCGCCTCTTCAGCCCTAACCACTTCAGAATCTCTCTCCATCATGGTACACACAACCCTCAGGATGTCCGTGTTTTGGAGGTGACACATGAGCCCCCCCGACCCCACACAGGCCGGCTCTCACTTGTCTGAAGATGTAGCTC
Organism: Trichosurus vulpecula; assembly: GCF_011100635.1. NCBI lineage: Eukaryota > Metazoa > Chordata > Mammalia > Diprotodontia > Phalangeridae > Trichosurus > Trichosurus vulpecula. The sequence continues at coordinate 430,959,621 of NC_050576.1, forward strand.
GCCAGGGGCTCGTCCACACTGGGGTGGCTGTCGATGAACGTGAAGAGATCCATACCAGAGCCATGCTTCTCCATCACAAGCTGGAAAAATCCTTCGTTTTCAAACACATCTATCATCTGGAAGGAGGAAGAGAGCAGCCCATGACAACGCCAAGCTCATTCATCTTTTTGTTGCTACTCCCTTTCAGATAACGGAGATGAGAGCACCAAAGCAGTTACCAGTCACATACCTTGATGATGTTGGGATGCTGCACCCGTGAGAGAATGGCAATCTCTCGAGTCACTTTTCCCAGTTCTGGATCTATCACCCAACAGTCCTCCAACACCTTCTCCTTCCTGATAAACTTGACCACAACCTAGACCAAGAGCAGAGGGCAAAAAGACCATCAAGCACTTCCTCAACCTTTATCCCTGCTGCTCCAAAGTTTGTTTTTAACCCTGTAAACCCACAGGATGAATGAGCAGCCAAACTGACAGAGTTCTGTTACTTTTCAAATTGTAGACTTTTAACATTTGATTTATTTCCTCAATCTTTCAAAAAGAAATTTAAAGTAGCAATGCAAATTATAAAGTTACGTGCACACACATGGATATATCTCGTTTTGTTGTTCAGTCATCTTTCAGTCACGTCTGACACTTCATGACCTTGTTTGGGGTTTTCTCAGCAAAAATACTGGAGTGGTTTGCCATTTCCTCATTTGACAAATGAGGAAACTGAGGCAAACAGGGTGAAGTGACTTGCCCAGGGTCACAAAGGCCAGATTTGAACTCAGGTCTTCCTGACTCCAGGCCCAATGCTCTTTCCACTGGGCCACCTCGCTAACTGTATGTACATAGGTATATGTATGTGTATATATATGTATATGTTTATGTATACATACAATGTACATATAACACACATATCAGCAAAACAAATCTGTGCATCCACATAAAATCAGCTGAGAAGGCCCCTTAGGTCTCTACGTCTTCCCCTGCCTGTTTATCTGGGGCAAAAAATACTTCATTCCTCTTTAACACATATTAGCCCTATTATGTTTGCAGAATACTCCGAAAGCCTTTTCAGTGAAGTTTTTCAAGTCGTCAGATCCTGAAACACTTGCCACTCCTCCAAAGTGAGCCAGTGATCCAGTGCTAGCCCTAGCTGACTTGCTCCAATGTGAGCATGAGGAAGGTCCATGACCCCAACAGTTCGAGAGCTCACTGGGGAGGTAGCCCATCATGTCTCAGTTGTTCCTGAGCAGACAGCAGTATGTCTCTGCCTGATCACTCAGAGGCCACGGGGTGTAGTTCCCCATTTTGGGAGGCATTCAGAAAGCAGCACCTGGCAAGGCTCATGAATATTCTGTGACACCAATAGATGTGATGTGGGACCCACCCACTGTCACTACCGACTCTGCTCAGAACCAGCTTTTCAGTCTTCTGCCATTTGCTGCCTATCATAAGATGGACAAGGAGGTCCCAGGTGTATCTTTGCACTCTTGTGAAGCATCCACACAAATAAGTGATATTAAAAACCTCCCAAAGCTGCCCTCTGCCCATCCCATGCTGGCAGACCACCACCAAAGGACATAAAAGAGCAACGCGTAGGCAGGAAGAATTACTACAAGGGGCATGGGGCAGAGGGGCTGAGACCCGCTCCACACCCATCAAGAGGGTCTTTACCTCCTGGTCATCTTCCTTAGGCTTAGCAATCCAAACAGAGCCAAAGGCGCCGCTGCCGATGGGCCTCAGGGTGACATAATGCTTTGAATATTCTCCATCATAAGCCCTCAGTCCTTCTAAGTCTTTACCCCGGGAGGATTCATCCAAATGGTCTTTTAGTTTTTTAATCTGGAACAGAATGAAACAGGGGCCCCAGAGGCCAGATGGTGAAGTGGACAAGCAGTGGCCTGGCCCAGCCTGGTCCAGGCCACAAAAGGGGCACTGAATGAGCCATTCCTTACAACATCTGAAGCCATGATGCTTGCCAGGCTACAGAGAGGAGAATTGAGTCTTTCAGCACCAAAGCAGACATACTAAAAAATCAACATAAATTCTCTCACCTCCTCCCATTCAGAAGAGGAAAGGAAAGGCCAAAAGATGGATAGCACTAAGGGAGGTGTAGGAGAGGCCCTAAGGAGATCATCTGGCCCATGCTCTGGGAGGTCAGTGACTAGCCCAAGAGGACATCAGATACCTACTTCTCCTGTGCTGATCCGAGGCTCTTCAAATAAGGACTGAGATGAGGAATACAACCTGGAAAACAGATGCTGGGCCCTTCCTATTGAGCGATGGTTCTGGAAGAAGTCTTTCACCATCCAGCAGCAAAACAAATCTGTAGGTCCCCTTAGCTCCACGTGCTTTAGTTCAAACTGTATACCTAAAGGAGGGGAAAAACAAGAGGATATGGAGGCACCAGACACAGTATAAGGAAGGGCACAGCCAGGGCTGGGCTTCAGCGGGGTCAGGAAACACGACCACCATCACAGGGCAATGTGACAATATCAGTACTGGACGCCCATGGCACAGAAGCCAGGCTGATCGTGGCCCGGTGACACAGGCCGCCAACAAGGGAGGAGATATCGGAAGGTCAGTCAGTCAGTAAACCTTGATTAAGCTCTTACTATGTGCCAGACACCGTGCTACACCCTGGGGGTACAAACAAGGGCAAAAGATAGTTCCAGCTCTCAAGAAGCTCCCTGTCTGATGGAGGAGACAACATGCAAACAACTGTACAAACAAGATGTCAACAGGGAAGGCACTGAAATGAAAATGGATTGGGAGAGGTTTCCCAGAAGAAGCCAGGAGGTAGAAATGAGGAGGAGAAACACTGCAGGCCTGAGGGATGGACAGCCAGTGAAAATCTCCACAATCGGGCACCGGAGCATATTGTTCAGGGAACTGGAAGGAGGCCAGTGTCGCTGGACTGCGAAAGGGGTAAGGAGACTAGAAAGGTTTGTGACAGGGGTGGCTTGCTATGTGACCCTGGAGCTTATAGGGAGCCCCTAGTTTTACTGAGAGAGAGGAGGAGAAAGGGGTGACCTGGTCAGAGCCACACTTAAAGCCGGTAGACCCACCAGTGAGGCTATTAGAAGAGTCCCCCAAGGCGGCACTGTCAGAGGAAAAAAGGGGCGCATGTGAGAGACGTTACAAAGGAAAATCAACAATCCATGGCAACAGCTTGGATCTGGGAGGCGTGCAAGAGAGTGAGAAGTCCGAGATGATTCCTCAAGTGGGAGCCTGAGGACCTGGGAGGAAGATGGGAGGAAGATAGTGAGTTCAGTGTTGGATAAGCTGAGTTTAAGAGGTCTAAGAGACATCCAATTTGAAACGTCCAAGAGGCAGCTGGAGATGTGAGACCGGAGGTGAACAGAGATGGAGAAGTAGATCTGAGAATCATCCACAGGGAGATGATATCTGAATCCATGAGAGTAGGTGAGCTCATCAAATGAAACAGTAGAGAGAGAAGAGAAGAAGGTGAGGGAGGAACCCTATGGGACACCTGTGGATGGAAGGCAGGAGGCAAGGGGGTAAGAGGGTCTACTCCCCTCACAATTGTCCGTTTCCAGCGCAGCTTCCCAGGGCACACAGAAAGCAAGAAGCCCAACACTCCAGGCGGCTTTCCCCAACCATGCTCTCTGTCCCTGTCTACAAGGAGAAGGCAATGACACTGCTCCCCTCCCCTGTTTATGAAAGAGGACCACGAATGCAGGCTCAGCACTATTTCCCAAGTGTGCTTTCAGCAGGTCAGTCACCAACGTGCCATATGTGGCAAACGGCAAAATATCGGAGAGTATACTTGAGGGATAGTAAATACACCAAGCATGTTCTGTTTCCAGAGGATGAGAATGAACTAAGTTAAATCACTCTGAGGGAGGAAAGAGTAGAGGGCATGATAATGTTGACTGGAAGGAAAATATGGAGGGAATAAATCAAGTCAAAGCAAATAAAAGCATAATGACAAATGTTCAAGGAGAGGTGTTGAAGCGCCAACAAACTTCCAGCTTTTCAGAGAGAAGAAGGGAGAGGGGAGAAGAGGAGAAAAGTATTTTTATTCCAGACCTTAGAACATTGGCAAATAGCACAGAATGTCCAAGGTCATGGATCGCAGAAAGCCAGAGAAGGAAGGGGCCTCAGAGCCTAATACAGAGCAAGTAAGAACATGAGCCGTAGGATGTCGCCACTGGAAGGGACCGCAGAGCACAGAATGTTGACGCTCCAATAGCACCGGTCAAACAAAACTATGAACACCTCCATCGTGCCAAGGCCCAGAAATGGATCAGCTAAGGGGCACATCCTGGAGACCCCTTTCTTTCTAAACGGGATGGAGGCCAAGTCAGACCCCCACCATCCATGACCTGAAATTTAGTTCCATCTCAGCTCCTGACTCACTACGACCTGAAGCAAGACCATTTCTCCTCTCAGCCTCCTTCATCTTCCAGATGGCTCCAGTGTACTGGAAGGATGTGAAGGAAGTCAGAGATGCAATCTTTCCTCTATATAAGGAAAATGCTGGGAACCCAGCGCTCTGCAGTCATTTTGCAATCTGGGTCTGCCTTGGGGGCTTTTCAAGGTCTGAGTCACCAGCTGACGTAAGACTCGGGAATCCCAGAGGCCAGAAGAGGAGAAGAGGGAAGGGAATCAGCCTTTCTTTAACCATGTTATCTCACTTGATCCTACAACAACCCTGAGAGGGGATATTATTGTCCCCATTTTACAATTGAGGAAACTGAGGCAGAGAGAGAAGTAATTTGCCCAGGATACTCAGCAAGGAAGTGTCTGAAGCACCACCTAAGATCCAAGTCATGTTTTACCCTCAACAAAGAGGGCTGCTGGCTTACCACAGAAGGATCCATTGAGCAAGTATGTGCTGTGAAATGGTGTTGCAACAATTCAGCTAGCAGCTGCCGTGGGAGTGAAAGACGAACACGAGTCCAACAACAAGGATGCTGCCAGCACAGGTTCTTTTGATCTGCTTTACTAAGGAAAGTAGCGTTAGGGGGTTAACAATCTTACTTCAAACCAACATACAAATATCATTCGCTTAGTTCAGGGGAAAAAGCCAGCACCCTGAACTTCAGAGCAAATACAAACAAATTACAAACATACATTATAAACAGACCAAATACAATTCATAGTTACCAAGAAAACATCAACATCTGAGTTCAGGAGCCAGGGAGCCCATAACAAACAGCTGGCCCAGAGTCACTCGCCACTCCTCCTGTGGCTCAGAGCCCCAATGGAGAACGCCAGCCTCTGGGTTTATATATCTTGTTCAGGGTCAAAGGTGAGTCACACATGCGCCTCACTCACATGACCTAAAAGTGTCACAAAAATTCAACTTAAACCCATGTAGTCTAAAAGCCTCTGATGTCGCAAACATGTCATTCAAACCCATGTAAACTAGGCTTTCTCTTGAGGCAAGGAGGTCATCAAGGTCTCCTAATTTAATCAAGGAAACAAAGGCCAAACTCTTCAAGGGCACTTGGTTGAATAAGTGTTAAAAGCCCATCTTAATTACCAATGCAAATGGTAAGGAAAGTGGACCGGAGAATCATATGATCTCTTCTAACCCCCACAAGGCCCTATCAATCCTCAACTAAGTCACTAACCTTTCGTTACACTAAGTTTTAATATCCTTTAAACCTCTCCACTGAGCTCTCCCATCAGCACCTCAAATTCAACACATCCAAAACAAAACTTACTACCTTTCCCCTGCAATCTACATCTCTTCCCAACACCCAAGTCACTGCTCCTACAACATCCTGCCTTCCAACTGAAGCTCTGGCTTCAATAATTCACTGCTTATCCCACTTTCAATTTAATTAAACATTTACCTATTATGGATGTGCCAGATACTGTTCTAGGCTTTGGGGCTACAAAGACAAAAACGAAAACTTCTGTCTTCCCTCAAGGAGCTTCTACTCCCCTCAATGATGAAGGACATGTACAGGGAAGTTGATACAAGATCACTTTAGCAGGGAAAAGCCCTGAGAACTGGGGGAATTGGGAAAGGCTAGAAGCTAAGACCTGATAAAGGCCTTGACAAAAGTGAATTCCAGACACTTACCAGCTGAGATGGAATCCAAAGGCAAGTGTCCTGGACTCCAAATCCAGAGATATGCCTACCATGCCAAACTGCCTCTCAGAGACATAATAAATGGAGGGTTGAAAGCTATAATGGAGGGCGGAAAGAAGCTCAAATAAAAGACAGGCCTGCTGTGAAGGGGGAAAAGGAAGGGGAAGGGAATAAACATTTACCCACACCTCCTGTGCACCGAGCACTAGATGCTATGCACTTCACAAACACAATCTCATTGCTTCTCACAATAACCCTGGGAGGTAGGTGCTGTTCATATCCTCATTTCACAGTTGAGGAACCTGAAGTAAACAGATTATGTGACTAATTAATGTTGAAAAGAAGGCCAAAACAGTCAACTTTTATTTCGTCCCCTTTCTCTTCCAAAAAGAATAAGTGGACAATGGGGAGGTGAAACTTCAGATGACCAATCAATCACCAAGCATCTGTTACGGGCACTGTGCTAAGCACTGAGCATACAGATCTTGCTCCCAAGAAACAGCAAAGCACTCTGGATCTTGGCCAGGAAAACCCCAAATGGAGTCACAAAGAGTTGGACATGATCAAAATGACTGAACAATGAGAGAGCCGACAGGTACATGAATACATAGAGATTTACAGAAGAATCAACACAAAGAGTTAAACACAAGGTACTTTACGAGGAAGGCCCAGTAGTTGAAGGGTCATGAAACTCTTCAAGGTGGTGCTTTAGCTGGATCTTGAGGAAAGAGATTCTACAGAGCAAAGAAGAGGAGGGAGTGCACGGGGGATGACCTGTGTAAAGGTCCAGAGGCTGGAGGGGAGTGTTCTGTGTGAAGTTCAGAGAGAAGCCAGTTTGGCCAGACCATAGAATGTGGGAAGCTGAATAATGGCCTGTGTGGCTGGAAAGATAATGTGGGGCCAGATGGTGTTGGCTTTAAAAGCTAAACAAATGAGTTTATGTTATTCTCAAGCCAACACAAAGCCAATGAAGTTGGAGTAACATGGTCAAATCTCCGAGTAAGGAAAATCACTTGAGCAGCTGTCTGAAAGATCGACCGGATCAGGAAGAGCCTGGAGACAGGTGATTGTGATGACCTAAGCAGGAAGCGCTGAGGGCCAGAACCAGAATGGCAGCTGTGAGCCGAGAGAGGGGGTCAGGTGCAAGAGATGTTATGGAGGTGAAAAGTTAAATTTAGCAGATGATTGGATGTGTGCGATTAGGGAAAGCAACAAGTCTAAGATCGTGAGGAGGTTAGAAACCAGGAAGATGGGAAGAAATGTGGTCTTTCAAGAGAGGCATAGGAAAATATGTAAATATAGTATAATGTAGGGGAAAGGAATTCAGTTTTAAACATAGTGATCTTGCAATGTCTCCAGAAATTACAGTTTGAAATGTCCAGTAGGCAACTGGTGACATGGGATTAAAGCTCAGAGGACAGACTGGCACTGGATATAGAGTTCTGTGAGTAATCTGCATTGAGATGATAATTAAATTTTAATTGAACCAAAAATAAATGGAAAGAACAGTAAGAGGTGCCCAGATGAACTATATCCCAGGGTACTGAGGAAAAAACTAACTGGTGGATATGATTTCTGAACCCATGTCTATTACCTTTATTAAAATTATTTCTTATTTTTAGCATTCATTTTTAAAATTTTGAGTTTCAAATTCTCTCCCTCCCCTCCTTCCCCCACTCATCAAGAAGACGAATAATATTATACCAACTATATATGTGAAATCATGCAAAACATATTTCCACATTAACCATGTTGCAAAAGAAAACATCAAAAAAAAAAAAAAAAAGAAAAAGGAAGCTTAAAAAAAGAGCGCTTCAGTCTTCATTCAGTTCTCTCTCCGGACGGGGATGGCGTTATTTATCACGTGCCCTTCAGAACTGTCCTGAATCATTGTCTTGATCAGCATAGCCAAGTCTTTCACATTTAATCATCATTACAATATTGTGGTTACTACGTACCGTGTTCTCCTGGTTCTGTTCACTTCACTCAGCATCAGTTCATATGAGGCTTCCCAGGTTTTTTCTGAAATCATCCTGCTTGTGATATCTTATGGAACAATAGTATTCCATCAAAATCATACACCACAACTTGTTCAGCCATTCCCCAATTAATGGGCATTCCCTCAATTTCCAATTCTTTACCAACACAAAAAGAGCTGCCATAAATATTTTTGTACAAATGGGTTTTTCTTCCCATTTTTAAAATCCGTTTTGGATACAGACCTAGTAGTGGTATCACTGGGTTGGGTCAAAGGGTAAGCACAGTTTGGCTGTCCTGTGGGCAGAGTTCCAAATTGCTCTCCAGAATGGTTGGATCAGTTCACAATTCCATCAACAATGCATTAGTGTCCCAATTTTTCCACATCCTTTCCAGCACTTGTCATTTTCCTTTTCTTTCAGGTTAACCAATCAGATAGGTGTGAAGTGATACCTGAGTTATTTTAATTTGCATTTCTCTAATCAATAGTGATTTAGAGCATTTCTTCATGTAACTATCCATAGCTTTGATTTGTTCTTCTGAAAACTGCCTATTCATATCCTTTGATCATTTATCAACTAGGGAATGGCTCTTGTTTTTATAAATGTGGTTGAGTTCTGTATGTACTTGAGAAATGAGGCTTTTATCAGAGATGGTTGCTGTAAAAAATTTTCCCCAGTTTCCTGTGTTTCTTCTAATCTTAGCTGCAACGGTTTTGTGTGAAACCTTTTTAATTTCATGCAATCAAAATTATCAATTTTAATTCCCACAACCCTCTCTATTTCTTGCTTGGTCATAAACTCCCTTATCCACAGAGCTGACAGGTAAAAATGTCCACGTTCACTTATTTACGACATCACCCTTTATGTCTAAATCATCTACCCATTTTGACTTTATCTTGGTATATGGGGTGAAATGTTGGTCTATGCCTCATTTCTGCTGAACTGCTTTCCAGTCTTCCCAGCTGTTTTTGCCAAATGTAAGTTCTTGCCCCCAAAGCCTGGATCTTTGGGTTTATCAAACACTAGATGACTATGGTCGTTCACTACTGCATATTGTGTACCTACTCTGTCCCATTGATCCACCGCTTGGTTTTTATTCAATACCAGACTGTATTCATGAATGCTACTCTGTAACGTAGTGTGCAATCTGGTACTGCTAGGTCGCCTCCTATTTTTTTCATCGATTCCCTTGATATTTTTCACCTTTTGTTATTATTTTTTCTAGCTCTATAAAGTAATTTTTGGTGGTTTGATCGGTGCGGCACTGAATGAGGAAATTAATTTAGATACGATTGTCATTTTTATTATATTGACTCTGCCTACCGATGAGTGACTACTAGATATATCTTTATTTGTGTAAAAAAACGTTTTATAGTGGTGTTCATAGAGTCCCTGGGTTTGTCTCGGCAACCGTGTATGTTATCTTTTAAAGACTGTAGAGAATGGAAAAAGTGCTACCAGGCTGGAGGATAACACATTTTGTCCTGATTTTCCAAAAAGGGGAGAAGGTAGATTTTCAAAACTTTAGGCCAGTGAGACTGACTTAGATTCCTGGCAAAACCTAGAAGATACTATCAGAAAGACGGGTGTGTGATCGTTTAGAAAAGCGGAGCATGACTTCACCCAGGACAAGTCACGCCAGATTAACTTTTTTATTGGGCTAGGTAGCTCCATTACGAAGGAAGATTAATCTGACAATGATGTTCAGGAGAGAGATGTGGGGGGGATAAGGGGTACAGCCAGAGTTGGGAGGTGAGAGGCAGGTGACCACCTTAACACATTAGGTATGAAGTAACCAAGCCCTCGATTCGAAGGGTAAAAGTGGAAATGGAAATGGGGGGTGGGTGTGAGACGCTGTAAAGGGAGAATTACTGACAGGACGGAAGCAAAATGACCATAAGATTTCGAGCGAGGGCAATGGGACGGCGATGGTATTGTTGCTCAAAATGGGCAAATAAGGCGGGCAGAGGGGGGGTGCCAGGGTGGCGGAGGTTTCTGGAGCGTGGTGGGATGTCGCTCCTCGGAGGTGGAAGTGGCCCGCCTGCATGGAGCTCTTCCACAAACGACGAGGCCAGGGCTGGGCAGAGCTCAGGAGACAGGTCTGCCTACACACGGCGGGGATAGCCGCGCAAGCGGCCGGGACTTCCAAAGTCCAGCCCCTAGAGAGGAGGCGTGGAACGTTACTTGTACGTGGGAAGACGGCGGGAGAAGAGAAGCTAGTAAAAGAGAGAGGCAGGAAAGGCATTCACGAGACGCTTGTGAATCACAGAATACGACTGACACCAGACTAGATGTTGGCGCAGACGCTTTGAGAGAACAGCTAGGCCCGACCCCACGCACCTAAGGGCGAGAGGCTACCAACCATCCACTTAGGGCGCAGATACTGTTTTCAGGGCTTCGTTCACGCGTTGTTCTTTGGTTTGTTTTTTCATTAACTAAAAGTGATAACGTAGTAACAAGTGGATTTTTACCTATAAGGTCATAAATGCTTCAGTCTAGAAATGGAAAATCAATTGGGAACCCAACTGGACACGATATGGAGAGAAAGGCGTGCGAAGCCAATAAGCTTCAGGAACAAAGCGGCAACTCTAGCTATAGCTGAAAGTCCATCACAGGGGAAGAAGCCAATCGTCTGCCAGGTTACCAACCTGTAACAAAATCACATCATACCCCAATAATCAGGCAGGCTTGTGATGAAGCCCAGACAGCATGACATCACCCAGGGATTAAAGAGGAGTCAGCAAGTATGAAAACAAGCGCTCCACAAAGGCCTGCGCCCAAGAACGTACCTCGCAGGACTGGACATCCTGGAAGTTCTGTGTCTCGTTTGTGGCCACCAACACTTACAGGTTAATAGGTATGGGGCTTTGAGTAGATTCGTGTTGTACCTGGGAAACTGGGCGGAGTGCTGCCCGTTCAGCCTGACTGAGGAAAAGAAATGGATGGGACGGAATTTGAACAATTTTGAGAAGGCAGAATCCACTGGGAGATAGAGTGTGGCGGATTTCCAGCCCAGGACAGGCTGGAAAGGTTAATGGGAAGTATCAGTGGCTCCTGGCTGGGAGATCACAGAGTGCGCGGGCTACACCAGCGCAGACTGGGCCGTAGTGGAGCTGAAGTGGGTCCGGCCCCAGTGAACTCAATCACTGGCAGCGGTAGTGATCCCCAAGCCTCTTAGCACGGGATGGTGGTCTCTCAGAACTGGATGAGACAGAAACATAGGGCCTGCGGCAGCAGCAGCAACTACTCCTGGGGATATTAGCCCACAGACAAGTCACATGCTTGAACTCCTGGGAGCCATGATGGCAGAGTTAAAGTAAGTGCTCTCGTTCCCCAATTCCTAACCTTGAAAAACCTAGAGGATATTGCCCCAGGAAAAACCCTGGAACAGTGGCTCCTAGGAGTATAGCAGTCTTTTAGCCCTGGAGGCTAGGGAGATCCAAGGGAAGGGTCCCTCCTGCGGTGGCAAAAGGAGTCCAGGGCAGGACCACAGTCATTCCAGCAAGCCCCACCTCAGCAGACCAGCAGGAGACCCTGAGCCCCAGGGGGGTGGAGCCGACAAGCACCAATACCAGGACTCCAGGCGTGGCTCTGCACAGCCAGGGGAATCAGCAGACATCAGTGCCAGCATCCACCAGAGGTTGAGCCTATGCAGCCCTAGGGGAGGAGGTGACTTCCAGTGGCCAGACAACCCCTCCCCCACACCTCATGCTGTGAGTTTCAGTGTAACCCTGGGGAAAATCAGGAGGACCTGGCCTTGGCACACACCAGCCAGCTCCAGCTCAGTACCAGGTGAGCAGCAGCATTTTATGTATACATATGTGTGTGTGTGTGTGTGTGTGTATGTGTGTGTGTACACGCGCATGCGTGTGTGTGCCTTAGAAGCAGAGATCCACTTTAAAAGCCAGGAAAAAGGCAACCACCATGAATAAGAAGCAGACTAGAAAAGTAAAGATTATAGAATCTTACTACGGGGACAGGGAAGATCAAAATACAAATTCAGAAGAGGACAGCATTGACACTGTACCCACATCTGAAATATCAAAAGGGAACATGAACTGGTCTCAAACCCAAAAAGAATTCTTGGAAGAGCTCAAGGAGGAATTTAAAAGCCAAATTAGAGAGGTAGAAGAAAAACTGACCAATGATTTTAAAAATACAAATGACAAAATGAAAAAAATTCACTGAAGAGAACAATTTCTTAAAAGGTAAAATTGGCCAACTAGATAAGGACTTACAGAGCCTATATGAAGAAAACAACTACTTAAAAGGAAAAACTGACCAAGTGGAAAAGGAGGTACAAAAGCTAATTGAAGAGAATAATTCACTAAAAATTAGAATTGGGCAAGTAGAAGCTAATGAATCTATGAGGCATAAACAATCAGCCAAACAAAATTTAAAGAATGAAAAAATAGAAGAAAACATATCTCATTGGAAAAACAACTGACCTGGAAAACAGATCCAGGAGAGAAAATATAAGAATCATTGGTTTACCAGAAAGCCATGGTGAAAAAAAGAGTCTGGTAAGTATCTTCTAAGAAATCATCAAAGAAAACTGTCCTGAGGTCCTAGAACCACAGGGCAAAGTAATCATCGAAAGAATCCACAGAGCACCTCCTGGAAGAGATCCCAAATTGAAGATGCCAAGGAATATTGTAGCCAAATGCCAGAGTTACCAGGTTAAGGAGAAAATACTACAAGCAGCCAAAAAAAAAACCAATCCAGATATCAAGGAACTACAGTTAGGGTCACACGAGATCTTGAAGCTTCTACATTAAAAGATCAGAGGGATTGGAATGTGATATTCCGTAAGGCAAAGGAGCTTAGACTACAACCAAGGATCAACTACCCACAAAATTGAGCATAATCTTTCAGGCAAGGGATGGACATTCAATGAAACAAGAGATTTCCAGACCTTCCTGATGAAAAGACCAGAGCTCAATGGAAAATTTGATCTTCAAATACAGGACTCAAGTGAGGCATGAAAAGGTAAAAGGAAAAAAAATAGAAAAAAAAAAACCTTGTTATTCAATAAGGCCAAACTGTTTACATTCCTATATGGGAGGATGCTACTTGTTAATCTTGAGAATTGTGTATTTATTATGACATTTAAAAGGGATCTGCATGGATAGATGGTGTGGGTATAAATTAACTGGTGTGATGATAAAAAACCTGAGGGGCAGAAAGGGATTGTAATGGGAGAAGAGGAAAGGAGGAGGCAGAAAAGGGTAAATCACATCACGTGAAAAGGCACAAAAACATATTATAGTAGAGGGAAAGAAGGGAGGGAGATGAGCACTGTTTCAGCTTTACTCATTGGATTTGATTCAAAGAGGGAATAACATACTCTGTTAAGTATAGAAATCTAACTTGTCCTATAGGCAGTAGGACGGGAAAGGGGAAAGAAAAGGGGGGGTGGGGTTAGAAGGGAGGGAAGAATTAGTAAAGGAAAAGGGTAAGATAAGGAAGGGGGGCTGATAGGAAAGAAAAATTAAGGGAGGCAGTGGTCAAAAGCAAAACTCTTTTGAGGGAGGGGAGAAATAAAAGCATAAATGGGGGGGAATAGGATGGAGAGAAAGATACAGATAGTAATCATAACTATGAATGTGAATAGGATGAACTCTCCTATAAAATGGAGACAGATAGCAGAATGGATTAGAAACCATAATCCTATAATATGTTGCTTATAAGAAACACATTTGAAACAGGGATACACACAGGGTAAAGGTAGAAGACTGGAGTAGAATATATTATGCTTCAGCTAAAGTAAAAAAAAGCAGGGGTAGCAATCCTAGCTTCAGACAAAGCAAAAGCAAAGACAGATCTAATTAAAAGAGATAAGGAAACAAACTATATACTGCTAAAAGGCACCATAGACAATGAAGCAATATCATTACTTAACATATATGCACCAAGTGGTATAACATCCAAATTGTTAGAGAAGAAGTTAAGGGAGTTACAGGAAGAAATAGACAGCAAAACTATACTGGTGGGGGACCTCAACCTCCCCTCTCTGAACTTGATAAATCTAACCTCAAAATAAACAAGAAAGAAGTTAAGAAGGTGAATAGAATTTTAGAAAAAGTAGATATGACAGACCTCTGAAGACCTCCACCATGGAGTTCTTTTCTGCAGGAAGCCACTTGAGGGAAAGGGATAAACTCTGGGGAGACCTGGCCTCTCCAGTGACCCTGAACCCACCTCCTCTAGGAAGATCAGGAGGGAGGGCAAAGGAAACAAATTTTTAATGTCCTGTAGAGGCCTGTCAGGATCTGGTCTCCGCTTCATACTCCTGGAGTGTCACGAGAGATCAGAGAAGGGTGCTATCAGAGCAGAAAACTTGTGTATGAATCAAAAGACACAAGAATTCCTGCGAGTTTTCTGCTTATGCAGGGATCCCCCCTACAGTAGTAAGGTCTCAACTAAATAAAAAACATAAGGGCTCCTATCTAACTCATTATTGTGTCCCCAAGATTTCATCTTCTCCTCAAATTGGCATCTCTAGAACTCAGGCAATAGCCAGTACTCTCCAAGGCTCCTAAAGGTGGCCTCGGCCCATTGAGCACAATGGGCAGAATCCCAGAAATAGGTGAGGCTCCCATGGAGACAGGATACTACCACCCACCCACCCCCCATTAACCCAGAAAGTGTTGAAACATCAAGTTCATGAACCTCTGAAAAGCTGTGTGTGTTGTGCAAACCAAAGGCCATAACCCAGGATCTGTAAGGGCTATGATGAGACTGGCAGATTGTCTTCTGTTCATCAGTTTTCTCATATTCAATTACTGGGGCTCTGCCAGAAAAGATAAAGGGTCAGACAATGTGTTGGTAAGCAAAATGGGCTCTTAGCACTTAGTTCAACAAGTGCCCTTGAAGAGTTTGGCTTTTTTTCCTTTGAGTAATTCAGTGTATTTCATTGAGTCTTACTAAGGGCTAAGCCCCAGGCTCTAACCCCTATTAGGTGTTAACCTAACCTATGTGGATGTGAACCTCCCAGGGTCCTAAGGGGAGGGGCTAACTCAAGAGCCAATCATAGCAGCCTAAGTTCTGGTCCTTCAGATGACATTTGATGATGTCTGAAACCCTATAAGAGAAGACAGAGCCATTTGCGCAGGGCTGTCACTCTTGGTGGCATTTGGAGACTCCCGGGCAGCTGTAGCTAAGAAGCCCTCCAGCTCATAAACCTGGATGTTGGGACTTTGTTAAACTCTGGTAACTATGTACTGGGATTTGAATCAGACAAGGTCTGTCTGTTGATGTTTGTACTTTGTATTTTGCTCTGAAGTTCAGGGTGCTGGTCTTTCCCCCAAACCTTAATAAGTGAATGATATTTGTATGCTGAATTAAAGTAAGCTTGTCAACCCCTTAACATAGCTTTCCTTAGTTAAGCAGATCAAAAGAACCTGTGCTTTTGCAGCATGCTGGTAGCGTTCTTGTTGTTGGGCTTGGGTTGATCTTACACCCCCACAACAGCTGCTAGCTGGATTGTTGAAACAGACAAACCCTCCTTTTTTCAGGAACTCTTCTAAATGACAGTTTTTTGCAGCTATCAAGCTACCAAAGACAGGATAAGATGATCAGAAAACCCACCGTGGGAAGACAGGCACAGTTATTCATTGCTGGTGGAGCTTTAAACAGGTAGAACTGCTTTGGAAAAACATTGGGAACCAAGTGTGGTAGCAGACTCTGGCAGTTCTAGTTGTGGGGGAGGCTGAGGCTTAGTGTTTCATGGGAGTCACAGAAGGGCTAAAGCCATTAGGATGTGTGCACTAAGGTGGGCATCTAGGAGTGGAGAGTGGCCAAGCTGTTTGTGAAGGGAGTCAGGAAACAGAGAACTCTACATACCAATCAGGTTCAGGGTCGATGGCTTTATTTCCAGCTTAGGCAATACAGGGAAATCCAGCGTTCCCCCCACCCCGGGGAGAGTAGGAAATAAAATGTTACTTTAAAAATTCAATAACCTAGAGAGATTCCACTACTGGCATTATATCCCAGGAAAGCTATGGATGACAAGAAAATATCACATGCTTGAACATGTTCGAAGCAGTATTATTTGAAATAACAAGAGAAGTACCCAACACCAGGGGAAAGGCTGAACAAATCATGGTATCTGAATTGATGGAACATTACTACACCATAAGGAATTACAAACATAAAGCATCCAAAGACATATGTGTGGAGAGAGCACAGCCGTGTAAATCAGTGGCAGCATAAACTTCAATACAAACAGATCACTCCTGCAGGTTAACATTGTCCCGGTTCTTCTGCATTTTTCTCTATTTTGCTAACTATTTCCCAATACCATTTCCATACGGTTCCTTGCAGCAGCTCGTGTGTGGCACCCAAGTGATGAGTGCACAGGCACCTCAGTCCATCTGATGAGGCCATATGCAGGGTTCAGGGTCAGGACGATCCAATTTTTCTGTTAACAATCAAGAGCCTAAAGCATTCTGATGCCGAGAGGGACCGTATGTGTGCTAAGTATCACTGACTCAGGCTTGAAAATCCATAAGTGAACCATTTTGGGAAGAATAAACTTTGTAGCCAGGATTTCCTGGTGTTTTTCCCTTGGGAAGTTTCTACTGTGTCACAACAACACAAAATATCTTTTTAAAATTTACGGTAATCTTCAATCTTACCGAGCAGGAACAGGCCCAGGGCAGAAGTACCAGCTACAGCCGCAGTCAAGCCCCAGGCTTCTCAGCCCAGGACAGGAGTCTGTCAGAGCGCAGAGCCTGCGGCCATGGGAGCAGCCAGCCCGAAGGCCTCCAGCCCACAGTCTAAAGGTTTGAAACTCGCCTTGAACTTCCAGGAGCCATGATGTCCAGGTAAAATGGCTCTCATCCCTCCCTTGAATAAACCGATAGAATACTTCCACAGGAGAAACAGAGGAACCAGATGTGGGGCTTCAGTAGCGAGAGAAGTTGGGGAGAAGGCCCTTCCTGTGGTGGCAGAAGGGGAATCGTGCAGGAAGAGAGGTGTCCCAGCAGCCCTCACCTCAGCAGAACAAAAGTAACTGAGCCCCAGGGGGCGGAGCTAACTAACATCAACACCAGGACCCCAGACGTGGCTTTGAACAGCCAGGGGAAGTGGCAGACACCAGCACAGACAACAACTGAGACCACCCCTGCTGTAGAGCAGTCCTGGGGAAGAGGAGACTTCCAGCAGCCAGACCACCCCTCTCCCACACCTCACGAAACCAGAGGCCGTAGAACATAAAGCCAATGAGCAGGCCCACAGATTCCAACACAAGAAACTTGGGACAGAGCCCCCTGAGCCTCAGAAACAGAGATCCACTTTAGAAGCCAGGAGGAAAAAAAAACACCATGAAAAAACACACTAAAAAGCCAAAGACCATTGATTCATGTTATGGAGACAGAGAAGATCGAAATACCAGTTCAGAAGAGGACAGCATGGACACTATACCCACATCTGAAACCTCAAAATGGAAAGTGAACTGGTCTCCAAACCAAAAAGCACTCCTGGAAGAACTCAAGGAGGCCTTTAAAAACCAAATTAGGGAGGTAAAATAAAAAATGGAAAAAATGGAAAAAAAATTCACTGAGGAAAACAAATCTTTAAAAAGTAAAATCAGTGAAATGGTTAAGGAGAATCAGAATATACATGGAGAAAATGTCTCATTGAAAAGTAAAATCAACCAAATGGAAAAGGAGATAGAGAAGATAAAGGAAGAAAACAAAACATTAAAAATTAGAATTGGGCAAGTAGAAGCTAACAACTCTATGAGACATCAAGAATCGGTCAAACAAAAATCTAAAGAATGAAAAAATAGAAGAAAACATGAAATATCTGATTGGAAAAACAACCGACCTGGAAAATAGATCCAGGAGAGACAATCTAAGAATCATTGGTCTACCTGAAAGCTATGATGAAAAAAAGAGCCTGGACAGTGTCTTCCATGAAATCCTTAAAGAAAATTGCCCAGAGGTCCTAGAACCAGAGGGTAAAACAGTCATCAGAAGAATCCATCGATCACCCCTGGAAAAAGATCCCAAATTGAAAACTCCAAGGAATATTATAGCCAAATTCCAGAACTACCAGGTTAAGGAGAAAATACTGCAAGCAGCTAGAAAGAAACAATTCAAATATCACAGAACTATAGTCAGGATCACGCAGGATCTGTCAGCTTCTACATTAAATGACAGGAGAAATTAGAATATGATATTCCAGACCTTCCTGATGAAAAGGCCAGAGCTCAATGGAAAATCTGATCTTCAAATACAAAACTCAAGAGAGACATGAAAAGGTAAATGGGGCGGGGGGGGGGGGACCCTAGTTAATCAACGGGGCTAATTAGTTACATCCTGATATAGGATTATATTGTTTTACATATGTTTTGTATCTATGTCAATCTTGAGAACAGTATAGTTATTATGACAATTGAAAGGGATACTCATAAACTGTGGGTGTTAGTATAAAATAGCTGATATAATGATAAAAAATATAATTAAGAGATACAAAGGAATGGTTCTGGGAGAAGAGGTAAGGAGTAGAAAAGGGTAAATTACATCACATGAAGAGGCACAAAAACAGAGTAGAGGAAAAGAAGGGAGGGAGAAGAGCGGTATCTGAGCTTTACTCTCATCGGATTTGGTTCAAGAAGGGAATAAGTATATGATAAGTATAGAAATCAAACTTGTCCTACAGACAGTAGGAGGGGGAAGGGGAAGGAAGAGGGAGGGGGTGGTCAGAAGGGAGTGAAGAAGTAGCAAGGGGAAAAAGGTTAGATAAGGGAGGGGAATCAAGAGGGAGGGTAAACTGAGGAAGGCGGTCAAAAGGAAAACTGTTGAGGAGTGGAAGGGAGAAATAAAAGCATAAACAGGAGGGAAACAGGATGGAGAAAAAGACACAGATAGTAAGCATAACTGTGCATGTGAATGGGATGAATTCTCCCATAAAATGGAAGCGGATAGCAGAATGGATTAAAAACCATAATCCATGATTGTTTGGTGATCTCATCAGCTCTATGGACTCAGTTACTGTCTCTATGCTGATGATTCTCAGATCTACTCAGCCCTAACCTTTCTACTCACTTCCAGGCTCACATCTCCAACTCTCCACTAGATATCTTGAATTGGACATCCCACAGATATCTTAAATGTAACACGTCCAAAAATGAACTTAAGATCTTTCTTAAAAAAAAAAGCCTTCCCTCCTCCCAGTACCCAGGCCCACAAATTATCACCCTTGATCTCTCACACCCTTTCTCATCCCCCACCCACCCATCCAATCAGTGCTCAAGTCCTGTCATTTCTACCTTTGTAACATCTCTTCCATATGCCCCCCTTCTCTCATCTGGCACTCCGAGGGACACCACACAGAAAAGAATTCGACTATACAGAGGTTGGAATAGAATGCAGCAGCAGGGCGAATAGCGAGGCCCAGGGAACTTCAAGAGGTCAGCTGTGAAATCTACATTCTTTAGATACAACCAGTTGAGAAGCTACTTAAATGTACTATAATTCAGTCTGCATTTAACCATCTTGTTCACTAAAGTATCATCAGATTGTGAAATACCTTGTTAAAATTCAGAAACGCCATAGTCTAGAAAACTTCCACAATCTATCCTGAAAATGTCTTGAGAGAGAGCGGTAGAAAAGTGTTGTGAAAGGGGAAAGCACTATAGAGATCTGAATTTAAGAGTAAGGCACAAACTTGCTTGGGAAATCAAACGAAAACCCATTAGTAAGACTAATAAATATGAAATACTGAAGGGTGAGCTCTGTAAACATTAGAGATCCCCTGGGAAGTGAGAGCTTAACATTCCGGACAACAAACTATGAACTTACTAGATTTAAGACTTATACTTAATGCATACTTTAAAATCATACATTTCACGAAAGTACACAGAAATCAGAAACACATTAATGAATCCTTTTCACCAAAATTACTACAAAGATTTTTAAAACTCACAAAAAAGTTCCCCCAATTATATAGACACTAATATGGTAGCATCCAAAGAGAAATGTGAAGCTACTTAAAGCTGGTGATAGCAGTAAAATTGAAGAATTAATGCAAATCAAGTAGTTATGCCCATTCTCTCGAATCCCTGTGATGTACTTACTGAGCTTAGCCCCATCTCTGTGATTACAGGTCCCGGTGTAAGTGCCTTCCACGATCTCCGATGGGAGGCTAAGTCTGGGCATCGGTTGCCTTCCCGTTTTCACAGGGGTGGAGGTTGCTCGAGCAGGCAGTGTTTGCTTTTCTAGTGGGTCTTCTGAGGGATCCACATTATTATATTTTGGAGGGCTATGGGCTGAAACAGTGTCCTCTGGTGCTGATCCTCCCTGGCTGTCCTCTGAGGCATCCAGCTTCTGCCCATCCATATCTGGGGACTCCACATTGGGTGGAGGTGTCATTTGGGAGTCTAAAGTATCAGGGAAGTGATCTCTACCGCCAGGAGCAGAGGAGTTCACATCATCATCTGTGACTTCAGTAACAACTGGGTCCCCTGACAAGCCACTTTCTTTTGGATCAGAAGCAGGGAAAGAACCCACTACACTGGCATTTTCCAAGACCCTTGGTTGAGAAGTGGATTCTCCTACTATAACCACTGAATTCCGTTGTTGGTTTTTAGGGTCTCTTTTCGGTTGACCATGGTACTCCTTTTTTAAGATGCCAGTTACGCTTTTTTGACCTTGCACCATCCCCATCTCTGCAGGTTCCTCCTCAGAAGCTTCCACAGATGAGGGCTGTTCCTCTTGTGCACGTGGACTCTCAGCAGTGACATTAACCATGCTGCAGATAGTAACATGGATTACATAGTCACATCACAACCGTTAAGAAACAAAAACAAGAGTATGCCATTTACTATCTCAACTGTGCCAAAAAGGCTGACTGCCTCTCTACCGAAGATCTCAGGCTTCTGTCCCCAGGAGCTTTATCAAAGGAAGAAAAAGATTCCAGTGGGAATATTATCTATTATGTCACCCAGGGGATGGCTCCCTCATGGATGCCAGCTTCATGGGCTGCTAGAGCCAAAAATGCCTTTCTCCCAGTGGCCATTCTACTGAGGTGAGCCTCGAGAAATAACACAGGTGGGCCACCACATACTCTGCACTGCAAACCTTTCCAGCTTGGGCTAGCAACAGTACATAAAGCCTTCAGGAATGCAAGGGCCCTTCCTTCCATGGCGGGATAAGGCTTAAAATAGGCACCACTTACTCCAATTGTGAATGTAGCACATTGAGCTATGATTCCCCCCTCAATAGCCCTCCTTTAAAATACGGGCCTGTATTGTAACATCTTCTACAAATTCCCTTTGCCTACCATCTGATGGCCTCCTTCGGCCTATGGCCTTCTCTACACTCAGCTCCCACAGAAGCCTGCTGTGCTTAAGCTGCCTCATTCAGCTTGGATTCAAAAGACCCTCTGAGGTCATCAATAATCCAGCCCACATGGGAACGAGCTGTTCCATGGACTCATCTCTTACCACCCCAAGCATACTATCAGCTGCCAAGGGAGAAGAGGGCGGAGGGGTTATGCCTTCAATCTCATTAACCTAAAATGCCTAAAAGATCTCATTCAGGACAACACACATACACAAGGGGCCCTCCAAAATGCGAAGTGAATCCAAATCACAGGGCCATACAGCCCCCCTAGGCTGTTTGTGGAGATCAACGTCACAGTGCACCACAGGCCAAATTCTAGGGGGTCACGTCTGATGGATAGGGCCAATGCAACCTAAAGTGCATGAGATGTGGTTCTCAAGTCCATCTGGGAAGTGGCTTTTTAGGGCAACGGGCAAGTCCTTCCATTGCTCATGCCTCAATCTGTAACTAAATCTATCTGAAAACTCCCAACATCTTTTTCTTCTAACAGGATCTTATAGAAGTTAATAAAACTTGTTCAGAATTTTGAGTTCCCTGAAACTGCTGTTAATATATGTGTGTGTGAGTGAGTAAGTATACATATTTGTATATATACACACATGGACCTGTGCACATAAACATACATCTACATGCATGCATACGGGTATATAGCCAAGGAACGAGAAATTAAAAAACCCATCTGTGCCCCGCAAAGTGGAGCCCACAGGTGCAGGAGTAAAATAAGAGATGGAGAGGGCCTGGGGCTCAGAGACAGGCAGCCCAAGTGCTAGTCCTGGTTGGGCTCCTCCTGGTCTTGGCAACATCAGATCATTCACATCATACTGATGTTACCATTTCTCCATCTGGAAAATGAGGCAGCTGGACCAAATGATCTCAAAGTTCTCCTGCAAGTCTAAAATTCTATTCTTCTCCTGTGAACACACCACAGGAGAACTCCTTTGTCTGTGGGCATACCAGCACGGTTAGATTTTTCAAGTAGCTCACCCTGGTAAAGAAGAAGCTGGCAAACTGTTCCCATCATTTTCAACTAGGGTCACCATCTTGCTGGGGTCTCTCAAGGGTTCTGATAATTCTTGGTCCTCCAGGATTTGCTGAAGTTCATTTGCAGAATGCAAGATATTAACTCCAAGACCTAAGAGGAAAAAGAAGAAATATTCTTTTTTCCTAGCGAGTCAGCGTTGAACAAATGCGTCCTAATTTTCAGCAGCTCAAGGAGACAGGGAACTAGCTTGATCTCAGCCTTCTTTCTCTTTACATACAGGAGCAGAATTAATAATTATCTTGAAAAGAATACCAACCTCCACTGAAAGAAATGCACCATAAACTGTGCTTATATGCGAGGTCTGGAGAAAAGGAGACAGGATTCCATTTCAAATACCCACATTTTAGGCAGGACATGGACAAGATAGAGTGTCTAAAGGAAGACAACCAAAACACCAACAGAGATCGTTTCCCACCCAGCTGTACCACTATGCACTGGATCCCAACCCTTATGCCTCAAGGAATCTTATCCAGTCCAACTGCATCAGCTTTGGTACTCACACCTCATCAGGACCCTCAATACCCTCTCTCCTTCTGACTGGAGGTCCAGAGGACAGCCAAAGAAGCCCTCCCAAAGCCCTCCCATCTTTAGATGGGATCCCACAAGCTGCACACCTTTGGCCTAGACTCCATCAGGCTGCCCATACCAGGCACCACCCTTTTCAGCTTCCTTTTTTATGTTGTCTTTCCCCACTAAACTGGAAGATCCTTGAGGGCAGGGGCGGACTTTTTCCACAGCTGTATTCCCAGTGCTCAGCAGAGTACATGGCACATAAGTAGGCACTTAATAAATGTTTATCGACCATCATTAGAAAGAACTAGTGGTGGGGCAGCTAGGTGGCTCAGTGAGTTGAGCACCAGCCCTGGAGTCAGGAAGACCTGAGTTCAAAGCTGGCCTCAGACACTTGACACACTAGCTGTGTGACCTTGGGCAAGTCACTTAACCCCAATTGCCTTGCCTTCCCCCTACCAAAAAACAAAACAAAACAAAACATATGAAAGAACTAATGGTGTTTAGCCTAAAGAAGAAGAGACTTGGAGCAAACATAATCACTCTCCTCAGATATCTGAAAGGTTGCCATGTGAATTGAGTGGGTGATTAAACAATTTCTGGCTCAGGCTTCTTGCTACCACAGTGCTAAGAAAAACTCTGGCTCAGATCCCAACTTCCTGCCACTGCTGGCATGAAGAAGCAAGTCATATTTGCTGCTGAAGTCTGCAAAAATCAAGCTGGAGACAAACTGCAGCTCTAGTTTGGACCAGCTAGTCCCCTGACATTCCTGATGCAAACATCCTTATCTCCTCCTACTCTGTTTCCTAAAATGTAAGTCTATATCTTCTGCTCTCTGTAAAATGCCTCTGTTACCCACCCTGCTTATGTATTCAGATTCTATATGAAGTTGCTGGAAGCTGAAGCTCAAGGCTCACTGACTAATTGGTGTATGATGAAACCTGCACTCTGAACAAAATAAAACTGTAGTTTGCTCTCCTATCTCTGCATCTCCGATTGGTGATTGATAGCAATACCCAGTAAGCTGACTCTAGGACCATTTTTTCAAAATTCTTGGCAACCCAGATGGGACAGGCGAAGTCAGCTCAAGATCAAATGTTCCAACCCATTAACCCCTCCAGCATGCACAAGGTTGGGAGAATTATGGACAGGAAAAATCACAGAAACAGGTGAGTGTTTTATGTATTGGTCTGTATTGCCTAATTGTCCATCTGTTTCTTGTGAGGGCTCAGTCAGGTGGCCATACTGATATCCTGATGAGCACTGTGCTGTGATTCAGGTCTCAAAAGCAAGGGTTTGGTGGAGGGACTTAATGTTTTAATAGTAAGGCCTTCTTTCTTTCTGGGTGAATATCTGGCTAGGTCTAGGATTCTTCCAAACCCTACAGGCAAAAAAGCAAGAAAATCTGTCTGATTGTCTGCCATTTGTATTTAATGTACGGTCTTGGCTACCATTCCTGTTTAAATTCCTGGGTAGTCTTCATCTAGCCTGGTCTGATATAAATTTCAAATGGTTAGGAGGATCCCTATCACTAATAACATAAATCTGACATCTCAATTATGCCTTGAATAGCCAGTGATCATTATGACAGTCCTCAGATTCTAATA
Organism: Trichosurus vulpecula; assembly: GCF_011100635.1. Taxonomy (NCBI): domain Eukaryota; kingdom Metazoa; phylum Chordata; class Mammalia; order Diprotodontia; family Phalangeridae; genus Trichosurus; species Trichosurus vulpecula. The sequence continues at coordinate 430,984,168 of NC_050576.1, forward strand.
ACACTGGGCTGGTTCTGGTAATTCTGGTTTGTGACAACTGCCTGTCAGATGGGACAGGCTAGGTCAGCTCAAGATCAAATGTTCCAGCTAAATTATTTCTGGTTGAATCTACTCTCAATATGGGAACTCTGGCCTGGTGAAACACTATAAAAATATATGGTCTGTAGTTACAGCCAAAATACACTATCCTTGGCCCCAGAGAGGATCTTTTGATTTAGAAATATTACATATACTTAAATTAATTGTTAAGGATTCATACGCAAATCAGCTGTCCCTGGTTTCTGTAATTATGCAATTCTGATACTAATCTTGCCTGCTCAATAAACAGGGACATCCACTAACCCTTTGATGAACTTTTCAGTGAGAGATATTTAACAACAGGCAGGAAAAGAGTGGGAACTCTTTTTTTCCAAAAGTTTCAAAGCTTTCAAAAGATATAATCTCCTTTGTGTTCCTACTTCTGGCCAGGTTGGGAAAACAAAGGGAGAAAGAGATAAGAGGGAAGTGGTCCTTCTCCCTTTGCAGAAATTCTATCATCACAGGTGAGATTTATTTTGTTTGGCCCCTACAAACATAAATAAATCATTGACATTGCTAAGAGGCAGCTTTTAGGTCACAATGAGGAATGATTTTGGAGTAATGGAGTGGTCCAAAAAGTGGAACTGGCCACATCAGGAGGTTCTCAATCCCTCATCTCTGGAACCACGTACATGGAGAGTGGATGAGCACTCACTGGGCATGTTGTGAAGGAGATGCCTGCTTCAGGTAGGAGCTGGACTAGATGTTCTCTGAGGCATCTTCAAACTGGGCAATTTTGAGATGCTGTGGAAACTCTATGTCTATCATGCCTTCCTAATTCAACTGTGAGTTTACTCTTGCCTACGATGATACTCAGTGTGCTAGTGCAGCAGGAGAAGGCTTTCAACAAAAGCTTGCAATGTCAAGGCATTCCTATGGCCATTTTTACCTTTGGCACTGTCTGCGTGATTCCACTCTTTGTCTTCCTTGCCCTTCTCAGCCTTATTCTCATTTCTTCTTTCCGAGGAGGTAACAGCGGTGAGCAATGGCACAGAGCTACTTTCTACCAGGTTCATATAGTTGTAGAAATCAGGAATCAGAAATGTGATGTTCTAGAAACATACAACGCTTAAGATTCAGAACCCAAGCAGAGTCTATAATGACAACAAAGAAGAAGAGGATAGGGGGAGGGGAAGACAGAGAGAAGGAGCAAGTGAGAGACAGAGGGGGACAGAAGGGAAGAACGAGAGAGAAAAGTGAGACATAGAGAATGAGAAATGAGAGAGATCAAAGAAAGTACAAACATTTTAACAAACAGATCTGTAGAAGGTTTTCATTCCTTTGGCTCTGTCCCTTCTCTTTATCATGCCACACGCACACACGTATACACACACGTACACACACACGCAGGCATGCAGAGATCTGCCTCTTATTGAAGTTCAATGGATAAAGACAGTGACCTTTTTATAGGGGGAATTCATGCTTTGACTACAGGCTGGAGTAAACAACCTCCGTTGGAAATCAGAAGATTCTATGGCTCGTTCACCCAATAGTAGGGTGAGCTCATGATTTGACCTTCATGGAGTGGTCCCTTTTGTCTTTCTCAACTACATCAAAAAAGAGGCTATGAGTGCAGGTTTTTACTAGGTCAACTAATTTGAAAGGGCTCTCCCTTATTCTGTCTACTTGCTAAAAAGTCTACTTCCTCTAGTAGAGAGGGTAAGGAGGAAAAACCAGCAGTAGTGCCAGTGGAAAGAAGGGTACAGTAGAAAACAGAGGCCCTGGGCACTCTGCCACTAGAGGGCTGGGAAGCAAACCCTGTTGCCTCTCTGGGCCTCAGGGATAAAATGAGGAGGGGAGAGTATCTGTACTGAAGCATACAACTCTAAAACTCCATGAGTCTGTGCAGACACCTCCACTGAAGGCATGGTAAGACCCTGGACAAGTCAGAGGAGCCTCCATAGAAGACAAAGGAGGAATGGCAAGGTCACAGTTTGTCTGAGTAAGATCTGTGGGATGCAGTGAACCGACCACTGTTCCATGTAAGGCAACACTATGCTATGGAAGCCAGTGAAGTAAATGCATTCATTAATCAATGTGCACTTATTAAGTGCCTACTGTGTACTAGGCACTGAAGTGAAAATAGTATCCAGAGGGCAATCAGGATGGTAAAGGGCCTTGAAAACATACCATGCAAAGCTCTATGGAAGAAAATGGGCATGTTCAACTACTAACAACTATGAAGAAATGTTCCAAATCATTAATAATTGGAGAAATGCAATTTAAAGTAACTCTGAGGTTTCACCTCATACATATCAGATTGGAAAAGACAAAAAGAAGAAAAAAAAGGAAAATTATTATTGTTGGAAAGGGCTACAGATACCCCCATGCACTGTTAGCAGAGATAAAAATCAGTTTAGTCATTCTGGAAAGCAATTTGGAACCATACCGCAGAAGTCACTGAACTGTGCAAACCCGGACCCAGCTATGCATTACTAGGTCAATAAAGTAGAAAGATCAAAGAGTAAAAGGACTCATGTGTACAAAAATATTTACGGAAACTCTTTTTGTGGTGGTGGTGAAACTGAGACGCTGCCCTTCACTCGGTTCGCAGCTAAACAAATCTTAGTCTATAATACAATAGGATAATTTATGCTATGAGAAATGGCAAAATGGAGAGTTTCAAAGAAATCTGGGGAGAACTGATGCAGGGGGAAGTCAGCAAAACCAGGAGAATAATGTATACAATAGGAACATAAAGAAACATGTTGAAACACTTGAGAAACCGATCAATGGAATAACAAACCAAGGTTCCAGAGGAATGATGATGAAGCCTGTTAGCCACGACTTGACAAGGAGAGGGGATGGACTCATTACGAAGAACAAAGTGGACATTTTCAGACACAGCCACCACGCGTATTGGTTACAAGGGCGTTGTTTTCCTTCTATTTTCCCCTCTGGTGGAAGGATGATAGCAGCAAGAGGGGAGACAGGGCTAGCATAGGAAAAAAAAGGAAGGGAGGAAGAAAGGCAGGGAGGGGGGAAGGAAGGAGGGAAGGAAGAAGAGAAGGAAGGAGGGAAGGAAGGAGGGAAGGAAGAAGAGAAGGAAGGAGGGAAGGAAGGAGGGAAGGAAGAAATAGGGTTATTGAAGCATTTTTTAGAAATGAAAAAATGAGAAGGAAAGCTATGAGGAAGCACAAAAAAGGACAGCTTGAAAGATACAGGTAAAAATCTTGTGGAAATGAATGTTGAAAACTAAAAATAAATTTAAAAATTTTTAAAAAGAAAATTTTTTTAATTAAAAAAAGAAAGATACAGGTAAAGCTTACTATATATTTTAAAAGAAAAGCAAACTGTACATAAGAGAGATCTACAGTTTTCATGGACAATCCTCTTTTTCATTTCTACCATGTCTATGAAATGCCTAGTGTGGTGTTTGTTAAATTCAAAATTTTTTTTTTAATTTAAATGCCCAGAAGGGAAGAGAAGGCAGGCCAGACAGAAGGACAGACAAGCAGGTCAGCTCTGAAAATGATATGTGCATTTGGCATAGACTTCAAAGAAAAGCAAGCTCTACCTAAGAGAAATTTGCAGTTTCATATACAAGCCTCTTTTTTATGTTCTACTTTATATGTGTAAATGTGCATTTTATTTGATGTTTGTTAAATTCAGAATAATTTTTTTCTTCTAAAATAGAGAACACCCAGCAGGAACCATGAGAGGCCCAGAGAGGCAACAGGGTTTGCTTCCCAGCCCTCTAGTGGCAGAGTGCCCAGGGCCTCTGTTTTCTACTGTACCCTTCTTTCCACTGTTTAAACATGTTTAAAACATCTTTCACCCCACACTGCCCCTCTTTCAGAGTGTGTCCTCCCTGGCCTCAAGCTCCACTCTCTCCCTACTCCAGTGTGCCCTACATACTGCTGACCCATTCACCCCCATTCAATCAATTCCATGGCTCCCTATTGCTTCTACGATAAACTATTGACTCTTTTGGATCTTTTAAAACCTTTCACAGCCTGACTCCAAAAGAGATCCTTTATACAGAGTGCTTGGCATGGCACCTGGCATACAGTGGGCGCTCCCTAAATTCATTCTCCCCACTTCTGGCCCGCACCTCTTGCATCTCAGCCAATGCTCCACATCCCATCTCTGGGCCTGAACTCATGCCTTACCCTGATGGTGGCTGTCCCAGCCTGAAAGGCTCACCCTCCTTACCTCTGCCTCCTGCTGCAGCCCGCCCTCTCAAATGACCCAGTAGGGAAAGACTCATCTTTCTTTGCATTGGCTTTCCTCATGTTTGTTCTCCAACTACTCATCATCTCCCCTTCAGACAAGGAGCTGCTTCCTTCTTTGGGTCTGCTTCCCCAGCACCTAATGTTGTGCCTAGAACACAGCTGGTGCTTAATAAATGCTTCTTGACTGAATGAAACAACCACAGCTTTCTCCAAGATCTTAAAGTGCTGTGGAGTAGAAGAGGAAGCACAGAAATCCTGAACCGGAGCCTCACAAAGATGAGCAGGAGGCAACTCTAGGCTACAGGGGAGGAGGGCTCCCTTCCCCCAGGTACCCCTCCACAGGTCAGGCCCGTGGAGGAGCACTCCTGTTGCGTCCGACTTGTACTGTGCAGTCCCTGTGAATCACCACTGTCTCTGCTCCCCAGGAAAGAACGGACAGAAAGAGTACACGGACCAAAGGAGTCCCTACCTTCCCCAGCACATCTGCCTTTTCGTAACCAAACAGTGTTAGAGCAAAGTTGTGGTTGATGCCATAGATGGTCCCATCAGGCAGAAGGGTGATTAAGCCACTGATGGTGGTAAAAATCCAGAGGGAAGCTGAGTAGGTGAACAGTGAAGAGGCCTCCTGGCCCTCCTCCTCATCGTCGTCAGGGAGGTCCATCCGCAGCTTTAAGCTCAGAGGGAAGGCGCTGCTGTCCTTGGCTCTCCCTGTTAGTCTCTGAATCCCAAGGTCCTGTGAAAAGCCAAGGCAGCTGGTTTAGAGCAAGGCTGGGGCAAAGAATGACGGCAGACTCCCTCCCCTCTTTCCCGTCTTCACTTTCTCCATGTGTGCACACCACAAGGCCTCCCTAACTCTTCTGAGGTGACCACATCTACAGTTGGCTGGCATGTGTTAGACTACAAACTCCCTGAGGATCAGAACTGTATTTGTGCTTTCACTGCATCCACAGCACCTGGCACATGGCAGGCACTTAATAAATATTTAATGACCAACTGACGCTCATCCCTCTGACCTTCCCTTCTTGCTGATGTCTTTACTTCTAATAAGGATTTCCCACCTCCCCTAGTCCCAAAGCCGTTTCCAGTGGTCAGAAGGGCAGAAAGCTGGAGCCCAAGAGAGGTCTCTATTCCAATTCACCTTTTTCCTCACCTCAAGGCCTGGTGGATAACATACTACAAATAACTACCAACAAAAAAGGGGGAAAAATAGGGCTTTAAGTTGGAAAATCTCTGAATCCAAATTAGAAGGTGTTCCAAATGCCTGAATCAATGCGAAGAGACTCTACCTGGTGGATGTGGCAAACAATCATTCAAAGAACAGTTAGAAAGCCCTAGGCCAGGATTTGTCCTCTCTTTTATGTCCTGGACCAGGGCCTCTCCAACCTCCCTCCTCCCCCAACTCAGTCTGGAGATCTGGCGGGGAGCCCCTTCTCAGAATCAGGCTTTTAAATACATAAAATGAAGTGCAGAGGATTGCAAAGGAAACCACTTACACTGAAATACAGTTATCAAAATATTTTTTAAAACAAGTTCGTGGACCCAAAGTTAAAAGTCCCTGCCTTGGATGACATCCAGATATTCCAAAAACTCTACAATCGGGAATCCTGAGCTTAAATGTCAGGAAACAGAATCTGAGCCTCTTCAATGGGATTTGTTCCCCGGTCAGCCGAAGCCACAGGAGAAGAGGGTCTGCTCAACAGCAAGTGCAGGAGCTCGTACCTCTCTGATCTGCTGGCCTGGGGATGGCATCTGCAGAGAAGGAATCAGGTCCAGGATGTCCTTCCCGATCACTTCTTCCAAGGACGAGAAGCCGAAGAGTTGAGCAAAAAGATTGTCGCATGATATTACCGTGCCCTTAGAGGAAAAGGTCACCTGGTGACTTCAGTGTGAAATACACCAGAATCACAGGTCATTGTCCAGCTCTCAGTTTAATCAAAATTCAGCTTCTTTCAGGTCAGAAAAACTAGTTCAAGCTTCCTCTACTTTAGGTGTGCAGAAGATTTAAAAACTAGCCACTTTTTAAAAAATACAACTTTCTGCCTCTACAAAAGAAATGCCTAAAAACTCAACCATGAAAAATTCAAAATTGAAATACAATACCTCCCTGTCATTTTTCCTAGGAAGATTGTCTCTGGTTCTCAAAAAACCACGGTCAGCTACTGCCATTTAGTACCCTGCATATATTTTGTATACTGTATGAGTTTTTTCTCTTTCTTTTTCTTTAAATAGTAGAGCTCCTCATCTCACCTGACCTGGAAGTGCAGGGGGCCACTCAGGAGCCCAATTCCACTACTGATCAGCATGGGAGCTCTGACCTGGCCTGTTGCTGATTTGGGCTTGTTCACCCCTTCTTAGGAAACCTAGTAGCCTGTTGTCCCTGAGGGCTCAGTGATGAACTTAGTGCCTGCCGCAGCTCAAGAGGATCCACCAGCCTCAGCCTCCCATTGCTGGGATGAGAGGGGTGTGCCACCATGTCTAGGTAGGTGACATTTCAGAGAAGTTCATTTCTTTAAAAAAGCTAGGTGGCGCAGTGAGTACAGCACTGGCCCTGGAGTCAGGAGGACCTGAGTTCAAATTTGACCTCAGACACTTGACACACCTACTAGCTGTGTGACCTTGGGCAAGTCACTTAACCCCAATTGCCCTGTCTTCCCCCCTCCAAAAAAAAAAAAAAGCTTTCCCTTCCCACACAAGATGAGATAACATTTTTCCAAATGATGCTACTTAGATGTATATTTTTATTGTCAAACTGATTGAACATGTATGAGAAAGTTCCATTGTGAGAACTGCCTTTCACCAGTTCTAACAAAACCCCACCTATCATTTGGGAGATAAACCAGAGGGAACTGTAGGAAGCCCAGAAAGGGCAGGTGACTTCACAGCTAGTAAGTGTCGGGGCCAGGATCTGGGCAGAGGTCTTCCTGACCCCCAATCCCATGCTCTATCTACTACACTAGGTGACACCTTTCAATATATAATGATAATGAAAATGTGTGCATGTCTGTGGATGCAGAATGCCAGGCCTGGCTTCAGAAACACCTGAGAGACCTGAGTTCAAATCCAGCCTCAGACACTTATAGCAGGCACTGAGCTGGCTTGGCTTGCTTCATTTCCCTAACTGTATAATTGGGAGGAGTGGTTTTTGAAGCACTAAGTGGATTAAAAAAAACCTCGGTGAAGGTGAAATACCAGAGAAGATATTTCATTTTGGAAACTGAGAAGCAAACTCACATCACTGTGGAAAGTGACCCAAACTGTGAATCTCTCCACGGGCTCCAGCAAAACAACGCAGCACGGGGAGCAGTCATGCTCCAGATTCTTCATCCAGATGGAGACAGGAACCTTCTCCTTGTTGGCACAGATGAGGTCCACCTGGGAACAGGGCCGGGCTCAGAACCCCTCCACAAAGCCCACAGCACCAGCGGATCCCCATGCGCTCAGAGAACGAGGCTTTGCGTCCAGGGGAGGACAAGCCCACCCCTAAGCAGCCCAGGGATCCACACTTTAGGCCTACTTCCACCAAAGCCTTTCAAAGCTGGACGATTCTAAGGAAAACAAGCTACTCAGCGACCCCACGAGCTCAGCATTGTGGGTGGTGCTTCCCTAAGGGACGTGGGAGATGGTCATGGAGAGCAGCGCTCTCCAGCCACCCGTCTTCCCAGCTGAGGAAGGCCTGCCAGACGCAGCCTTGATGAGGCGCTGAAATAGGATTTAATTGAGGAGAAAAATCAAACTGCTTTTTTCTTTCTCAGCTATATTTGAAGCATCAGGAAAAGGGGGGAAAAGCGTGTCACTTCCTAAAATGACTATTCACACAATTATATACACTGTTTTTTCTTACCTTGCTTCTCTTTCTGAAGAATTAGCACCTCTGAATGATCCATCCGAACCAGTCACAGAATGTTAAAGGTAGAAAGGATCTTAGTATTACCTCCTTCAATGCTCACAACAACACCAGGAGGTAGATGCTGTTACCACGCCCATCTGAGGCGTATAGAACTGTTGGATCTGCCCAGACCCAAACCCAGACCTTCCTGAGCCCGATCCCCTGGCGACCCTGGCAGCGGGAGGCAAAGAACATAGGGTGCAGCTTTCATTCTACTTCTTACCACTTGTGTGCCCACATCACCTCTCTCACGACCGGCCACTGCACCAATCTTGCCCTCACTTAGTCCTCCTCTGTTCTCTGAATCCCTTCTAGCTCAGGAGTCCCTGTAAGCCCTTGAAATTTCTGGAGGTGCTGGGGTTAACACAATGGCTTGATGGGTGGCCAGCCCTGAAGGGAGTGGCCAAGCCCACTCAGCTTCCATGTCTTTCCAGCTCACATTCTGCCAGTATGGCCTTGGAGAACTACTCCCATGACATAATAATAAGGTGGTACACGAAGAAAACTGAAATAGAAACTGCTATAAATACTTTTTTAAATCCTTGACATATTTTATAGTTCATTTAGGTTCATTTCACATGCACTTTTATGCGGCCAGATATATTCAGAGAAATTAAACTTCAGTATTCTAATCTTAAACCCAACTTCCACCACCATCTAGGCATGCCCAAAGATGGTGTACAGTCAAAAAAAACTTCTACCAAAAGCAGGTGGCAGGAGAGCATACTCTCCCATGACTTAAACATTCATTTATCAAAGAGATCTGCCAACTAAACCTTGGATATGAAAAAAATACATGGAAATGCTGACTTTGAGGATAGGAACAATTATTCATTTTGAAGGCTGAAACAAATCAAGGTGGGCTCTAGGCAAAATGCAAAACAACCATTTAAAGGATCTAAAAAGGCCCAGCTTCCAAGGCATCGCCTGCCCAAGTGTCCCACTCACCACCGTTCCAAAAGCGACGACATTTTGTTCATCCGCCTCCCCAGACTCGTTAAGTAATGCCTCCACTACTGAAGTGCTGGATTTCGAAAAGAACAGCGACAGCCTCTGGCCAATCAACTCCTGACCACAATACCCGAGGAGCTCACAAGCTTGGTCATTGACAACAAGGATCTAAAAAGAGACAGAGCACGAGACATCACCAATCACCCGAAGCAATTCCCCCAACACTCAAATACTGATGCTGTAATCTCTTACCTCACTTATAGCCCAATAAAAAAAATGTAAACATATAAGCTCCCAGAATGCTGCTTCTTGCTTCCCTGTCTTCTATAGCTCCAGGAAGTATGCTTAAACAAGGTCACAAGGCTTTCCTTCCCTATGCACCACTTAGCTTTTCCTACCCTATAGACTAGACTCCAAATCAGAAATTGTGATGATAGCGTCTCAGATACTACCAAGAAGAACACTATTTCATCCACTCACTGAACTACAGGCAACCTTCTCCTAATCATAAATGGGAGATCACATCAACAGCTCCCCTCTTCTGTTGATCTGGGCCAATAGCTTCTAAGCAAATGCATTTAGAGAACAGAAACATTTTAAGTTCATTTTTCTCTTAACTGGGCTTATGGCTAAGCAGATAAAGGGAAATGATTTACCCTTGAATCTCTAGCCTTATAAATAAATTATGTCAATATAGAAAGGATCTATAAATTTATCCGTGTCCCCTATCAACACAGACCATAATCCCCTGTTATCATCGAGAAGATGTACCTGGAGAATCGGATAAAAAAATCATTTACCCTTCAATGAATATGGTGGAGAAGGAGTGATAAACCTAATTATAGCCTAACTTCCACTTCACATGTGTTCAAGCCCTAAGACTACTTAACAAGCGTGCAAATCCCCCTTAAAGCACAACACAAAAAAAGGCATTTCTCTGGCCAGTAAGCAAGGGCCAAAGTTCACACTACCTTCCTCGTCTTCAAATCCACTACGAATATGACTTTACTTGGGGCATACGGAGATGAGGACAGAGAGCGGAGGGATGGCCCCGAAGGCGAGCTATTCAGCAAGGAGGAGTAGGAACTGCATATGGTGCTGGACAATTCAGAATGCTCTGTCTGGGACATGATGCTGAATCGGCTCATACAAATATTTTGGGCAGCCAGTGAAGACAAGCAATAGGCATTCCATTTGTCTTCTGAAAAGGAAAGGAAGACAAAGGAAAGGTGAGAATTTCTGCAGCTGTTAAGAATCTGGGAGGCTTTTTTAATTACTTTTTTTCAATCAGCAAAAATTCACCCTTTCTCCCTTACACCCCTGCCTTTCCCCACAACTGAAAATGAAAGAAAAACAAAACTTATTACAAAAATTCATAGTGAAGCAAAACAAATTTCCTCTTTGTCCATGTACAGAAATCTGTGTATCTCATTGTGCATGCTGAGTCCTTCACCTCTCTCTCAGGAAGCAGGTCTCATCATCAATTCTGTGGAATCAGGGATGGTCATTACACTGAGCAAAGCTCCTAATTCTTTTAGACGTGTTCGTCTTTACTATATTGTTGTCACTGTATAAACTGTTCCCTAGTTCTGTAAACTTTGCTCTGCATCAGTTCATTCAAGTCTTCCCAGGTTTCTCTGAAACAATCCCCGTCATCATTTCTTACAGCACAAAAGTGTTTCATCACATTTATATACCACAACTCATTTAGCTGTTCCCCAACGGATGGGCACCCTCTGAAATTCCCATTCTTTGTCATCTGAAAAAAGAGGTATACATATTTTTATCCTTTGTCTTGCTTAGGACTAATCCCTCCCCCTTAACCTTTGTGTTGTTCCCTCATTTCAGTTGGGTCCAACTCACCATGACCCCATTTAGGGTTTCCTTGGCAGAGATACTAAAGAGGTTTGTCATTTCCTTCTCTAGCTCATTTTACAGATGAGGAAACTGAGGCAAACAGGGTAAAGTGACTTGCCCAAGGTCATATAGCTAGAGTCCGAGGCCAGATTTGAACCCAGGAAGATAAGTCTTCCTGACTCCAGGCACAGAGCTCTGTGCACTATGACACCACCTAGCCGCCCTTACCCTGCCTTCCCTCTAAGTCTCCCCTTCACCCTCATACTTCCCTGTCGAATGAACTAATTCTGTACCTAGGTCTGTATCTGTGTTATTCTTCCTCTGACCAGTTTAGATGAGAGGGAAGTTCAAGTGTCGGCCGCTTCCTCCTTGTTTCTACAGATGTCTACTTGCACACCCTGATTACGTGACACCATTTCCCCCAACCTCCTTTCCCTTCCCCAGCTAGTATATTCCTCTTCCCATTTTTCCAGTCTTCTCTTAAGATCATCAAGATATAGCAGAACCATTCCCAGGCTTTGTCTAATTAGACTCACTCCACAACCCTGATGATGATGGGGTTCAAGGGAGACACACAGATCATGTCCCCATATTTGAATGTAAACAAATTATCATTTTAGTCCCTTATGATGGCTTAATCATATTTATCTTTTTATGTTTCTCGTAACTACTATGTTTGAACTTCAAAGTTTCTATGTAGCTCCAGTATTTTCATCAAGACTATTTGAAAGTCTTCTATTTCATTAAAAATCTATTTTTTCCTCAGTAGAATCATCCTCAGTTTTTCTGGGTAAGTTATTCTTAGCTGTAAGTATGCCCTTTGCCTTCTGGAATATCATGGTTCAAGTTCTCTGCTCCTTCGAAGGAGTTGCTGCTAAATCATGTGTGGTCCTGACTGTGGGTGGATGGGTGGTACGGCCCTCTACAGTGACAGGGAAGGTAGATGAGCAGGGGAGGAGTTGGGGGAAAGATAATGAATTCTGTTTTGGGCATGTTGAGTTTATGATGCCTGCTGGACATCCTGTTCAAGATATCTGAAATTTGGGGGGCAGGATGGGTAGGCTTGAGAATCATCATCATAGAGATGGTAATTAAATCCATGGGAGCTGATGAGATCACCAAATGAAGTTGTATAAAGAGGCAAGAGAAGTGGGCCTAGGATAGAGGAGACATGTACAGGTAGAGGGTGTGACCTGGATGAGGATCCAGCAAAGGAGAGTGAGAAGAGGTCCAATAGGGAAGAGGAGAACTAGGGGAGAGATGTCTGTAAACCTAGGGAGTATCAAGGAGGACGGGGGATCAACAGTATCAAAGACTGCAGAGAGGTCAAGAAGGATGAGGACTGAGAAAGGTCATTGGATTTGGCAGTTAAGAGATCACTGATAACTGTGGAGAAGGAAGTTTTGTTGGAGTGATGAGGCAAAAAAACAAGATTGTAGGGGGTTAAGAGTGAGACGAGGGAAGGTAGAGGCACCTTCTCCAGAACAGAAGAGTTCCTGTTAGCAGGGAGACAAGGCTCAAGTGTTTGCAGTCAGTAGAGAAGGAGCCAGTAGAGGGGGAAATTGAAACTAAGTGAAAGGGGGGAACGACAGAGAGCAGTCTGTTGGGGATGGTATGGAATGGGATGGCTTGTGCGCGCACAGGTTTGCCTTGGTAAGAAGTAAGGCCCCCTCTTCATGTGAGACAGTGGTGAAGGAGATGAAGGTAGAGGGCCCCCCGAGTGGTAGGAGATGAAAAAGGGTGCAGATGAGAGACAGCTCACAGTGAAGGGGCAGCTTCTCAGCTGAGGGGGGGGAGGGGCAGGGGGAGTCAAAGGAGGTTTGAGGAGGGATGACCAGATGTGGATCAGGATGGTGAGCTGATAAGGGAGGCAGATAGTGAAGGTCTGAGCTGCTCTTGTGGCTGCTTTCTTGGGTTATTTGGGGCTCTCAGGGACAGCTCAGGCTGGGAACCTGCTAGCCTCCGGTGCTCTCACAGTGCTCTGATCCCAGGCAGTCTGATTGCTGCCCCTGGTCTGGGCTCTGCTTCCCCCATTAGTGAGCTACAAAGTCCTGCTCATCCACAGTGACAGAACCTCAGGTTTCCCTTTGGAGTAGGATTCCTGAGCTAATCATTCCTCTGCAGGTTTCAAAGTGAGACCCTGCTCTGCTCCTGGGATCTGGCATACACAGCCTAGGACCCTTGGGCACAGAGCCCCTCCTCAGTCCACCCTGGATCTCTGCCTTGGGACTGGGTAGCAGGTGACAAAGCTGCCAGTTGGCACCTCTTCTCACCTTCCTGTAGTTCTAGGTGTGCTGGTATGGGCCTGGGACCTCCTTTCTCCTTGGAGCTCTGCCTCTCTCTGTGTACCCATCAGGGTGCTCCTGATCAAACCCTGTTCCCAGTGTCTACTAACCTTTCTATATGTCTCCTGTTGCCCACTTTGGCTGAAAAGCTAACACACTGACTTTGCCTCAGATTTCCTCAACAGGATTCAGACAGGCACATGTTCTAGATTTGTTTGGAGGAGTTTGGAGGGGGGAGTTGAGGATGGAAACTCAGCTGAATGTCTTCCTGCTACTCTGCTATCTGGGCTTTGTCTTTGCATTTGACTTTTTAAATTCAATTTTATTGATATCTTTTGCTTTTATGTTTGTCCCCTTTATCCCTTATCACTTCTTAAGAGCTTCCTCTTATGTGAAAATGTCTTTAAAACACATGAAACACAGTACAAAATCTTGCAGAAAGACCAAAGTATTATGAGTTTGAATATTGAAAATTCATTCCAAGATTCAATTTTCCATTGATTTTTCTGAGAAAAGAAAGTCCTAGAAACCTATCAAAATGGCCTCAGAAGCACCACCAGCAATAATCAACACCACACGGTTTGGGTTATGAAGTCACTTAATTGCTGGAGGAGTAGAAACCGCCATGGGCTGAGAGTTCAGGGACCTACACATTCACTGAGCCTCAGTTTACTCACCTGTAAAATGTGGATAAGAAACCTCACAGGCTTTGTTATGAGGGAAGCAATTTTGAAACTTCATTCTTTTATATTTTCATTTTTCACTTATCATTTCATTGGTATAGGAAGCTGAAGAAAGCACTTCCTTTACCTCCATGCAACCTCTGCAGCTTACAGCCCTGGAGTTCCCTGGGTCAGCTGCCAGGTCTGCCACTCTCATGGGCCTTGGCACGATCTGGTCCCACACCTTCTGCAAGCCTTATCATTCAATAAGCATTTATTAAGTGCCTCTTGGCAGCTAGGTGGCATCTGATCATCACAGCATTTATAAAGCACATTAAAGTGTACGGACAGCTTTACAAATATCTCGTGTGATCCTCACAACAACCCTGGGAGGTAAATACTAGTACCTCCATTTTACAAATAAAGAAACTAGGACAAACAACAGTTAAGTGATTTGCACAGGGTCACACAGCCAGTAATCATAGGAGGCAGGATTTGAACTCAGGTTCAAGCTCAGAACTGCTGGTCCTGGAGTTAAGAACCTGAATTCAAATCCAGCCTCAGACATTTAGTAACTGTGTGACCCTGAGCAAGTCACTTAACTTCTGTCTGTCTCAGCTTCCTCATCTTCAAAATGGAGATGATACAAGCACCTGCCTCACAGAGTTGTTTTGACTGTGAAACCAAATGAGATAACAAACGTAAATCCTAAAGTAGATGTAAAATGTTATCGGCTGTCATGATGGTGATGATTTGCTAACAAGTGAAGATACCAAAGCAAAAAAGAAAACCTGTCGTCATTCCATTTTACAGTCCAGGAAGGAAGCAGATAACAAATATGTATTCAATCAACCAACTAAACAATTAGCATTTATTAAGTGCCTACTGTGTTTAGGAACATCGTTAAAAAAGTAAACAGTCCCTACCCTCAAGGGGTTTCTTTCTACATGCAAGGTAAACACAAAGTAATTTCAGGGATGGAGGGAAAGGGGTCACATGGGGAAGCTGAGTCAGGAAAGGTTTGGCACTAATTCTTCAATGGAGGGGGTCCAGTTTCATTGGCCATCTGCTCACTCCACCTTTACAGAGACCTTCTGAGTCGACACCAGCCCACCAAGGAACACTCGTTGGGTCTAGACATCGAAGCCACCTCGCCCACACCGCTCCCTCTCCTGACAGAGGCCCTCGTGACCTGTCCTCCACGGAGCCATGTTGGCTCTCTGCGGGCTCCAGATGTTCTTGAGCCATTTCTTTAGGAAAACGTCTTGCTCTGCTTCCATCAATCTTTACTCACAGGCTTTCCGAAGGGATTCTCCACCTTCCCCCCATTCCCTTGTCACTGAATGTTCTTGCAAGTCCACCTTCCTATACAACCTTCTGACTCCCTTTTCGTGACCTGTGTCTTTTGAACAAGGCAGACCCACCCAGGGCCACATTCTAGTCACAAGATCTCGGTGAGAGCCAGGGCCCAACAGGCCTCTCTGCACTAAGACCTTATGTCCATGTTGTCTTTGCCTAAATGTGGGAAGCCCCACTCTCCTTGCTGCGAACACCGAGTCCACAGAATGTCTTCTTTCTCTGTTATAGCGAGTCCCTGTCGTATCTAGCCGGATGAATAAACTAACATAGTTTCCTCCCTCCTCTATCCTTTTGAGTCAAATTTGTAAGACCGCCATGCTGGCAGCCTCACTCAGCCCTCACGCAGATGTTGATCTTACTCTCCTTTAAGCCAGAGGTATCAGACTCACCACCTACAGCCAAACTCCCAGAGTCCTGCCAGGACTAGATGAAAGTGTAATTGGGAAATGTTTAACAAAATGAAGAAAAACACGACACAACACAGAGTGTTAATTTGTGGTTTTTCCAAGTCAATATGCAGGGATCCGTTCTTATTTGAGTCTGGTACCACTGCTTGAAGCCACAGGCTAGATCCTCAGCCCACCTTTTGCACCATCTTCTTAGCCAGATGCTCATCCCCAGACGAGCTCTTCTTTTCCACATCCCTTTGACTGCAATGGGTGGCAATCAGGCACAGCCCACTTGTCCTGGTGGTCTTAGGTTCCTTGCCTAAGGCTTGGTCATCTTGGCTAAGACTTTCTGGGTCCTTCCTGGCCATACCATCTGTGCGTATGAGAGCCACCAGAAGTGTGGAGAAGTCATCTGTTTTCAAAAGTCTTTGGCAGGTTCTCTGTGATGTCTGGGATCCAGGCTGCAAAAAGCCACCTGAATTCTCTGTTGTCATCGTGTCAACAAAAAGTTGCCTGGGAACCAAAGGAGCCTCCACCAGCCACTTATCTCCTCATCCTCTGACCTTTACTGATGGTCTTGCAGTATTGCAGACTCTCTAAAATTAGATCTTATTCAGAGATGGAGCAAATGGGAGACTTTTTAAAAGGTTTCTATAAAACATGAAAGGACAAAAAGTATAGTAAAACCTTATTAATTAGATATAACTAAAGAA
The DNA here is from genome assembly GCF_011100635.1 of Trichosurus vulpecula. Taxonomy (NCBI): domain Eukaryota; kingdom Metazoa; phylum Chordata; class Mammalia; order Diprotodontia; family Phalangeridae; genus Trichosurus; species Trichosurus vulpecula. Next base: position 431,000,523 of record NC_050576.1, read on the forward strand.
AGGCCCTTCTGCTTTGTTCTGATTTTTAGAAGTTCAGTCCCTTGAAGGACATTGCTGAGCATGAGACTGGACTCTCTTGTTCAGATTCCACCCAGGTGGAGTAGCCAGGTGAGGCAAACATTCTTTGAATAGATTGCACTAGGCTGGAGACCTTCTAGGCAGAGAGGAAGAGTCTCTCAGCCCAAGTCTGCCATGAAGTCACTCTCAAGCCCTCATTATAAGATTCTTTCTCTCATTAACTGTTAACCAATCAGAGATGATTGCCACTCCTCCTCCAAAAGAACACATAAGCCCTGAGCCCAGCCGGCATGATTGTCTTTGGTCTAAGAGAGAGGGCTGAATAACCATCCTTTTATTAATAGATGTGCTGGCCTTATTAACAAAATCCCTAAATTGCCCAGAAATTATGTCTCTCAAACCTTTTTAATCATCACAATATATTTAGTGCTTTGACCTAGTAAAAAAGTAACAATGTGTTGGAAAGGAGAAGTATTGTTTTAATAACTAGAAAAGAATCGTTAGAAATTAGCAAATCAGAGGGAGGGGAAAAAATCTAAAAGGTGCACAGCAGAGAATAAAAGAAAATGGAGAAGGAATCATAGAAAGCCAAATAGCTTTGAAAACGACGAGTAATCCTTATATAGTTTGTCAAAAAAAAAAAGTAAAGAGTGTGAATTGTAAATTCATGGCTTTTTAGTGAATCCTCTTTTTAGGTTGTGCTATATACATGAAAATGTTCTCTCTTTTGCCTTTATATATTTAAAGATGAAATGAATCAAAAAAATCTTTTTAAAAAAGAAGAGAGAAGAAAAGAGAGGTGGAAGGAAGAAAACCCAGAGGGCTTACTGATCTCTGATTCTATGAAAGAGGGAATGAGAGCAAGCGAAAACATGGCACTAGGAGATAGAAGTCCCAGCAATGTATAATAGTCACAGCATGATTTTATGAAATGGATCTCTTTAGCATTGCCTACTGCTATATTGTTTAAATTTTATTTTTAACATTGATTTTTTTAAATTTTCAGGTCTGAATTCTCCTCCTCCCTCCTGCACTTCTCCCACTCATTGAGAAGGCAAGCATGTGATATCAATTATACATGGGAAATCATGAAAAATGTATTTCCATATAAGTCATGTTGAAAAAAAAGCAAGAAAAATAAAGTTTTTTAAAAAAAGAAATGAGCCAATCAAAACCCTAGCCAAAGCAGTGTTGCCTTCTATACTTCTATACTTACAATTACACTGTTCCTAGGCAAAGGGGTATTTTTTTTATGTTTCAAGATTATTTCTTTTAAGTAAAAATCTTTAAATCTTTGGAATCATAAAATATTAGAATTCTGCAGAATCTTAAATGTCATCCATTCTAACCACCTACCCAAAGCCTCACCCTGGGCCTCACTCTGGTCAATGAGGCAAACTCAGGAAAAGGAAGGCAAAAAGTATTTTGTTAGCACACCAAGAAAGCAAGCAGCTAAAGTACACCCAGCCCTGATAACCATACACTGCTTTTATACACAGGAGGAAATGACTTCCATATAAAGGCAGGAAAACACTAATTAGTACATGTAGGATGAGGACATGGGTTTTATGCTACCTCAGCTTTTCCCCCTGGCTAAGTCTACATGCACAGGGGCATCCTCAGACCACCATTCCCCACAGGCTGGTTGCACATCACCCAAAGATCAAGCAAGAGTTAAACATGGAATCTCTTGGGCCGACTTTGCGCAGCAGGAATTTAATACGATTTTTCAAAGGGCAAAGATCAACACTGATTAATCTGGAAATAGAGGCTGTGGTATCAGCCCAGGCATATAATATGAATAATCTCTTAAAGAGGAAAAAAGAGAGGAGGAGGAAGTACATGGCTAAATGTCCACAGGATATAAGACAAGAAGCACTTAAAAATTCAGGTATATCCAGCCCCAGTATCTCTCCTGAGCTTTAGTCTAATCACCAATCGCCTCTCAGACATTTCAAATCAAACTCAACACATCCACACCTCCAGCAGACTTCCCCAACTCGGTCAAAGGCCCCAGTGTCCTTTCAGTCCACCAGGTTCATGACCTTGACATCACGTAGCCTCCTCACTCCTCCTCACAGCACCCAGCACAGCACAGACTTCCTCCCACTGTGTCTCTCTGAGCATCTGGTGAGCATCTTAGTGCAGGCCCTCACCACCTCTTACCTAGATGACTGGAGCCTCTTAACTGCTTCAAGTCTATCCTGCATGCTGCTGCCATAGCAACCTTCTTTGAGCACAAATCTGGCTGTTTGATTCCTCTACGCTAGTGGCTTAAAAACAAAGAGAATAAAAATGCCTCTATGTCACTTTAAGCACAAGCCAGGCCCATTTTTGTCATTTGAGATGGTGCTCTAGGAGGGGAAAAGGGAAAGATACTTGGGATAACTACAGGATATGAGAAACAGAAAATATAAATAAAAGCTCACTTAAAAGAAAGATTCCCTTAAATGGAAAGCTTTGAGGAGGTATAAACCCTATTTTGAAGAGCAAAAGACCACTTTGAAAGAGTCTCATTATAAACAAACTCTCACATTCTTAACTCTCTGTAGTCTGTCAGACTCATCCAATTAAAACTGGTCTCTCCAAAGTTACTAATGATTTTCCCCCTAAGTCCTCAAAATGTTGGTGTGTTGTCTCATTGTTATCATTATCCTTAATGAAATTATTAATTACTTCTATGATTTGACTCACCCATTCTTTAGGATTAAGTTTCCAATTAATGTTTTTTCCTCATTTCAAAGGTCTTTTATTGAATGTAATTTTTACTGTATTATGGTTGGCAAAACACAATTTAATATTCCTGCTTTTTTGTACTTGTTTATGAGGTTTTATGCTCAAATATATGGTCAGGTTTTGTAACAATGCCATGCACAGTTCAGAAATAGGCATACTCCCTTCTGTACTCATTTAATCTTCAAAGGTCCATCATATCTAGCCTTTCTAAAATTCTGTTCAGGTCCTTAATTTTTTTTATATTTTTGGTTAGATTTATCTATGTCTGAGAGTGGTAAACTGAGGTCCCTCACTATTATAGTTTTTTAATGATTTTTCCCTATAACTCATTTAACTTTGCCTTTAAAAATTTCAATACTATGCCATTTGGTTTATATATGTTTAGTATAGATATTAATTCACTGATTATAGTGTCATTGAGCAAAATATAGTTTCCCTGTTTATCTCTTTTAATTAGGTCCAATTTTGGTGTTGCTTTGTCTGAGATCATGATTGTTATCCTTGCTATTTTTTTTTTTTACTTTAGCCGAAGTGTAATTCTGTAGATTCTGCTCCAGTCTCCTATTTTAACCCTATGTGTATCTTTTGATTTTAATTATGTTTTTTAGAAACAACATATTGTTAGATTCTAGTTTCTGATCCAGTCTGCTATAGTCTTCTGTTTGACGGGTGACTTCATTCTATTCCCAGCTGTGATATTAATCAAGTATTTCCCTCCATACTATTCTGTTATACTTTTTTCCTGACTCCTCTTTAAGAGTTTGTTTTGCCTCTGAGTAACCCTTCCCTCAATCTATCCTCCCTCTTATTCCACCTCTCTGATTCTAAGAGATCTGAGCAGTTTTCTTTTATGATTTCTTGAAATATGATGTCCAGCTCTTTTTTGATCAGGGCTTTCAGGTCATCTAATTTTGGGGGGGTGGGGTGTTTGAAGCTATCAGGGTTAACTGATTTGCCCAGGGTCACACAGCTAGTTAAGTGTCAAGTGTCTGAGGTCGAATTTGAACTCCTGACTCCAAGGCCAATACTCTAGACACTGCACCATCTAGCTGCCCCTCATCCAGTGATTCTTAAATTATCTCTCTTCTCAATCTGTTTTCCAAGTCAGTGATTTTACAATGAGCTGCCTCATATTTTCTTCTATTTTTTCAGTCTTTTAACTTTGTTTTAATATTTCTTAATGTATCATGGAGTCATTAGCTTCTATTTGGATGATTCTAATTTTCAGGGAGTTATTATCTTGAGTAAGCCTTTGTACCTTACTTTTGCTCCAAGCTGTTAATTTTCTTTTCATATCTTTCTTCCACAGTTCTCATTTCTTTTCCCATTTTTTTCCTCTACTGTTCTCAACTAGTTTTTAAAATCATTTTTATTTCTTTTTCCTTTTTAACTCTTGCTTTTGAAATGATCAAGATTGATCCTGTACCATTTTTTAATTGATCTTATTGCAACTAATTGATTTTGTCCTGTAACTGCCTAAGTCATAGTTCTTTGTCTCTGAACTTAGTGTGGAAATTCAGTTGGCCTGTAATAGGTTAAGTTCAGCAATCCTGTTCTCATTGTAATCACAGTTCTATTCTTGCCTCAAAGAATCCTGATAACCTTGGAGGACGTGGCTTGCTATAAGGGAGTCAGGCCTTTTATCTTTACACCATCAAGTTATCCTTCAAGGATGACTGGTTTGCTATCCAAAGAAGTCTGGGCCACTGTCTTGCAGGAGGACTAAAACAAGGAACACTTCTTAGTCACAGGGAGAAAGGGGAGGATCACGGGGAGCCCCTTGTTACCAACTTCCAACCCATCATATTGTTCCCCATACCTCAGCTATGTAACCAATCATATTGTCCTCAGTCCCATGATGTTACCTACGCTGCTGTTCTTTGTTCTGTACTCCCCAAAACCTATAAAAGAAAACTGTCCCCCTCATTTGGGGTCTTTGCCTACTGAGGAAGCTGAGATCCTATTTATTGGTAAATTTACACTTCACAAATAAATTGATCATGCTCAGAACTTTGGGCCTCAGTTTACCTTATTTTAACTGTTACACTTTATTTCAGGAATTCTGATTGGACTTGTGTCCCAGATGCATTTCTCTTTGAGGCTTTGCTTGTAAATGTTTTTAAGTCATTTTCTTCTTTTGGGTTTGTGTCTTGAGCTTCCCTGTCCCCATGACAGCTCTTTTTGGCGGGATTCTTTTTTTTGTTTGCTCATTCTTCCAGCCACCTTGTTGACTCTGGACATGATATTCATGCTGGACTCTGAACACTCCTGGCAAGAATGTCTGGCCTGAGTTTCTGTCTTCTTACATACTTGTGCTGCTTTCACAGCTCAGGCTGGGGGTCTGCAAGCTTTCAATGCTCTCAAAGTGATGTGATCTGGGGTGATGAGCTCTGCAAGAAGTTCAAAATCCAGGTTTGTCCCTAGTTGGGAGTTCCAACAGACAGAAGATGGACTCGGCCACTATTAGCCCAGTGAGAGGTTCTACGGGTTCAGAACCACTCCCCTCTGGTCTGGGACTCCTGCCCTGCTTCCCCAGGCTGGAGGCTAGAACTAAGTCCTTGATCTGCTCCCCAGATAAATCATACAACTGTTCAATAAACAGCTAGGGTCTACTAGCAAACACTTTTGTCTACCATCTCTTTATGCAGATCTGCCCCCTCACTCTGATCCCGAACTGTGTAGCTGGCAACAGAGCTATCAGATGCCACCAGTTCTTGTACCCTGTGCTAGTTCAGGGATCCCCTTGGATCTCTTCCAGCCCTGGAGCCCTGTCCCATGTGGCATGCTCCTGGCCAGACCCTGTCGCCCACATCCACATATGTCTCTGACTCCCTACATCTCCATGGATTGGAAAAATAACTCAATGTGACTTTTTCTTAGATTTCCTGTTCAAAATGCTTTGTAGATTTTTGTGGAGGAGGTTTGGTAGAGAAATTGAGCTACATTACTTCCTGCTACTCCACAATATTGTTGTTGTTGAGTCATCTTTCAGTCATGTCTGACTCTTTGTAGCCCCATTTGGGGTTTTCTTGGCAAAGATACTGGAGGGGCTTGTCATTTCCCTCTCCAGCTCATTTTTACAAATGGGAAAACTGAGACAAACAGTGTTAAGTGACTTGCCCAAGGTCACATGGCTAGTAAGTATCCTGATGCCATATTTGGACCCAGGTTTTCCTGACTCTGGGCCTGGCACTCCATCCACTATGCCACCTAGCTGCCCATCTTGACTACCTCCTAGGGATTGCTTAATTCTAATGGCCTTTTCTCGATCATCACCCTCGACTTCTCTTAATCATCCTTTTCTCCTTGATATTCTCATCTCCGGGTCTCTCCTGTTTCCTGTCCTTTCTGTCTGATGGCTCCCCAGCCTCTTTTGCTTATTCTTCATCTCGGTCATGCCCTCTGACCATGCGTGCCCGCAGGGCTTTGTCCCAGGACCCCTTCTCCTTCTCCTCCTAGGCTGTCTTAGTTGGTGATCTCAGCTCCCGTAAGTTCAGCTATCCTCTCTATATTAATGATTCTAGGATCTCTCTAATCAGCCCTAACCACTTTCTTGACCTCCAGTCTTCCTTCTCCAACTACCCCTTGGACATCTCAAACACTGAAGTCATTGTCTTTCCCCAAAAACCACTCTCTCCTTCTGAACTTCCCTCTTCCTATCCAGGAAACCACCATCTGCCTAGTTATCCGGTGGAGGTGCCATCTTCAAGTCCTCTCTCTCACTCAGCCCACACGTCTGATGTGGACAAGGCCTCCTGATGCTACCTGCACCACATCTCTGCTATCTGTCCCCTTCTCTCCTCTCACACAGCCACCCTACCACCTGCACCTGAAGGTGCAGACCTTCGCTACTGGAAAAGCATTTTGGCTGGTCTCTGACTCAAGTCTTTCCTCCCTCTGGTCCATCTTCCACTCAGCTGCCAAAGTGACCTTCCTAAGGCGTGGGTAGGACCAGGTCACCTCCCCATTCAATAAACTGCTATTGCCTCTAGGACCCAATGTAAAATCTTCTGTCAGGCATTTAAAGCCCTTCATAACCTGGCTTTTCCTTTCTTCCTGCACTCTCCTCCTTTCTGTGGACTCTCTGGCAGAGGCATCAAACCCATGGCCTGGGGGTCACATGGAGCCCACCACACCCAGAAGTGTAGCCTAAGCCAGAGTAAAATATAGTTCCTATCTGACTGTAATGCATTGATATAGTAATTAAAAAAAGGCAACAGATAAAAGTGTGGTTTTCTAAGTTACTGTATAGTCCGGAGAGATCTTTATATCTGTTTTATTGGCTTTCATTTTCTACTGGAAACGCTCTAGAGCCTAGTGACCTGGCTTTCTGGCTGTTCTATGTGCTGGACCCTCCACCTCTTCACTCTTCCTTGGCTGACCCCCCCAGGCCCAGAATGCTCTCCCTCCTCACCTCCATGGCCTCCTTCAAGTCTTCTGTCCCCCAGAAACCTAGTGCCTTCCCCCGACGAGTGCTTCCAATTTACTTGGCCTATATCTTGTATACACATAGCTGTTTGCAGGTCATCTCCTCCATTAGAATATGCTCCTTAAGGCAGGAACTGTTTTTGCCTTTCTTGTATTCTCAATGTTTACCACAGTTTCTGGAACACAGCAGACACTTAATAATGGTCGGTCGATCACTAAACATTTCTTAGGCACTTACTGTACAAGCCAGGCACTATGATAAGCAGTAGGAACACAAAAAGAGGCACAGATAATCTCTTCCAGCCAGTATATGTTTACAAACCCTCCTTATACAGGGCAGCTAAATCGACAGTGAGCTCAGCTCCACCCTGAAGTCCAGCTTCTTTGGTCCCATCAAAATACCAGAACACATACTCAGCTTCTAAAGCCTCTGGAATGCCTGAACTGAGTTCTTTTGTCACAGCCCGGTTTCTGGCACGGCTTTGGATGGCCAATCTGGAAAGAGAGGAAGCCAACGGGAGACCAGGACTGGCCTCCAGGCATGTTTTTGGAGGAGCTCTACAAGCAGACAAAGAAGGAGGAAGGGGAAAGTGGCCTCAGCCCCAGCAGCACCACAACCTCAGCAGATCTGGGAGCAGGAGAAGCAATGGCCTGCTGGGCAGATGGGAAGGGATGCTTGTTACCGTGGGCCACTACCCAGGAGCTAGAGGGCTGAGAGGGGCTGGTGGTCCTGCCTCCACCCCTGCCTCACTGCCCCTTAATTGAGTGTTGTTTTTGGATTTTGTCAAAGACTACATTTGATGGAGTTAATATTATCTAGTTAGCCCTGTCCTTTATTTCAGCATGAGGACACACGTCCTCTGGGAGTCACTCATCAGCCACCCAGCCTACCTACAGGCTGGGATATCATCCCACGGAGTTTTCTCTCCCAAGCACAAAATTACTATGGACCCAGGTAATTTTTCATAAATCTGCCTCAGGGACACAAACCTAATAGTAACCAAGTATTAGAGTAATATGTTTTCTTTTTTTTTCCAAATTTAACAAACACCAATATTTCAATTTACAAAGATCATAAAAAAGGAATGCACATGAAAATGAAAAGTTCTTCCATAACTGAATTCTCTTTCTCTCTCAAATATATCACTTTTTTAAAATAATGAATAAAAACATATAATAGTTAGAAAATTAAAAGAACAAGTGAAATTGAAAGTTTCTAATTAGCAAGTGTACAATTTCCCAAAGAAATCCAAAGAGATAATTACCCGTTAGTGACTTTTTACTGTTACAGAGTCTGGTAAAGCCATTCTTCCTGCTCAGGTGCTGGAAAACCCTGGGAAAGAGTCTGCTCAGTTCTAAGCAATTTTCTTCAAATGGAATCTCCGTATTTCCTAATAAGGATAATCCCCTTGGTGCATATATGCAACCATCTTCCAGGAAAATCTTCAAGGACATCTTAAGACCTGAAGTAGATCACCTACTTTTCACCCCTAAGAAATCAACTAGAAAAAGAAAAGAAAAATTCATTCAAATCTATTCGTTATTATCATCAAAAAGTCTTTACCAAATGCCTGACTGGCCATAGTAGTATATTAAGCACTGCACAAAAATAACCAGGCATAAAGAACCATGATTCATTACCACCTTTTTTTCAATAAATTGATTTCACTGGTATTGGGCACCCCCAGTGAGAAGACTTCCTCTACCGCAGCAGGTCAGCAACTGTTCCAGAACTTATCTTCTTAGAAAGCTGCCCAAACACTGCGAGTTTCAATGATTAGTCCAGAGGTACTCAGCAGTCAGCTCTCTCTCTACTATGTGCCACAACCCCTGGAAGCTTATGATAGAAACATTATAGATTTAAACTAGATAGACAATGTTCTATTAGTTCCTTGGGACAAGCAATAATTTTAATACAATTTTATTTTTTGATAATAAAGACCACGTGCATGGGTAGTCCAAACACTGGGCTGACTCAGAATGTCTAACCTTGACAAGATGAAACCCAACGGAGTCAGTTTCCCCATCTTTAATGAGTTCTTTGTCATCTGAATGCTGGATTGCAAGCCATACACACATTTCATTGCTTTCATTTGCAGTGGTTTTAATTCTGCAGTTTTCAAGGACAGCTATTACCCCCAGGAAAACATACAAAAGTTGTAGTTCTCTTAAAGAAAGCTTCAATGACTGTTAAGAGATATTGCAGTGGCTATTGGTGTGGAGAGGTCTTTCAAGCCCAGAAAGAAACAAAATCAGCAGTGCTAAAGCCCAAAGGAAGGTGCAGTTGAAAAGTAAAAACACCAAGAATTCACAAACCATTGCTAAGAAACAACCAGATTAATCCTCATAAAATAAACACGGACATTCAGAAGGACCTGAAAGTAGCAGGGGTTGTTATTGACTCTTCTACAATATGGAATATGCTTCCTAAAGTTGGAAAAACAGAGGGAAGACTAGAAATAAAAAGCTGCTGTTACTACAGGGAGAAAAAATAGTTGTCAGAAAAATAAAAATATAAAAACGAGAGTCCTAAAAATTGAGAAAAGGCAGTTTTTACTGATGAAACTCACTTTTTCATTCAAGACTAAACCAGGGACAGCTAGGTGGCACAGTGGATACAGCACTGGCCCTGGAGTCAGGAAGACCTGAGTTCAAATCCAGCCTGAGACACTTGACACTTATTAGCTGTCTGACCATGGGCAAGTCACTTAACCCCAATTGCCTTACTAAAAAAAAAAAAAAAAAACAACAACAACAAAAAAAAAAGACTAAACCAAAACCATTGTCAGAAAAAGTCCCTGTAAATCTATAATATTTGGGTATCTGTATCAGACTATAAGTCATTCACTCAAAAATGCTTGGGGAATTTTTTTTCTTTCCAGTAGGCCTAAAAGTCTTCTTCCCAATTAAGAACAATGAACTTTGATAAACATATCAATATTCTGAGAAAGTAAATAATTTTAGAATTACAGAAATTTCCAAATGGTGATGGAATACTACAATATTTGAAGTATATAAAACCTTGTACCATACCATGTATCACAAAAGGTCACGAATGTTATTCAGGAAATACTACTCTGTCATAGGGAATCACAAAACCGACAATTTCAGAGAAAACTAGGAAGACCTGTATGAACTGACACAGAGTGAAGTGAACAACACCCTGAACAATTTATATAATGATAACAGAATTATAAAGAAAACTAATTTCAAAAACCTTTAGAATGCTGACCAATGCAATGATAAAGCACCAGACAGACTGAAGATGAAGAGAGGTGATGGACTCAAAATGCAAAACGAGACACACATTTTTCAACATGGCCAGTGGGGAATGGGCTTCATTGACTTTACATATTTGTTATTAGGGCTTTCTTCTCTTTTTTTTTTCTTTTTCAGCTGGGAAAAAGGTAATGAGAAAATAGGTACTTACTGAGGTGGTTTTTTTTAAGTCAGAAAAAAAATATACTAGAGATAGGGATAAACATGCTTCAATGGACTGGGAACTCATGTGATTTAAACATCTAAACCTAGCCTCTGGGCTAGGAATAAATGGAACTTTTCTTAAAATGATAAGTAGTATTGATCTAAAATAATAGGGACAAACTTGACATCTTCCCAATAAGATCAGGGGTGAAGCAAAGATGTCCATTATTATTATTATTACTATTCAATATTGTATTAGAAAGACTAACTGGCAATAAAACAAGAAAAAGAAATTGAAGGAATAATAATAGGCAATGAAGAAACAAAACTATCACTCTTTGCAAATGATGATATACGTAGATAACCCTAATCAACTAAAAAACCAGTTGGAACAATTAACAACTTTAGCAAAGTTACAAAATGTAAAACAAACCCACATAAAATCATCAGCATTTCTATATATTATCAACAAAAGCCAAAATCAACAAAAATAAGGAGATAGAGCAATGCCATTTAAAATAACTGCAGATAGTATAAAATGCAGGGAATCTACCTACCATGACAAACCTAGGAACTATATGAATACAATTATAAAAATGCTTTTCATACAAATATAGATCTAAACAGAGAAATATTAATTGCTTATGGGTAGGTAGAATAATATAATAAAAATTACACTTCTACCGAAATTAATTTACTTATTCATTGCCATACCAATCAAATTACCAAAGAATTATTTTATAGAGCTAGAAAAAATATAACAAAGTTCATTTGGAGGAACAGAAAGTCAAGAATACCAAGGGAATCAATGAAAAGTGAAGGAAGGCGGCCTAGCAGTAACAGATATCAAACTATACTACAAAGCAGTAATCATCAAAACAATCCAGTACTAGATAAATAAAACAGATTAATCTATAGAACAGATTAGGCACACAATACACAGAAGTAAATGACCACACTAACCCAGTGTGGATAAACCTTAAGATACAAACTTTTGGGGCAAGAACTCACTGTTCAACAAAAACAGGCACAGATCAACATCTTATACCGTACACCAAAATAAACTCAAAATGGGTACATAATTTAGACATAAAGGGTGATATCAAAAGCAAATTAGAGGAGCATGGAAATTTTTACCTGTCAGATCTATGCATAAGGGAAGAATTCATGACCAATAAGAGATAGAGAGGATAACAGGAGGTAAAATACATCATTTTGATTACATTAAATTTTAAAGTTTTTGCACAAGCAAAACCAATACAGCCAAAACTAGAAGGAAAGCACAAAATGGGGGAAATTTCACAGAAAGTTTCTGTAATAAAGGTCTCATTTCTCAACTATATAGGGAAACTGAGCCAAATTTATAAAAACAAGAGCCATTCCCCGATTGATAAGTGGTCAAAGGATATAAATACGAAGTTTTCAGAAGAAGAAATCAAAGCTATTAACAGTCCCATTAAAAAATGCTCTAAATCACTTTTAATTAGAGAAATGCAAATTAAAACAACTTTGAGGTACCACCTCACTCCTATTTCAGATTGGCTAACATGAAAGAAAAGGAAAATGACAAATGCTGGGGGTGGGGGTGGTGTTGGAAAATAGGGACACTATGCACTATTGGCAGTTGTGAACTGATCCAACCACTCTGGAGAACAATTGGGAACTATGGCCAAAGGGTCATAAAACCTCTGACCCTGCTACTAGGTTGGTGCCCCAAAGAGATCAAAGAAAGAGGAAAAGTACCTACTTGAACAAAAATATTTGTAGCAGCTCTTTTTGTAGTGGCAGAGAATGGGAAACTGAGAGGATGCCTATCAACTGGAGAATGGTTGAACAAGCTGTGGTGTATGATTATGATGGAATAGTATTGTTCTATAAGAAATGACAAGTAAGGTCTCAGAAAAACCTGGGAAGGCTTATATGAACTGATGCAAAGTGAAGTGAGCAGAACCAGAATAATATTATATATAGTAACATCAGTATTGTATCAATGATCTACTATGAAAGACATAGCTACTGTAATCAATGCAATGATCCAGGATAATTCCAAAGGAATCATGATGAAAAATGCTGTCCTCCCTCAGAAAGAGAACTGATGGACTTTGAGTGCAGCTTGAAGCATACTGTTTTTTACTTTATTTTGGATAATGCAAAAATATGTCTTACATGATTTCATATGCATAATGAATATCATATTTCTTGCCTTCTCAGTGGGTGGAGGAGTATCTGGAAGGAGGGAGAGAATTCGGAACTGAAAATATTTTTTTTAAAGAAAATCTGTTGGCTATAATCAAGGCTAAACTTCAAGAAATGGGCTGTTCATCAAAGGTACAATGTGCTAAAAGCAAGCCTTCATTATACAGAATTAAAGTATATGTTCAGACTTCCAGTCAAGATAGCTGTCTGTAATGGCAAGCAAAGTGGAACATCTTATTATCTTTTGTTTTGGAGTGCTTCTCAGCACTAAGGCAATCAAATGCCTTTGAGTCTTGCCTCTGTTTCAATCAAGAGTCTTTGATTGAATCAGGAATCTTTGATGACCTGCTTAAGTCACAGGAAGGCCTAGGTCACATGGGTTTGAGTCACATGGTTGTGACACTCTCTCACCCTGAAGAAGCATATATATATATATATATATATATATATATATATATTCGGAGGTTAGCTTTTTGCTTTGGGAACTCACTCATTGGAAGAGCATTTGTGTGATTTGGCCAGATGAGATTCTGGGTAGCCATTAAGGAGCACCCCCCCCCCAACCCCAGCTTTGAAAACCCAGATGTTGGTGCTTCTCTCTGGTAACTATGTATGTAATGTTTTGGTCAGACAGCTAGAAGCCTGTCTATTGATTTGTGTTTATTTGCTCTGTTTATATAAATTTTGTTTTTTCTCTGAAGTTCAGGGTACTGACTTTTTCCCCTTAACTAAGTGAATGATATATGTATGTTTAATTAAAGTGAGATTGTAAACCCCTTAAAGTTGCTTTCCTTAGAAAAGCAGATCAAAGAACCCGTGCTAACAGCCCTCCTGTGAGCTGGTGTTATGGGCCTTCCACAGCCACGGTAGCTGCAAGTAATATTGTTGTTAACTATCTAAAACAAGGCTAATTACCCATCTTCCACATACCTACTCCATAAAAAACCTGAAATCTGCACCAGATCAAAAAATAATCAAGAAATCCGATAAGAAACTATAGCGACTTCTTCCATAAGGCAAAGGGAAAGAGGGCTGCCATCAACACCAGCCCCAGCACAGGTGAATGATGCTTCTCACACAACCCTGAAAGGTCAGAAACACATTCAGCTTGCAAGGCTCTGTGCCCTTCCTGTCCCCCAGAGACCCAAGGGTGTTAGAAAACTTTGGACCTTAGAAGCCCTGGGAGGAGCAGAGACTGGAAAGCAGAGCAGTAGTACTCAAACAGGGATAGCTGAGGCCCAGGGGCTCCAAGGTCCCTAGCACTTTGTTCTAAGAGAAGGACAAAAGGAGGGAGGAAACAAGCATGTATTTAATACCTACTATGAGCCAGGCCCTGTGCTAAGCACTCTACAAATATAATCCCATTTTTTTTCCTCACAATAACCCTGGAAAGTAGGTGCGATTATCATCCCTATTTTTGAGGAGGAAAGAGGTAAAGTGATTTGCCCAGGGTCACACTGATAGGAAGTCTCTGAAGCCAGATCTGAATACAGGATTTCCTGACTTTGTGTAAGACACGCTGACCACTGTACAACTAAACTATGGTCTGAATCTTAAAGATCCAGAGTGGAGCTTAGGAGGTACAAGTTAGAGAAGGAATCCAGGGGTCCCAGAGCCAGACCAAGAAGGGCAGACCATCCCATCCAAAAGCATAGCAGGAAAAAGGGGCCTCATTCAGGAACTTAATTTGGAAAGATGAGATAAAGAAAGGACTAACAGTAAAAAAGAATTATTGTAGATCTGGAGATCCTTAAAAAGAAGCAAGTAACTCCATGAACACCTCATAGAAATGAAGCAAGAGATAAAAAATGCAGTGAAAGTTCCAGAAGAAGGAACTAGAAAGAGAATAAACAGCTCAACAGAACAAGTGATGATGCTTACTAAAGTAACAGACTCCCTTAAAACTAGACTAGACCAAAGAAATCAATCTTACTCCATGAGACAACAAATGTTAGAACAAAATAAAAAGACTGAAAAAATAGGAGAAAATGTAAAATACATTTAAAAAATAGTGGACTTGGAAAACCGGGTAAGGAGAAATAATTTAAGAATTATTGGACTCCATGAAATGGTATTTTTTTTTAAAGTACAAGCACTATATTTTAAGAAATCATAAATGAAAAATGCCCAAATATATTAGAACCAGAGGCCAAAGTGAAGATACAAAGAATCCATCAATCACTTCAGGAAACTCCAAAAAGAAAAATCACAGTAATGTCATAGCAAAAATCAAGATCTCCTGCACTACAGAAAAAAATACTGCAATCAACCAGAAAGGAATAGGTCAAGTACCAAGGAATTAATCAAGATCACACAATGTCTGACAGTTTCTGTGATAAAGAAAGAGATCTTTAAATGCCACATTCCAAAAGGCAAATTAAGACTAACTTCACCTGCAAAACTAGTATAATTGTACAGGAGAAAAATAAAATGGAACTTTAATGGAATAGGGGACTTTCAAGCATGCCTGATGAAAAGGTAAGAGATAAGTAGGAGCTTTGAAATACAAATACAAGAGTCAAGAGAAACCTGGAAAGGTCAATTCATTTGAGTTGTCAGAAGGGCCCGGATGATGCTGTAGTGCTAACATTCTAATAGGGAGATAAACAAGTCTTCCTTCAGAATCCTAACATCTTCAAAGAGTCCCCAGGGACTTACATTACCGGAGAGGGAATACGAGTCAAACCAAACAAACTACATGATTCTGAAAGCAAACAACCAAGATCTAAGGGCACCACCAACAAGGGAAAGGCTAAACCAACCATAACACGTGAATGTCATGAAATATTATTGTGTTCTAAGAAACAACAAAAGAGACCACTTCAAAGAATCCTGGGAAGTATGAACTGATGGAGATCAAAGTAAGGAATGAATGAATGAAAGAATAAGGCATTTATTAAGCACTTACTATGTACAAAGCCCTGTACTAAACACTAGGGACACAAAACAGTCAGAGCTCCAGTCTAATGAGAGAGAAAACACCTTTGGAAGGTTTCAGCTGCACATCAGACAGAAAGGTCGCCTGGTCCCTAGGAGGGGCAGCAGCGAAGCGGTTGGTAATAATGCCTCTTCTTTAATGTCATTTCTACTGACAGAAGTTGGCATCAGTTTCTGAATGTTAAAGCATCCGACAAGGTCAAGGACTTTGCTGGCGAGAATTTTCCTCTCTGGGTCTTCAGTGGCTGTAGCACCAGCAAGACCCAGCTGCATCTCTCCAGGATTTGCTTCCTGAGATGATGGCTGTGGGCAGCGGGCTGGAAGCAATGCTATTGCCACAGCACTTCAGTTCAGCACCCTAGACTGTCACCATCAAGGTCCAAAGAAAGATGAGGGTCAGGAGGGTGGTGGTGGTTGTGGTGATCTGATTTTCCTGATACATACTGCCTTCCATCTCTCCCTCAAGGGGTCCTGCAGCTTCAGCTTGGCTGGCTCATCTCTGCCTTGTGGGAAGCAGGAGGGAATACGGAAAGAGAACCAGGAGAATCATTTCTACAAAAACAACAACACTATAAAGAAAAACAACTTTGAAAGATTTAAGAACCCGCATAATGCAACAATCTATCATGTCTCTAGAGAGACCTGTGGTGACCCATTACTCACCTCCTGACAGAAAGGTAATAGGGATGGGTGTCTTTGACCATGGCCACCGTATGGTCATTTTGCTTGAGATGCTTATCTGTTAAAAAGGTTTTAGCTTTGGGTTTGTTTTTTCCTATCTCAGTTTGTAATGGGAAGTGAAGGTTGTAATGCCAATGCCAAAAAAACATGCTATTATAACATTTGTTAAACACACAGGGGAGAGAAGGAAGTATAGACAAATGGGGTAGTTTTGAAAGCAACATTTTATTAATATGCCTTCATTAAAGCACATATTTTGATACTCAGTGCTTTCCATTCAAAGGCCAGTGAAGAATTGAGGAATAAGGAATGACGGTGGAAAAAGACTTGTCATCTATACAGAAGTCTCACAACAGAAAGGCACTGGCACGGGGAATTACAACACAACATCAAACAGTTAGCCAATAAACACTGATTAAACACCAATTGTGTGCCAGTCACTGGGGATACAAAAAGAGGCAAGACAGTCCTTGCCTTCAGGGAGCTTACAGTCTAATGGGAGTGATGAGCAAATAAATTTGTACAAACCAGCGCTATGCAGGATCAATAGAAAATAATGAACAGAGGGAAGGCACTAGAATTATGAATAAGAAAGGTGTTCCCGCCTCCCACTTTGTTCCCAAAACTAGCTGCTCTATCCCCAGACCAGACCTGATTTACTATATGAATGATTTACTGGTTCTGACTTGTTTGTTTACTGGGCAAGGAAGTATTCTATAGAAAGCAAGGAAGCTTAGTGCCCCCGCTCAGTTGTGGTAGACCAAGGAGAAGAAAGAAGACATACTTATAAATGTGTTGTGCTGGGCGTTAAGAAATGCCAGATTTTCCCAGCAAATTCATTCTATTTTAACATACACAAAAGAACACATTACAGATGTGGAAGCCATTTCTGAATCAACAGTCTATATGCAAATGTAGAAATAAGCCAGCAGCTGGAGAAAAGATAGAAGTGAAAAAATCATAGTGTACAATGAAAGCAATTCCAACACTGACCTATTTAAGCAAGTTTTGATGCCAAAAAATGGGAAACAAATGGAGGAAAGGATAGGTACCAACGATAGTAATTTTGCACAGAAATTTAAAAGATACAAATCAAATGCCATAACCGTATCAAACGAGCCTGAAAGGCACCTTCGTCCAAAAAGAGCTGGTTTATTTTTCAAGCAGAGATATGGCGGCCAAGGGCAACCACGACCAGCATGAGGGTGATCTCCCATTCCACTGAGCAGCTCAGGAACAGGTCGAGATAAAAGGAATCATGGCACAACCCAGGGTGAGGGCTGCCAGGACACTGTGGAGAGAACGCCTGTTTCAGTACAGGTTGACCTAGACCAGGGCTGGGGAACCCGCGGTCTTGAGGCCACATGTGGCCTTCTAGGTCCTTGGCTGCAGCCTTTTGACTGAGTCCAAGTTTTACAGAACAAATCTTTTTATGAAGTTTGGATTCAGTCCAAGAGCTGCACTTGAGGACCTAGAGGGTCACACGTGGCCTCCAGGCCGAAGGTTCCCCACCCCTGACCTAGCCTGTCTGCCCCAACTCTAAGATTATGTGATCGCCCTGTGCCCAGCCAGGAGAAGGAGGTGACTGAGCATCAGGTGAAGGATTTGGAGACGCACGTACAGACAGAAGTGAGTGAGGGGGAACACAGCTGTCTTCAAGGTCGGGAGGAACGATCATGGAGCCAAAGGCTGAGCCTAGTTCTGTCTGGTCCCAAAGGCAGAAGGAGGCGCAGAGAGCTCAGAAGTCAGGGTCCCTCCAAGGTTCAGGCCGCCTCAGAATGAAGTAAGAGAGCCTTCCCCACATCTTCAAAGCATGGGTCCACATGGCTACTGGTTTGGGGTGTGAGGCTCAACCAGATCCACGGCCCCTGGGGCGGCATCCAAGGTCCTTGCTGCCCAGGGCTCTAGGAAAGACTTGTGGAGTCAGAAGAGATCTGGTCTAAGCTCAGGGCCCCGCCCACCGGCCACTGGAGCCTCCCTCAGGACGTGGCCACCTCCCCAGCCCTGGGGGTTGGGTTCCTTACTATTGTCACAACCTAACAGACCCCAGAGGCACACCCGCCCTAGGGCAGCAGGAGCCACAGGCAGCGGCAGGAAAGGAACGAAACCGAGAGCCCTGGGTGCAGCGGGCACTTCCTGAGGCACCCTGAGCAGGGCACCTGCCTGCGGCCACAGGGCCCTCGCTCTCACACCCAGGGCGGGGTCCTCTAACCCGACGGCCGGCTCCAGGGCCAGCCCATCAAAGGGCGGGCCAGCAGACCCTAGAGATAGATGCACATGGAGATGCTCAGATCCTTACGTGTGCACACACCTAGGCACACATGTCCACACGCACTCACACACGTGCACACACACACGCAAACACACACGGGCTGTTCCTCCCGGGCCAACCCTGTCGGTCTCCGGCCACTGGAGCTTCCCAAACCCACGATCTGGCCTGGTCCCAGTGGTGAGGACACCGAGGCCACGAGGCGCCGTCACTAGCGGGGTAGCCAGCTGACAGGGCAGACCCGACCTGGACGTCCCGCTCGCCGCCCCGGGGCCGGGAGGCCGCCCCGTGCCTCAGTTTCCTCTCGGAGCCGCCTCCCCGCTGGGCCCCGCTCCCGCCCGGACACCTCGGGCTCCCCGGACGCACAGCGGAGTCCGGCAGCGGGCTGGGGCTCCCCCCACCCACCCCGCTCGGAGGCCGGCCCGGGGCTGAAATCGAAGCCTACCTGAGGGCAGGGGCCGGCGGCTACTCCGGCAGAAGCCGGCAGGACGGATCCGACCCACCGACTGAAGGCTCGAACTCTCGACTCCCCAAGAGGCGGGCCGCTTC